>NW_023494794.1:11339599-11509599 GCF_904425465.1 Colossoma macropomum | reverse complement strand
ATGAGTTAAACGGATCTGTGGTCAGTCTTCAGTGTTTTTAGTCTGCGTTTGGCAGGTCAACAAATTGGCTCATTCGGAAATTCCTGCAATTACACTTCCATCCCTCCGGCTATCAGAACCCCCACACAGCACATTTACCGCGTCATCACTGTGAGTGTGTGTGTGTGTGTGTGCGTGCGTGTGTGTGTGTGCGTGCGTGCGTGTGTGTGTGTGTGTGTGTGTGTGTGTGTGTGTGTGTGTGTGTGTGTGTGTGTGTCAGAGCTCGGCCTTCAGTTCGTGACCCTGTTTAACTTGGGGAAAAATCCACCTCTACAGTAATGCTAATTTCTGCCAGCTCCTTGTTCTAATTTTCCCGTTCCTCCTTAAATTATGCCTGAGGGACCAGAATGTAACTGCTGGACCATTTAAGGTGGAACAGGAAAATTCGAAGAAGAACTTCAGCTTCACGACGTTTTTAGTGTTTCAGTTTCTCGTTGCAGATTAAACGTATCAGGAAACCAGCTGGAGTGATTATAAACACAAATCAGTCCATTCGTCTCCAAATTATCGATGTTCGTCTTAAATCTCTCTTTGTCGCTAGGCGAGACTGTTGTCTGCGTTGCTATGGTGACCAGCAGTCTGCTCTGATCTTCAGGGTTAAAGGGTGAATTACTGTAAAAGAGGATTACTGTATTTTTAATTCTGCTGTGGAGTCGAAACAGGGCAGTAAAAGAGCTGCACGTGGCTCCGGAGCGGCTGGTCTGGTTCTAATTAAAAACATTTTTTTAATTAAAGAGTTTGACGTGTAAACACCGCGTTGTGTTTGTGCTCATGGTGCCGCGTGTCTGTCTGTCTGCAGGTGGTGAAGACGATCGGGCTGAGGGAGGTCTGGTTTTTCGGACTGCAGTATCAGGACACCAAGGGCTTCCCCACCTGGCTCAAACTCAACAAGAAGGTGAGAGCTAACGCACTAGCACGCCAGCTGCCATACGGTATGATGCGCTGTACCGTTCCACTCACAGGTTCTAAACGTTCTCCCTCTTTCTCTCTGAGTGGAGCTGACACAACGGAAACTGGAACACCAATAAACTGTGATCTGCACTGAGACAGAGAGAGAGAGAGAGAGAGAGAGACAGAGAGAGAGAGAGAGAGAGAGAGAGAACGTGTGTGTGTTAGCATATTTGTAATTTCATCATGCAAAGGGTTCTTTGAGTGTTTACGATTCTATATAGAACTTCTTTACTAAAGAAGCCTTGAAGAACCCTAATTTTTCAGTGTGTACTATAAATACCCGACACCTCTTTACATATTCATACTCGTCAGTATATCTATATTCATATTAATGTTAATAAGCAGAGATGGACCGATCAGTGTTATTGGGGTTAATACCGATCGCCTTTCAGCACGATCGTCCGAGGACCGGCCCCCGTAGGTTCTACTGCACACTTGGAGAGGGAGGGGTATTCTTTAGGTTGCAGTCTGCAGCCTCACCACTAGGTGTCACTTAAGCCTTACACATTGCACCTTTAAAACACCGACTCTGTCTTCTTATTCATATTGAATAAAAAGGGCTTTTATTAAAGGCTCATCAACAGAAAAAACTATATTTTTGAGAGGTGCAGAAACAGTAATACGTGTGCGTTTCTCCTCTAACGATGAAGCAAAAATGAATGAAACAGCTTCGGCGTGGACGACAACATCGTGTAACGAAATCTGATCTGACAGATCACTCAGTCTGGTCATCAGAGGCCTGAAGCACACTCGCTCCCACGCCACCACACAGCGGTTTCACATATACATGTTGTTGCCATTCCACATGAAGAATTCGCACACAATACAGAATATAATGACATAACACAGCACTAAACATTTACAGAGCCGTGCATTTCTGCACACAGTAATGCTGAAAAAAGAGGTTTAAAGCTCTCAGTGACCTACAGCTCTGTGTTCACGTGGACGAGAGGCTAAAACCCAGAGAAATACCTAAAAACCCCCGAGCTGGACTGGGTGCGTCAGCGTACAAGCGGCCCTGATAACCGCGTAGGTCAGCTGAGCAGTTCAGACCGAGTTGCAGACTGCAGCTCAGGGCTGGGCGATTCATTTATTAGTGTATTTTCAATGATGATTTTGGCTTCCAGTCATTATGGAAACAAGACAATCGAGATAAATGATTATTGTGCCGCATTCCGTTCCGCAGTGATGCTCTCGCTTTGTCTTGTGTTATAAACCTTTACAGCAGTGCGCTTTCGTCCAAACTTATTTACTGTTTATTATATATATATATAAAAATATATTAATTATTTAGTATCTACTATTAATTCAGTACCAAATATGAATTATTCAGTATCTACTATAAATTATTGTCTTGTGTTATAAAGATTTCCTTCACAGCGGCACACTGCTCCAAGCTTATGTATTTATTTTTATTTAATATTTATATCTATATCCGCCCAATGGCAGCTGGGATAGGCTCCAGCTCCCCACCGCGACCCAGAAGGATAAGCGGTTTAGATGATGTATGTATGTATTTATATCTATATTTTAGTAATGGGGTGTGGAAGTGCCCTACAATATATTCGCTCTTATTTATTTTTATTTATTATATATTCAGTTAATGCATGATGTCTCCAAAGTTAATATCATGTTTAATAATCGTGATATCAATATTTATCAACCTGTCCGCTGAACTAAATCACAGTCATTAAACATCATTAAGCTCACTAATTGATGAATTGTTCAGTGTTATCGATAATGTCGATTAGCTGTTGCGGCCCTAATCGGCTTGTGATCGATCATCTTTGGAATCTTTTACCTTTGATTAATCAATACCCCCAGCTGACGCGTGTTTAGTGAGGTGAAAACGTCTGAAATCGTCACAGTCCTGAAGGTGCGCTGAGGGAAGGTGTTCAGACAGACGGTCCAGAGAGCGACAGACGGAGATGGAGGAGAGACGAAGCCCTAAGCTGTGTTTTTCTCTGTTTCCTAGGTGACGGCGCAGGACGTGCGTAAGGAGAGTCCCCTGCTGTTCAAGTTCAGAGCGAAGTTCTACCCCGAGGACGTGTCTGAGGAGCTGATTCAGGAGGCCACACAGAGACTCTTCTTCCTGCAGGTGTGTAGATGCAGCGAAATGAAGAAAACGCTGATCTATTACTGCTTCATCACTGTGATAATGGACTGGGGCTGGGGTGAAGGTTCTGCTCCCCCTGGTGGCTTCAGATAGATCTACACTGCCTGATCAACAGCATTTATAAATAAGTAGATTCTACATCACATGTTAATCCATCACTCGCATGACTGTTAGTGTCACAGTGGACACTAAACGTGTAGTAATTACTGAGTGATTAATAGCGGCTCATGGAAGTTATTATTCTAAGATTTCATCTGTGTTTATAAGCATTCTGTTTAATCCCTTAAACTGCAGGCGTATTAATTAATTATTAATTAAAGTACCTGTTACTCTGTATCTGCTATCAATTATTCAGTATCTACTGTAGATTATTCAGTATATGCTACAAATTATTCAGTGTCTACAATGAACTACTTAGTAAGTACTATGAAATATCAAGTACTATAAATTATTCAGTTATCTACTATGAATTAGTCAGTAGTTGCTATTCTTAAATATCTATAAAAATATTTAGTATCTACTATGAATTATTTAGAAACTACTAATAAATATTCAGTGTATATTAATAAAAATGTATCAGAGTATGAATTATTTGGTAACTACTAATAAATATTCAGTGTCTGTTAATAAAATTGTATATACAATTAATTATTCAGTAACTACTAATAAATATTAAGTATATACTATGACTTGTTTAGTATGTGCTATGAATTATTCAGTATCTGCTATGAATTATTCAGTAACCACTATGAATTATTCAGTAACAACTATGAATTATTCAGTATCTACTATCTATGAATTATTCAGTATCTACTATGAATTAGTCAGTAGTTGCTATTCTTAAATATCTATAAAAATATTTAGTATCTACTATGAATTATTCAGTATCTACTATGAATTATTCAGTATCTACTATGAATTATTCAGTATCTACTATGAATTAGTCAGTAGTTGCTATTCTTAAATATCTATAAAATATTCAGTATCTACTATGTATCTACTATGAATGTATCTACTGATAGTCAGTAGTGCTATCTAAATATCTACTATGATTTTCAGTATCTACTATGATATCATACTATAAATAGTATCTACAGTAGTCATGCTTAAAATCTATATTTGTACTACTAGATTCAAATAAATATTCAGTGTCTATTAATAAAAAAATGTATATACAATTAATTATTCAGTAACTACTAATAAATATTAAGCATATACTATGACTTAATTAGTTTGAATTCTTCAGTATCTACTATGAATTAGTCAGTAACCACTATGAATTATTTATGTACTATGAATTATTCATTATCAACTGTGAAATATTCAGTACATCCTATGAATTATTAGTATTTTCTATGAATTATTGAGTAACTACTAATAATCATTTCGTTACTATGAATTATTCAGTAACAACTATACATTATTTAGTATCTACTATGAATTGTTCTGTACAGAAAGTATCCTAGTGCACTTTCAGGCAGCGTTGTGTGTGTTTGTGAGTGAACGTGTATCTGTGCGTGTTCCAGGTGAAGGAGGCGATCCTGAATGATGATATTTACTGTCCTCCTGAGACTGCAGTGTTATTGGCCTCCTACGCTGTTCAGGCCAAATACGCTGATTACAACAAAGACGCCCACACACCTGGATACCTGTCCAACGACAAGCTGCTGCCTCAGAGGTCAGTCTGAGTGTCAGAGCTGCAGGTTTATTGATTGTTGTGATGATTTCATTGTTCACCAACCTTCGAGACTAGTTTCTTTATTTTCATGACTCAGAGCTTTAACATTTTCCAACATACAGTAATCATTTTAATATGTTTCAGGCCGGCCTTTAACTCATTAATGTGCATATCTGAGCTTGCCTTTTTAAAAAAATGAGTTTTTATCACCTAATTTATCACTAAATTTAGTCTGTTGGTCACATGGGCGCTGATTTTTAACAAAATAATCGCAAATCCTAATTTGATTGTGAATAAAAGTATGAAAATGTACATTTACATACCAACATACCTAAAAGTTTTAAGCATTTGAACTTTATCCTATAAAAAATTAGCTGTTAGACGTGAACAGGTTAACCATGTCTCATCAGGGCTCTCCTGAGCGTTTGTACTTTATTGCAAGGCATCTTGCACTTACAATGAAATCAAAATAAGATCGTTTGTCCATTTCCTGCAGCCCCAGAGTTCATGTGTGTAACACTGTGTTGTGTTTGCAGAGTTCTGGAGCAGCACAAGCTGAATAAGGAGCAGTGGGAGGAGAGGATTCAGGTGTGGCACGAGGAGCACAAGGGCATGCTCAGGTACAAACACATACACACATCAACATACTCAGTATCAGGGCTGGACGGAGACAAGGCAGGTTTATTTACAGAGCACCTTTAACACACTGCGGTCATTCAAAGTGCCTTGCAATTGAGAAAATACCAACACAAAGTTCTACAAAGAAAATTCAAATGAAAATGTAAAAAGATGATTATTAAAATGATTATCACAGTAGATTTTAAAACAGAAGAATTATTAAAGGTTGAGTAATCAGATAATGGGGAAACTCCTGGTCTACATGAGTCAGACAGTAATCAGATTTCTGCTTTACAACCAGCCAATAAACTCACAGAAGAAGTCGAGACGTAAACGTAACGTAAAACTCAAACTTGCTGCGGCTTTTTGTTAAACATCACATCACTTTACCTGAAAATATAAACACACATCATCTAGAAGACGAAGAATACTTAAATCTTTTATTTCGTCAAGTGTGTATTTGGTTTCAGCGTCGCACCAAAAGTGTTTTGCTGCGTCTCGCGGCGACGCTGCTCGCTTATTTCCGATACCGCTGTCTGTTTTCACACATGCTCAGACTGAGAAATGCGAAAGAAATCAGAGTAAGAGTTTACAGCACTGCGAAATCTGATTACTGAGCTAAAATCCAGAGTCTTTATCAGATTTCTTAATCGGATTTCTAGATCTTGATTATGATCAGATTATTGAGCGCATGTAAACACACTTACTGATTAAACTGGGCTGAAAGCTGCTCTAACAGGAACGTTTTCAGGCCAGATTTAAAGTGTCCAGTTTCGGGGCTCTTCTAATGCTCTGTGTTAACTGGGTCCATTTAAGAGCAGCACAGTATCTAAACGCTGCTCCTCCATGTTTAGTCTTCAGGACTGACTGACCAGTTCCTAATGATCTGAGAGTTCTGCTCGGCTCATGTCGCTGCAGCAGATCAGATAAATACGCTGCTCCTGCACCATTAAGACATTTATAGAGCAGTAACAGCTCCTTAAAGTCTGATCTGGAACAGACTGGTATCCAGTGTGAGGATTTAAGGCAAAGAACGAAACTTCTGTATTTGAGTGAAAGCAGATATTTAAGCAGTGTTCACGTTATAGCAGCAAAAAATGTGCACCGCTTTGTTCGGTGGTGAGATTCGGCTACTCCAGGGCTCAAGGCAACGGACCACTCATCATAGAATTAAAACAAATATGCCAGAAAAACTCAAATTTGCTGGGAGCAGGAAAAAAAAATCATTTTTTTTTTCAAATATGAATTGTAACTACATCCTACTCCTAGTCAGTGCTTATAAGCAATTCCTCCATCACTATTAACACTAATAAAGATACTAATAATCAACATTAGTAGTATTATTATTTTTAGGAGTAGTAGTAATAATAATAATACTAATAAGCTTCATTTATATAGCACCTCTCATACTTTAGAAATGCAGCTCAATACAAAGTAAAAGCATGAGAGAAAAAAAATAAAATAAGTAAAATAAATAATATGCAAAAAATAAAAGCAATAAGAGAAGAGGATATATTAATAATATTTAAATAAAAATTCAAATGTACAAGATAAAATCGTAAATAAAAATCCAATAAAAATATGATTAACAAGAAAGTAAAAGTAATATCCCAGTAAAAAAACAAGGGCAAAAATAGTTCAATGCCAAAGTTAAATAATATGTTTTTAGCTATTTTTTTTTTAAATCAGTGACAAATGTTTATTGGTAATTTGTTCCATATAAACAGCTCTTTTTAATTTTCATACGTGGAAAATGGAGAAGCAGCACTAGATGATCATGAGCTCGATTTGGAACAACATCCATCAGCATTCAGAGATGTGTGAAGGTGTTAAAGCATTAAGAGACTTAAAAACTAGCAGTAAAATTTTAAGGTGGGTTCTGAAGGAAGCGGGTAGCCAGTGGGGCGATGCTAAAACTGCTCCTATATGATCTTGTTTGCTGGTCTGTAGTATAAACCCATAAAGTGTTTAATAAATATTTAATTTAATATTTATGAGACTCTTGTTGCTCCCTCTGAGCGTGCTGAATGCAGATTTATTCTGTGAAAGTTTACCTGGTTTGTTTGTGTCTGTGTTTCAGAGAGGACTCCATGATGGAGTATCTGAAGATCGCTCAGGATCTGGAGATGTATGGAGTGAACTACTTCAGCATTAAGAATAAGAAAGGAACCGAGCTGTGGCTGGGCGTGGACGCTCTGGGCCTCAACATCTACGAACAGAACGACAAGTATGAACTCCGTTCTCGCTCTTTAGCACCTTCATATCTTCATAAACTCTCCATTAAAGGCTCCTCATATAACATGATCCTCATATGTTTCATATCAAAATGCTCCGTTTTCTTCATCACTACTTTCCAAAACCGCTGCAGCAGCTTCACCAGCTGTAAACTCTCTGCAGGCCATTTCACATGAGTCTCCAATGTGGACTGAATGAAGAATGAAGGGTTTCCGGCGTGATGGTCAGTCCTTAGTGATTTCCTGAGTGTCCATTGGTCAGTTTCACACAGAATGTAGACGGACACACGAATCCAGCAGTTCCACACAGTGAGAGGCAGATGACGTGTATCTCAGCCCCTCTTCATAGGCTCATAACTCCGGATGTGAGTCTCGTAGGATCTCGTGATTAGATGGAATGGAAAGGGCGACTCTACAGATTCAGGAAATGATTGAAGTGGATTTCGGTGCTGGATCATCATAAAGATACAGACACAGATATAGATAACGGAGAATTTGATGCTCATGGACCCCAGAGAGTTATTTGCCTGAACCTTAGCAGCTCCTGTGTGGAGCGGTCCACCGCAGAGCGCATGCATTCCTGAAACGGAGAGCATCACACACTTAATGTCAGTTTGTCTCAGAATTCCTCGTCTTGTTGTCGTGAGGCGCTCGGACTAGACGACAGAGCAAAGATAGAGAATTACACACATAACGAGTTCGGGCTACGAATAAGAACTCAAACTCCCAGATCTCCTCAGATCACACAACACAGAGCTGAACTCACTTGACCTGTTTGTGCTTTTATGCACAGCGAAAGCTCAAACTGCGGATGAATCTGTGGTGAGAAGTGCTGATTCAGTGAGAGCTGGAGAAACATTTCACTACAAACTGGCAGCTGAGCTGAACTATAGGATTTGCTTTGACGACTGGATCAACATTATTATCATGATATCGACTCTTATTTGCCTCTGTTTTACACTCAGCTCCTCTGTCTCTGCTCTGCTGGTCAGTCGTCTCTTCGCCTGTTTCTCTGTTCTTCCAGCTCCCTGATTGGCTGTTATTTGAATCTTTCACTGAGTTCGTCTCTGACCGTCTCTCACTGCAGGACTCGAGAACGTTTTGAGAAATATGACGCGTTCGATAATATCGGAGAACCTCTGATCACCTCAGAGTTCGATCGGAGGACCAAAGATTCACTCGTGTCTGCTCTCGCGCCGTCAGTCACTTCCGATCAAGCGCCCGATCTGGAAAATGACTTCAGATTGTAGAAATTTGTCGCAAGGGGTGAATTAGGGCTAAAACCGGGCAAAAACACGTGTAGTGACCCGGCTTTACGCAGATACCAAGAACAAAAGGAAAGACGCTACAACACGGTTCTACTCCAGGTTTATAGCCAGACTAAACAATTACTCAGACACATTGTGTTTGTTATGCTCAAACGCCTTAAAGAATGTGTTTGCATGGCTCACTGATGAGCTCTAGCAGTTAATCTGCCGAAGGCGAGCGCGTTACGCTCCTCACAGTCGCCTCCTCCTCTTCTGCCGTAAGTGGACGCTTGTGTAAAGTAGGTGTGACGCACATCCAAGCGTCGGGTCGAAGTTGGTGAAACAAAAGGAACTGAGACTGGTCCAGGGGTCACATTAGGGGCCACATTACACTCAGTCCAATGTCAAGAGGGTCAGAGTTTATTAGGCCAATGACACGTCAACATAAATGGGTTTATCATCGTTTAAGGTACAGATGAACAAACTGAGCGAACAAATATCACCCACAAAACAGACCAGACAGTCGGGCTAAAGTTAGTCAGTGCAGCATTAGACAGCTGAGGATGTCTCGGATTTCACATGAGGTCTTTTAGCAGATCTCGGAGAACGCAGAGAGAATGCACAAATACGAAGGAGTTCATGTTAATCTTAGTCTGAGCTTTCAGCAGCTTCAGCAGCTCAGATAAGGAAAGCTAAAATGTATTTCAGGATATTTTGTCATTTTAACCAAATATATTTGAACATACTTTCATTTTAAAATGTATGAGGAAATATTACTCATAAAAATGTCCCATACAAAAATAAACGTATGTAAATATGTTTATCAAATCCATTTGAAAATGTATGAAAACAGCTGAAGTCCTGTCTGATGCTCTGTTTACTGTCTGATACCTTTAGAAATGAGTTTGTATTCCAGTATCTTCATTTTAAATCTGATCAAATGAGCCTTTAACAGGACAGAAGCGAGTGTTGTAGTATTGATACTCTGTGAAAATGCAGTTATGATCTGATATCTGGTTTATCTGAAGTACATTGTGTGTGAGAGTCTGACTGCAGACGTACCTGGTTAATGTGAAGTCAGTGCTGTTCACTCAGCTCATGTGTATTTAGTTCCGTCTGTAAGCTTTGATTAAAATACATACGACTGAAAAAATGACAAATACAAATAAATGCATTTAAAAATATATTTAACAATCATCAGGAATGTCTCTTGTGACGAATTTGTTGCCGCTGCTGTTCTCACTGCAGGAGTTTTTTATTCACTTATTGGAAGAAGTACTGCTTAGAGACAGTTGCTAGGCAGGGACCTGATTGAGCATTGTGTCAATCATTCTTCTGCAAGTTGTAGATAATAGTCCACACCCTTGACATCCCGGATCTACAAGTTCAGAGCAGAGAGCGATAGCAGTGCTTGTGTGCTGATAAAGTTGTTTATGGGTGGATTTTAACCTTGTGGGTTCCACAAACTCACCCGCACGTCAAATTCGTTTTCTCTATATCTGTGTCTGTATCTTTATGATGATGTGGCACAGAAATCCAGTTCAAACACTTCCTGAATCTGTAGAGTCGCCCTTTCCATTCCATCTTATCTCGAGATCATACGAGACGCACATCCGGAGTTATGAGCCTATGAAGAGGGGCTGAGATACACGTCATCTGCCTCTCACCGTGTGGAGCTGGAGGATTCGTGTGTCCGTCTACATTCTGTGCTAAACTGACAAATGGACACTCAGGAAGTCACTAAGGACTGACCATCACGCCGGAAACCCTTCATTCTTCATCCAGTCCACATCGGAGACTCGTGTGAAACGGCGCTCAGAGAGTTTACAGCTGCTGAAGCTGCTGCAGCAGTTGTGGAAAGTAGTGATGAAGATAACGGAGCCGTCTTCTAAAACTGTAGCCTTTACCCTTGTCTAGATCACTGTACTGGTTCTAGCACACTTATGTTGAAGCAAATCATTCGTGCAGCAATACTATGAAGCAGTATTCCGTTAGAAAGCTTGAACTCTCAGGATTCGATTCCTGCAAACCGTTTTATGATCCGTTATTCACAGCAGTTACGAACGTCTCATTTGCACCAAATGAGCAAACGCTAGCAAATCTGTGTGTCCTCACCTTCAAAGCCTCGCCGCCTCCACAGAGACACCATAATCCAAAACATGTGGTCTGATAACACGGCAAGAGTCAGAGATGAGTTTAGAGATATATGAGTCAGGCGGAAATAAACTCCTCCATTCTAAACTCTGTTACTCTGTGTGAGTATTTCGTACAGTTATTCTGAAATTAGTAGGAAACCTGAGAGTGTTACCTTTCAAATGGGACCAAGATCATGTCTGCAGCCCAAAGTATGCGGGAACAGCGCCCCCTTTTACTTTGGGTATGCTGTTTCAGGCTTAAATGGGGCCACAGTTAACAGGTTAAATATGTAATACACGTACAGTTTCTTAATATATAGAAATTTTCTCATATATATATATATATAGTTTCTTTATAGGCCTAAATGATCAGATGATCAGGGCAAAGAACATGTAGACCTTCTGTAAGCCTTTGCATTGTTATATTTAAACAAATAGAAAATAAAGCAGTATTTAATGACTAAGCACAGCTGTGTAAGTAGTAGCTTTAGCTTCATATACATATTTTCATGCCAGATGAGAAATATCAATGTTTTTTCTCCTGTGTCGTGTTCAGGATGACGCCGAAGATCGGCTTCCCCTGGAGCGAGATCAGAAACATCTCCTTCAACGACAAGAAGTTCGTCATCAAGCCCATCGATAAGAAAGCGCCGGTAGGTAACGTTCACCTCAAGTAAACTCAGTGCACTATATTGTTTAGTCAGCCCAAAGAAAGTGTCATGAAAGTCGACAAACTGCAGACTTTCTTAATTTCTCTCCCTCTTTATGGGCAACAAACGTAAACAAACATTACCGCATTGCAGGACTTTGTGTTCTACGCTCCTCGCCTGCGCATTAATAAGCGTATCCTGGCTCTGTGTATGGGCAACCACGAGCTCTACATGCGCCGCAGAAAACCAGACACCATCGAGGTTCAGCAGATGAAGGCCCAGGCCAAGGAGGAGAAGAACCACAAGAAGATGGAGAGGTGAGAGAGATCATTAAAAAATAAACCATCATATATTTCAGCTCAATTTTGTTTTGCAAAAAAAAAAAAATAATAATAAAATGCCAATAGTTCAGAACTGCAAGCAGATTTTGTGCACTGTACGGCTGAATACAGTGTCACCAATGTGAAACTCTTTTCTTATGAAGCACTAAAAGCTATTTGGCTGCTACTGGCGCCCGCTTGTGGAGGATTCATAGCCTGCAAAATGTGAGAGAGTTCCAGTTTTAAAAAACAGTGAATTACCTGAAAAGCTTTGTCTATTAGTGTTTGCAGTCAGGCTTCAAATATTGATCAATGTGTAATTTTTTCTAAATATAGACCTATAAATAATGAATCAACATACATTTCATTCCCTAAAAAGCTCAAGCTTTTTACCATACAGAGAGGCATTTTACACGCAGCACTGAGAGAATAATCATCATGTTTGACGCATTTTTACGGGCTGGTAGTTCAGGATAGAGCCGCTTTGAATTGTGCATGTGGGTGTTTTGTAACTGGTTGTTTATCTGAGTGAAGTACAGCATAATTAAGATAAATTTGCCAGTGGCTGACTGAAATATGGAATTAATAGAGGTAAATCTACTAGTTGCAGAGTTAAATATGGCATTAACTGGGGTAAATACGGTATAATTGAGGTAAATCTGCCAGCGACTGAGTAAAATACGGCATTAACTGGGCATTAACTGCGGTAAATCTGCCGGTGGCTGAGGGAAATAACCTTTTGTAAACTATTCATGGGCTTCAAGTGATTTAAATCTTTAGAGCTACTTAAAGGAACAGGCACTTAAGCCTCACATTGCTCATTGCTCCAGTGCAAAACTTGGAACACCAACCATAGTGGGTAAAAATTCTGATGGGTACATTCCCAAGCCCTGCACTTGACCAATTAGCATAGTGCTGATTGCATACTTACTTCATTATATGCTTTATAGATAAAGTGTGTCATACAATGTCAGAAACCACATAATCAATTCTGTGAGAGAATCAATTCTGCACAACTCCACACAGTGTGAGACACGTATGTGATTCAGGAAAGCAGTGCTAATTGGTGCAGAATAAACCTCCATTACTTGTAAGCTGCATTAGCCTCATTGCTCCAGTGCTGAAAACTCATAAAACAAAAATTTAAACACCAAACATAGTGGGTAAAAACTCTTATTGGACAGTTTTCCCTGGCTATTTGAAGATTTTATCAAAGACGTAATAATGAAATACTGAAAGTAATAGAAAAATGAAAAGATTAGTCCCTCTGAAGGCCTAGAAGGCCCTGAGAGTTCCTCTACTGCTAATACAGGGCACGCTACATACCCAGCTAGCTTATGCAGCCTGTAGAGTAGCCTGTATTGTACTGGATTCAGTCATTTTGACTCCAGATGTCTGGAATCAAGGCTGAGTTCGCCAATAACAGTGTAATTGTTTACAGCCAAACATCACGATGCGCAGCACCCGCACAGCTGTCTGTGAAGGCAGAGTGATGTTTTGTTTTGAGCGTGTGTGTGAAAGGCTGATATATGGTTCGCTGCATGTTTATATTTGCTATTGTTTCACGGCTGGACGTTTCACAATGCCTGGAAGAGCTCGCGCCCTTTCAAACGCACACATATATCATCGCTGTCAGAATCAAGATCTCCTAAACTTCACAGGAGAGGGAGAAAACCCTCTCAGCTCTGAATGGGAGTCAGTGGAACAGGATTTTCTTTTCAAGTCATTTTGGAGCATTTATAGTGCAGCTTAACACACTGAATAGAGGAGCTGGCATTCTCAAATTCTGTTAAAAATAATAACACACACACACACACATATATATATATATATATATATATATATATACACAGATATTTTTATTTAATATTTTAAGAAGTATGTGAATAAAGAGTGAATAAAATAATAAATAATTTGATCTGCACTTTTGAAATATGATGAATTCTGGATATTATTTTAGTCATTTTAGAATCATCCACAGCCCTGTTCATTATTATGGACACATCTGAAATTTCTGCATTTTTATTGACGGCTTTCTACTAATTATTTGAAAGCTATTTATATGTATAATAATATAATATAATTTTTAAGTAGATCTGACGAGCCACTTTTTACAGTATATATATATATGTGTGTGTGTGTGTGTGTGTGTGTGTGTGTGTGTGTGTGTATAATTTTCTTACATATGTAACTTTGGCAATATATGTTGTTGGAATGGGCTTTACACATACAAGAAATATCGGTAACACCTTCTATGAATGTCACCTTTGTAAGCATCTATAAAACACATTCATAATGTTATAATGCATTCATAAGGCATTATAAACATGGCTATAAATATTTATAAAAATGCATTACACATTATAGCCATGCTTATTATGTGTTATGAATTTTTAACATAATACATTATAAGTACTGATCATAACAAATTATAAGAGCTCATAAGTCGTATTTGTCCGCTCTAAGTAAAGTGAAGTGTACTGTACTAAAGCCTCCTCCAGTGTTCAGAGTGAGGCTTCAAGTTGAAGTATTTACTGAAGGATTTACTGAAACACTAAAACATTCACAGTAAAGCACATTACAGGCTTCAAATGTCAGAGTTTAAACTAGAGCTGCCATCAGTGTTTTACCCAATGTGGGAAAGGTAATGTTCACCACCGTTAGCTTGGTATTTGTCTTTACGCTCTCCAAGCTGGGACTGACTTCTTTGGCACTGACAGTATAACATGTTATTAAAACTATTTATAATGCATTATATTAACAATTCATAATGCATAATAAACATGGCTATAAAGTTTAATTCAGTGTAATTCATTTTTATAAATGTTTATAATCATGTTTGTAATGCTGTATGAAGGCAGTTATAAATGTTTTTATAGATGCTTACAAACGTGACATTCATAGAAAGTGTTACCGAAATATCAATGTGAAATTATGATTAATGTCACTTTTATCACTTTAATTAGAGAAATAAAAATGTATTTTCAGTTATACCTCAGCTGTTATTGTAAATAGCTATAATACTGTAATAGATACATGTATAGTTTAGTGCAGAAAAGGTTCTATATAGAACCTTGAACATTCAAACCTTTACTTGATTCAAGGGTTCTTTGGTTCTTCAGACTGATGGATAATGTCCTCTACAAAATAGAAAAGGGTTCTATATAGCAGCAAAAAGGGTTCTGCCTGTTGTAACAATAGCAGAACCCTCTTTGGTGCTATATAGAACGCTTTTCGAAAAGGTTGTATGTACGTTAATATGTACGTATATAAATGCTTATTACTCTCGTTCCACAGGGCAATGCTGGAGAACGAGAAGAAGAAGAGAGAGCAGGCGGAGAAAGAGAAGGAGAAGATCGAGAAGGAGAAGGAGGAGCTGATGGAGAGGCTGAGGCAGATCGAAGAGCAAACCAAGAAAGCACAGCAAGGTCTTCAGTCTCACTGTGTTCACTCCCTCCACTCCCTCCACTGTTCATATATCAGCGCATACGCGCATATCAACGATATCAGCATCATCCCAGAGTTCCCAAACGGTTCCGTTAAGCCCTCTGCGGGGACTGATGTGTATGTTTTTGGGTGTTGATGTAATTTGCGTGTGTGTTTGTGCGTGCAGAGCTGGAGGAGCAGACCCGCAGAGCTCTGGAGCTGGAGCAGGAGAGGAAGAAAGCGCATGAGGAAGCCGAGCGCCTGGAGAAGGAGCGGCGTCAGGCCGAGGAGGCTAAGCTGGCCCTGCTGCAGCAGTCTGAGAACCAGATGAAGAACCAGGAACACCTGGTCCGTTACCACGGCAACACACACACACACACACACACACACACACACACACACACACACACACACACACTTATACAGGCACACCTGAGACTTTACGTGGATTTAGAGGAAGTTCTGTGATGTTTTCCTCTGTTTACATTTAATGTTTACTTTAATATGCATTAGATATAATTACACAGGTCGTTCTCCATTTGGAATGAGAGTTCAGGTGGATGTATTTCTAAAAAAAATAATAAACTAAATAATCTTAATAAGTCCATTTACATCTCCTATTATCATATATGCACAAAGAAGCTTAATTCCAAACATATCTTACAGTCACTGGTGTTGTATGAATACGGTGTAACACCAGTGACGGTGACTCCAGTGACATTCTGGATAAAACTGAGGATTCTGTAAATTGGCTGACTCGTTGGTCGTCACATGACCTTGTGTATTTAAAATCAGTAATAAAACGATAATTTGGCATTATTTTGATAAATTTTAATTACCCAGCCATCAAAGCTCATAACACCGGTGACACATAGAAGTTCTGAGCTGCCTGATAAACAAAATTATTAATAAATTAATGAAATATAGTGAGCGAGTGTGACTCGCCTTCTCATGCCTCGAGACGCTTCCTCTCTGATGAGCCTCGACCCAAAGAAGCAGTTTAATAGAGCTGAAAATACTGTGTTAAAATTCAGAATAAGAGTCCTGATAGCACCAGTGACCAAAATCTCTGAGACAAATGAATTTTATTAAATAAAATACATATTTTTTAAATGTAGTAAAACGTTAATGATGTAAAAAAGTAAACACAAATCTGTTTTATACAAATTCCTGAGTTAAACCTCTTAAAAATACTGTTTTATATTAAAAATGTTGAAAGTTGGTTTAGTGACGAGCTGTTTTATAGATGCAGAGCGGCTATGAAACAGGATAAAGAAAGAAAAATCAGAGAATCATAAGAAAAAAGTCTTATTTAATCTTAGCTCGACTGTTTAATGTACATACTGACTTTTAGAGCTGGACCTGATATTTTCAGCATCTTTTTAAGCCCTGAGAGGTTTGTGACATGGTTTCCCCTCCAAATGGAGAACGACCCATATATATTTAAATAAGCGTTACGTAACACGACGTTGAAGATTATTAATAAGGATTTAAATTCCGAATTTTAATGATCCAACCGTTCCATTTCTGAACTTATCCTGAATGTTATTCAAATTAACCGAAATGTTGCTCACTTTGGCAACAGAAACCCACCCTTAACACTCACCATAGCAACCGAATCCACCCTGAATCTCGCCACAGCGACCGCATCACTTTTTTCACCCTTAACAGTCACAGTAGTGTGCTAGCAACACCCTCTGGGTTGCCGTGGCAACCACGCAACACAACACTCTGGTTTTCCATGGCAACGTCGCAGCCCCAGAAACCACACAGCAGCTCGGCGGGTGTTTGGAAAATGTGGACGCTCTGACGTTTCGGGTCTGTTTGTGTTTTCAGGCGACGGAGCTGGCAGAGCTCACCTCCAAGATCTCTCTGCTCGAGGACGCCAAGAAGAAGAAGGAGGACGAGGCACTGGAGTGGCAGCAGAAGGTGAAGAAAGGAAACATCCTTTCTCTTAAAAACATTCTTTCTTCGTCCGTCTCTGTCTCTTTACGTATTTCTGTGGGGAGATTATTATGGGGCTGAATTAGATTTCAATATTTTAAGATCTTTTTTGGCCAGAAGGCCTGATTTTGGATTAAAAGTTAAGGGAAAAAATGAGCCCAGTAAAAAACACCAGTGCTCAATGGATTATACATCTGTATGTTGCTGTATAGTGAGCTGAAAGGGGAACTCCATCGATTTTCCAAAATTTTCTGCATAATTAACTGGTTCTGATGTAAACAAAGCTGTTCAGAGTGGTTTGGTGTGAAACGCTCCGTTCTAGATAAACTTACCGAGTCAGAATCGTTCACAGTGGTGGTGATAGGAACCAGACGTCCACCTCTAAAAGCTCCCTCACAGATAGTTACTACATGAAATGGTTATGAATTCACTGCCTGATGACTGAGGCATGGTGGAGGGAAACATGCAGGGTGTTATGAGGCAAAATAGTCCCCCAAAGAAAACTTATTGTTTCAGATTTTCCACTATTTTCCCATCATCTACATTCCATATAAACTCAGAAGACCCTGTGTAGGTTCACTGATGGTTCTGGATAGTAAATAAAATGTCTATATTTGTGTTGTAGTCATGGCGACCCCTGGTTCCTATCACCACCATAAAGACATCTGAACCATTTCACACCAAACCACTCTGAATCACTCTGTTTACATCTCACACACTGGATTATACAGAAATTTTCTAAAGTTGGTGGAATTGCCCTTTACACTGTTTCACTATATAATCATATCAAGGTGTCTATTTAAACGGGCAACATTAAAAATGTCCACTTAAGAGACAAACTAGTTCTACAGTATTAATGTATAATGAAATTAAAGCCTTAAGTTGTGAACTCGTACTACGTCCTACAGACTTCAGTATTGAATAAAATAAAGGTTTTGTGTAAAGGGGAACTCCAACCAAAATTTAAAATGTACCTATCACTCCATCTGCTGTAAACCTGCCTACTCGTCTCCCACAGCGGTGACACGGGAGCTTTTAGAGTGTGATGTTCCCCTTTAAAGGACCCCCCCCCCCTTCCAATGATGTATCTTGAAGGTGGGAGGAGCTTTTTAAAACCAGCTAGCTGGCTAATGCAGTGAGAACATATATAGGTGGTAAAACACTCTGTCCTCTACACTCTCTCCCTCTCTCACCCTTCTTAATCTCTCTCTCTCTCCCTCTTTCCCCTCTCTCTTTCCTCTCTCCCCCTTCTCTTTTCTTTTCTCCCTCTCTCTCTCTCTCTCCCCCCTCTTTCCTGTCTCTCTCTCATCGCTCTCTTCCTCTCTCTCCTTCTCTTTCTCTCTCTCCCCTCTCCTCTCTCTTTCCTACCCTCTCTCTCTTTCTCTCTTCCCCTCTCCTCTCTCTCTCTCTGTCTCTCCCCCTTTTTTCCTCTCTCTCTCTCTCTCTCTCTCTTTTCCTTTCTCTCTCTCCCTCTCTCTAACCCCTGTCCTCTCTCTTTCCTCTCTCTCTCTCCCTCTCTCTCACTCTCTCTGTCCCCCCCTCTTTTTTCCTTTCTCTCTCTCTTTTTTTTCCTTTCTCTCTCTCCCTCTCTCTAACCCCTGTCCTCTCGCTTTCCTCTCGCTCTCTCTCTCTCTCTCTCTCCCGTCTCTCCCTCTTTTCCTTTCTCTCTCTCCCTCTCTCTAACCCCTGTCCTCTCGCTTTCCTCTCGCTCTCTGTCTCTCTTGCTTTCCTCTCTCTCTCCCTCTCTTCCCTCTTTTCCTTTCTCTCTCTCCCTTTCTCTAACCCCTGTCCTCTAGCTTTCCTCTCTCTCTCTCTCTCTCTCTCTCTCTCTGTGTGGTCTGTTTATAGAGGTCCAGAGCTGCAGTAGCCTTGGCCTTTCATTCAACCTCCTCCCTTTAACTGGTCTATTTTTTTCCTTTTCTTTTCGCTCGTTTGTTTGGAAGGGCGTGCTCCCTCGCTTGCTCCGCTGGGGAAATCCTGCAGCGCAGCCACTCAGAGAGCAGCCCGGCTCTGCGCTGAGTCTGATACCCGCGTCGGTGTGAATAGAGCTCCATTCAGCGCTTACATAATAGCAGGATTCGGCTCCTGTTCACCACAGACACCATCCCGGGAGAATTCCGCTGTTCCAGCAGCGGCGCTGGGACGTAGGCGGCCTGTTTTCCCCAAAATCGGCCACCGAGGGAGTAAAGACTTCAATACAGTATTGAAAAACAGTAAAAATTAGGGCGTGAATTGTAAAACTGAGGTCAATACACCCCTCAGTTCTTCAGAGCGTCACAGTAGCGAAAATACAGAACACCAGTATCAGATGCTAAATAGACAGAAGAAATAATAATAATGATAATAATAACAATACACTTAATCAGTTCAGCACTTTTCATACACAAAGTAGCTAAAAGAGTTTTTTCAGTCGAACAGTAAAGTAAAAGGACTTTTCCTGAAGTTTTCTCTCTCCACCTTTTACAGTGTGAAATATAGAAATTCAGGCATCAAATTAAACAAAACAGCACAGAGGAGCTGCTCAGCGTTAAAGATTTCTCTGTAAATTTCACTCATTCACTTGGAATTTCATTCTACAGCTTACAACGGCTTTTCAGGGGCAACTTTATTAAATGTTATGACTTTTTTCTCTAAATATTACGATTTTATTCTAAAAAACAACTTTATTCTAGAAATATTACAACTTTTTTTCTCAAAATATAATTTTATACTAAAAATATGTTATTCTCAAAATATTATGATTTTATTCTAAAAAACAACTTTATTCTAGAAATATTACTTTTTTTCTCAGAATATTACAATTTTATACTAAAAGTACAACTTTATTCTCAAAATATTATGATTTTATTATGTAATATTATGTGAATATTATGTAATATTAAAATATTACAATTTTATCCTAAATTACGATTTTAATCTCAAAATATTACGATTTTATTCTAAAAAACTCATTTTATTCTAGCAATATTATGACTTTCTCTCAAAATCAATTATTTTTAGTTTTTTTTAACAGTGACCCTAAAACACCCTCATAACAGTTGGATGGAAGCCTGGCTGCTGATCAAAACCAGGCAGTCTGGTTCACCAGACACGGAAATTATTCATTGTAAAAATTATTCTGAGGAGCTTATGCTACAGACACTCCCACACTAAAACGAATGGGATTTTGTTCTGAAGAGCTTAAAAATTTCAGTAGTTGTGATTTTATATGATTTTTTTGGTTTTTGCTCTTGGAGGACTTTTATTTTATTTTATTTTATTTTTTTCTATGCCAAACCAACCTGTGTAGTATAACTGAAGCTCTGTAGAAACAAGACATGTTTAACACGTTGCATCCCAATGACTGTCATGGTGTAATTCCACATCCGTCCTCTGGATGTCAGTATGTGCATGCAGTCGCATTGCAGTGAATGACCTGTGGGTGCTTTGCTTTGTTCAGCGGTTCTTCAGACTGATGGAGAACGTGCTGTAGATGGGTCTATTAATAAGATTTTCGAAAAGGGTTCTATTAAGTACCAAAAAGGGTTCTTCTAGTGTCTGTTGTCGGTGCTATATAGAACCCTTCTCTAAAACCACCCGTTTCTACATAGAACCATATAAAACACATTCTCATCATCTGAAAAAAACGTTTCCTGATGCAAAGAACCCTTCATTCATGCCAAAGGGCTCTTTGAGTGTTCATGGTTCTATATAGAACATTCAACAAGGGCTCACTTTCGGCACCAAAAAGGGTTCTTCTATTGTCTCAGTGTAGAAGGATTTCTGACCGTGTCGTTGTATTTCCTGTTGTGACTCTGGGCTGTGTGTCCTCTTTAGGCCACCGTAGCGAAGAAGGATTTCTGACCGTGTCCTTGTGTTTCCTGTTTGTGACTCTGGGCTGTGTGTCCTCTTAGGCACCGTAGCGTAGAAGGTTTCTGACGTGTCCCTTGTTGGTTTCCTGTTGTGACTCTGGCTGTGTGTCCTCTTTAGCCACCGTAGCAAGAAGGATTTCTGACCGTGTCGTGTTTTCCTGTTGTGACTCTGGGCTGTGTGTCCTCTTTAGGCCACCGTAGCGTAGAAGGATTTCTGACCGTGTCCTTGTGTTTCCTGTTGTGACTCTGGGCTGTGTGTCCTCTTTAGGCCACCGTAGCGTAGAAGGATTTCTGACCGTGTCGTTGTGTTTCCTGTTGTGACTCTGGGCTGTGTGTCCTCTTTAGGCCACCGTAGCGTAGAAGGATTTCTGACCGTGTCGTTGTATTTCCTGTTGTGACTCTGGGCTGTGTGTCCTCTTTAGGCCACCGTAGCGAAGAAGGATTTCTGACCGTGTCGTTGTGTTTCCTGTTGTGACTCTGGGCTGTGTGTCCTCTTTAGGCCACCGTAGCGTAGAGGGATTTCTGACCGTGTCCTTGTGTTTCCTGTTGTGACTCTGGGCTGTGTGTCCTCTTTAGGCCACCGTAGCGTTGAGGGATTTCTGACCGTGTCGTTGTGTTTCCTGTTGTGACTCTGGGCTGTGTGTCCTCTTTAGGCCACCGTAGCGTAGAAGGATTTCTGACCGTGTCGTTGTATTTCCTGTTGTGACTCTGGGCTGTGTGTCCTCTTTAGGCCACCGTAGCAAAGAAGGATTTCTGACCGTGTCGTTGTGTTTCCTGTTGTGACTCTGGGCTGTGTGTCCTCTTTAGGCCACCGTAGCGTTGAGGGATTTCTGACCGTGTCGTTGTGTTTCCTGTTGTGACTCTGGGCTGTGTGTCCTCTTTAGGCCACCGTAGCGTAGAGGGATTTCTGACCGTGTCCTTGTGTTTCCTGTTGTGACTCTGGGCTGTGTGTCCTCTTTAGGCCACCGTAGCAAAGAAGGATTTCTGACCGTGTCGTTGTGTTTCCTGTGTGACTCTGGGCTGTGTGTCCTCTTTAGGCCACCGTAGCGTAGAGGGATTTCTGACCGTGTCCTTGTGTTTCCTGTTGTGACTCTGGGCTGTGTGTCCTCTTTAGGCCACCGTAGCGTAGAGGGATTTCTGACCGTGTGGTTATGTTTCTTGTTGTGACTCTGGCTGTGTGTCCTCTTTAGGCCACTGTAGCGTAGAGGGATTTCTGACCGTGTGGTTATGTTTCCTGTTGTGACTCTGGGCTGTGTGTCCTCTTTAGGCCACCACGGTCCAGGAGGATCTGGAACGCACCAAGGAGGAGCTGAAGAATAAGGTGATGGCAGCTCACGTTCAGGAGCCGGTTCACGGGGAGAGCGACCACGACGAGAGCGACGAGAGCAGCGCCGAGGCCAGCGCCGAGCTGACCGCTGCCGCAGCCTACAAGGACCGCAGCGAGGAGGAGAGGATGACCGAGGCCGAGAAGAATGAACGAGTGCAGAAACACCTGCTGGTGAGAGAGAGAGAGAGAGAGACATACACACATTATGTACACAAACACAAACGTGTGCACACTTTATTAACTATTTCTCTCTCTCACTCGTTCTCTCTCTCTATCTCTCTCTCTATCTTCCTCTTATTTGTCTTTCTCTCCTTCTTTTTCTCTCCCTCTCTCTATGCTTTTTCCTTCCCTTCTTCGTCTGTCTTTTTTTTCTCTCCCTCATTCATACTCTATCCTCTTTCTCTCTTTCCTCCCTATCTTCTTATCTCTCTTTGTCTTCCTCTGCCTCTTCTCTCTCTCTCTGTTTTCCACTCTCACACCTTGTTCTCTTTTTCTCTTTCTCCCTTATCTCTGTCTCGCTGTATCCTCTTGCTCTCTCTCTTTCTTTTTCTTTCCCTTCCTCCTCTCTTCACTTTCTCTCTCTCTCACTCTTGCTCTCATCTTCTTTCTCTCTTTCCTCTCTCTCTCTGTCTCTCTCCCTCACGCTATCCTTGTTTCTCGCTCCGTCTTTTCTCTCCATGTCTTGTTCTTTCTCTCTCTCTCTCTCTCTCTCTCTCTCTCTCTTTCTTTCAGGCTCTGAGTTCAGAGCTGGCTAACGCTCGGGACGAGACGAAGAAGACCCAGAACGACATCATCCACGCGGAGAACGTGCGGGCGGGTCGGGATAAGTACAAGACTCTGCGGCAGATCCGCTCCGGAAACACCAAACAGCGCATCGACGAGTTCGAGTGCATGTAAAATCGCAAAAAAAATAATAAAAAAAGGGCCAGCAGGGGGCGCCACAGCCTGCCTCTCACCACCAGCCACCACACACCTGCACACAAAACAACAGTACCCACAATCCACTGCTTCAGCAGCACTGCCAGCCGAGAAGAGGCTAGAAATCACGGTGAAAACATGAGAAAACCCCGTTAGAGCTGGACTAGTTTTATCAGAGGGGGCTGTGTTATGTTTGATTGGCTGATTAGTTCAGACTGTAAAACTACACACACTGCAGATTCATACTGGATTAAAATCGCTCCACAATTATTACCGTCAGACTGTAAAACTACACACACTGCAGATTCATACTGGATTAAAATCGCTCCACAATTATTACAGTCAGACTGTAAAACTACACACACTGCAGATTCATACTGGATTAAAATCACTCCACAATTATTACCGTCAGACTGTAAAACTACACACACTGCAGATTCATACTGGATTAAAATCACTCCACAATTATTACCGTCAGACTGTAAAACTACACACA
This sequence comes from Colossoma macropomum, assembly GCF_904425465.1. Classification (NCBI taxonomy): domain Eukaryota; kingdom Metazoa; phylum Chordata; class Actinopteri; order Characiformes; family Serrasalmidae; genus Colossoma; species Colossoma macropomum. The sequence continues at coordinate 11,485,649 of NW_023494794.1, read as the reverse complement.
CTGCAGATTCATACTGGATTAAAATCACAATTATTACAGTCAGACTGTAAAACTACACACACTGCAGATTCATACTGGATTAAAATCACAATTATTACCGTCAGACTGTAAAACTACACACACTGCAGATTCATACTGGATTAAAATCACAATTATTACTGTCAGACTGTAAAACTACACACACTGCAGATTCATACTGGATTAAAATCACTCCACAATTATTACCGTCAGACTGTAAAACTATACACTGCAGATTCATACTGGATTAAAATCACAATTATTACTGTTAGATTATAGAAACTACCCAGGCTGCAGATTCATACTGGATTAAAATTGTTCCACAATTACTATAAGACTAAAAAATTCACACTGGATATAATCGCTAATCACCTAAATCACAGAAACACCCTGAGTAAGACTAAATCCAGCTCTAATAGGCCTCAAATTGACACACCTTTCAGTGCAGTTCACATACAAAGATTATAGCGGCTACTGTATCTTTATAAGGGAGATTGTTTCTTTTTTTGTTTTTGTTTTTGTTTTTTTGGACCAATAATGTAGCTTTCTTTTATATGCATATAAATATATATCTCTATATATATTTTTGAAACGGTTTTAAGATTAGCTAAGTTGGACTTGTGTAGTTACACTGATTGATGCTTAAATTGTAGTTGAGAAAAAAAAAGCTGGGTCTTGATTTATGTAAATTAATGATGATTTTAAGGATTAATATTCTAATCACGTTGCCACGGCGCCCAGACCGAAGATGGAAAGCAATAACTCGCTTTTAACAGTGCCATTATATAAACTAAGTGCCATTACTGTCACGGTTTGACGTCAGTTTTGATACACATTCACCCAGTGACTTCATGATCACAGTGCAGTGCCAGTGTGACGAAGTGTGAAGGAGACTTTTTTTGGCCTTTCAGCATCAACACAGCACAGTTTAGTGTCTTCTGTGCACTGTGGGCCAAAAGGTGTGGAATTAAGCGCACTTAACTTTAGGAAAAATATCTTATAAATAAGTCAGTGGTGTTTATTACTGCACATACTACTGTTGCACACATTAAGAGCATTGATATGAAGATGCTCTTAAAAATAAATACACTGCAAAAAATGGTATCTTGTCAGTAAAATGATCTTAAATCCAGTCGATATATCTAATATTTTCCGTTTTTAGATGGTTGTGCACTTATTATAAGATTATCTATCTCATTTCCAGAATTTTTTACTGGTTTTAGGTCATTTTAATAAGTAAAATTATCTTAATTTACTGGCAGATAATTTTACTGGTCGTAAGCTCGTTTCTTACAACCAGCAAAATCATCTGCCAATATAGTGAGATAATTTTACTCGATAAAATTGCTCAAAACAAGTATAAAATGTCTAGTAACAAGGAGAAATATTAGATTTATTGACTATATTTAAGATAATTTTACTCGAAAAGATGCCATTTTTTTTTGCAGTGTACAACTTTCAAGTTTATTTTTACAACGTTTTCCAACGTTTTGGCCTGTGGGAAACACTAGACTGTGTACAGAAGCCCCCGAAAGTACGATTTTACACTTTAAACGCCAAATAATATTCGGGCCAGTTATAAATGATGAAGAAAACAGTCACTGAATGTCTGAACTCGGCAACTGCATTATCATAATAATAATAATACACTCTGCCCGTCAAAAGTTTGGGGACACCTTGCCTTAAACTCACTGTGACTTTTCATTTAATTGAGCTAAAAATCTGCACATGTTAAGCTTATCTGTTAATGTTTCTCTCTAAGTAAACACCAGATTAGGCTCTATATTACATGAAATTAGCTAATTAGCTCTATTTCAAAGTAAATTAGCTACTTTATATCACATTACATCAGCTGCTAAATCAAAGCATATGAAATCTATTTTAGGCTCTCTGTTAAAAATGGTACACAAACCAGTGCAGACGAGGTTCACGTTGCGTTTTTTGTGACGGCTGTGTTTGACTGCGTGTCTTGTTGCTAAGCAACAATAGCAGCTATGGTAGCTAGCCGTTGTTTCGATAAGCACAGGTAAAAGGTTCTCGCCCGTTTAGGAAGTGAGCTGTAATTAGAAAGTGTGGCGCTTCTAACAAAAACAAGGTAAATTAAGCTAAAAAAAAATTGTTTTGATTATTTCATGATGGTTTATGTCTAGTAAGTTGGCGAAAACTACCGTTAATCCCTCCTACGTTTCAAATTGGAAATAAGCGCCACAGAAAAAAGCCCCATAGCAGTAGCGGAACCCTTTACGGTGCTATACAGAGCAATTTTTTTGAAGGTTCTTTGAAGAACGTTCTTTTAAGTTTGTTGTTAATGGTGACAAAGATCCATTTGAGCCTTGAATAAGAATCTCACTTCACACACAAATCGATAACAGCCAATCAGAGGCCGCATGCAACAATTAAAAAAAAGCACAATGCATCTTTTATACTGTTTTATTTTGGCTTCGCTGGCTAACAAGTTTAAGGGAACATCACCAAATTATCCGAGTGGATCACCAGTGAGTCGCTCGGTTCCATAGAGTTAAGCACAGAAAGCACCATCGCCTTTAAGGACCCTTTTTAAGGCTGTAGGTGACCCCTAACTGGTGTTGGGCAGAAGATTGGCTCAATAATCGCCCCTGCTGACGCTCACCCGGTCTCCCTCGCTCGCGCAGGTTTGTGGACACTCCCTCTGTGTGCCCGCAAAAGAACGGATAAAATATCAAACTGTAATTGAATTTTCAATCTTAGTTTTTATCTTATTCTAATATTAAGCTTGTTTTTTTATTATTAAGAGATGCTGGAGGCTTCGTTTTGTTTTTTTTTCCCCGCCTCTGGAGACAGTTTGCAGTATTATTTTAAAAGAAATCTGTATTAGGAATAAAACACACTTAAGAGCTGAGTCGTCCTGTTTGTAGACCGTAGCTGATTCAGAGCAACATTTGCCAAGTATATGAGCTATTTTCGGATGGTATATCCAGAACCTTAAGGAGTGTCTCTAATGCCTTTACCGGTCCTCACAGCGACAGCTGCCTTAAAGCAATACGATCCTTTCCTGGTTCGCCTTTTTTAAGGAGTTCATTCTGTAGCTTTCGGATAATCATAACCATTTTTTTGACATGTAAAGGATAAAAGTCTGGAATCAGTTTAGCGCTCTCGTTAAATCTGAGAGTTTCTGTTCGCCTCTCCGCACGTCCCATGTGCCTTTTCTTTAGCCAATCAAGATCAAGGATAGCTGCTTAAAATGTCTTCATTTAAACTGTCAATAAAATACATGAAAAAGAGATTTGTGTTCTTTGTCTTTATTAAGGCGGCTTGACAAAGTCAGCAATGGCCTAGCAACACCTTAGCAACCACCTGGGATAACATAGCAATGGCCTTGCAACACCTTACAAACCACCTGGAATACCATAGCAATGGCCTCGCAACGCCTAAGCATTTACTTTGGATTCCATAGCAACAGCCAAACAACATATAAGCAACCACCTGGGATACTATAGCAGTGGCCTCACAACACCTTAGCAGATACATGGGATTCAATAGCAACTGCCAAGCAACATCATAGCAACCACTCAGGCTAACATAGCAACAGGCTAGTAACACCTTAGCAACCACCTGGGTGACAGCAACGGCCTAGCAACACCTTAGCATTTACTTTCTATTCCATAGCAACAGCCAAAGAACATCATAGCAACCACTGAGGAAAACAGCAACAGGCTAGTAACACCTTAACAATCACCTGGGATAACACAGCCGTGACCTAATAACACCTTAGCAACCACCTGAGGATAAACATGGCAACAGGCTAGCAACACTTTAGCAACCACCAGGGATACCGTAATAGTTATTTTAAATGTTCACACTCATTAAAGATGGTTCTTCAAGGGTTCTATTTGTGTATATGTATGCTTATATATATATACATAAAACCTGGGATAACATAGTGGCCTAGCAACACCTTAGCATTTACTTGGGATTCCATAGCAACATCCTCACAACACCTTAGCAACCAACTACGATACCATAGCAACAGCCTCGCAACACCTTAGCAACCAACTATGATACCATAGCAACATCCTCGCAACACCTTAGCAACCAACTACGATACCATAGCAACAGCCTCGCAACACCTTAGCAACCAACTATGATACCATAGCAACATCCTCGCAACACCTTAGCAACCAACTACGATATCATAGCAACATCCTCGCAACACCTTAGCAACCAACTATGATATCATAGCAACATCCTTGCAACACTTTTAGCAACCAAGTATACCATAGCAACATCCTCGCAATACCTTAGCAACCAACTACGATACCATAGCGACAGCCTCGCAACACCTTAGCAACCAACTACGATACCATAGCAACAGCCTCGCAACACCTCAGCAACCAACTATGATACCATAGCAACATCCTCGCAACACCTTAGCAACCAACTATGATATCATAGCAACATCCTTGCAACACTTTAGCAACCAACTATGATATCATAGCAACATCCTCGCAACCAACTATGATATCATAGCAACATCCTCGCAACACTTTAGCAACCAACTATGATATCATAGCAACATCCTCGCAACACCTTAGCAACCAACTATGATACTATAGCAACATCCTCGCAACACCTTAGCAACCAACTATGATATCATAGCAACATCCTTGCAACACCTTAGCAACCAACTATGATACCATAGCAACATCCTCGCAATACCTTAGCAATCAACTATGATACCATAGCAACAGCCTCGCAACACTTTAGCAACCAACTATGATACCATAGCAACAGCCTCGCAACACCTTAGCAACCAACTATGATACCATAGCAACATCCTCGCAACACCTTAGCAACCAACTATGATATCATAGCAACATCCTTGCAACACTTTAGCAACCAACTATGATATCATAGCAACATCCTCGCAACACCTTAGCAACCAACTATGATATCATAGCAACATCCTTGCAACACCTTAGCAACCACCAGAGATACCGTAATAGTTATTTTAAATATACGCACTTAATAAAGATGGTTCTTCAAGAATTCTTTATTAAAGAAAATGATCTTTTTAGAACCATTTTTCTGCTTAAATGGTTCTGTGCATGGTGAAATGGTTCTTCATATTGATGGAGAATGTGTTGTGTTGTGTTCTGTATAGAACCTTGTTGAAAAGGGTTCTAATAAGAACCAAAAGCTTGACATTTGTAACAATAGAAGAACTTTTTAGGTGCTACATAGAACCATATAACACAAATTCCCCATCAAACTGAAGCTCCCTTGCAAAGGGTTCCTTGAGTGTTCATGGTTCTATATAGAACCATTTTCTTGGTTCCTTGATCACCTACTAACCGGTGCAGTCCCACTGTTCACCAGCAGAGGGGGCGGCGAACATCTCTGATCTACCCATTCAGACCGTCCCTTTTAAAACTGACCTTTCACTGAGTCACACTGACTTCATTTCCTGCCATCACTGCACATCTGCCTGAAAAAGCCCCACTGTTTTTGATCTTTTGACACTTCTAAAGTTTTCAGAAGAAGAAAAAAAGCCCTTCATCTTTAACCCCTTTAAAAGGCCAGAGCTCGTCAGCTTTATTACACACTATAACCTACAAATAGCTCACCCAGTTTCCACTGAAGTCCCTGCAGTTATTAATAAGCCTTAGAGTGTAAAAAGCCTGGGGTTTTCAGGGGTTAAAGCAGCTCGTACAACATAATGAGAACATCATGAAGGTTAAGACATCCTCCAGAATTACTCGTGACTCCAGTCCGTGATTATAACTCATACATTCATTTCTTCACGCATACATTAATGCAGTCAAATCTGGATTCTCTGAAGATGGTTGAATGGGTAAGCATATTAGTAGAGCATGAAAACCGTTATTAGAACATGTGAGAACATATAAGAACATGTGAGAACCTGTGAAAACAGTCGTCAGGACGTGTCTGTAGTTGTCAGCCCTTTTGTATAATTGATGCTGTGTGATATTTGAAATCTGTGAATTACTGTATACTGAACCAGTCTGGAGATCTGCTGTTCTCCGTCACTGTGAAAGTGTGTGAGGTTCTACATGTTCGGGTCCAGAAGTCGGTTCTGGGAGAGAACTCAAGATCTTTTTCCCATTTTGACGCAGGAAGTAAGATCCTGTTACCTGTAGTGGTAAGAAGTTTAACACTTGTGTGGTGTTCAGTCTGTGGGACCCTGTGTTCAATGTTTACCAAAAGAAAAAATGATATGATTTATGATTATTTCAGTCTCAGATTTTTGGCCTTTGCTCATTTTCTGTGAAGAACATATAAAATAACCCATTTTCAGTGTCTTCACTCTGTTCACCCCCCACACATTTATATTACACATGTGGTGTTGGGCTGAACCTGTCGGGGAGTAAAAGTGTGGAGGTGCTGTGTCCTTCACTCTGTTCTCCTCCTACATGGCCTGCTGGTAGTGTGTGTGTGTGTGTGTGTGTGTGTATGTGTGTGTGTGTGAGGGTGGACAACATGGACAGGCTGCTGACTGGCTACAGCTGCTAAAGGAGAACCCTACACTGGACCCTTGTGATATTTTAAACATCTGGTATTTCTACATAAATCGTTATGACTGTATTGATTTAAAACGACAATAATGTGGTGGGTCCAGCAGACCACTGAGTTACAAACACATCAACACCACTCAAGGGTTAAAAAAGTTTTTCCCTATTGGTTGTTGCCCACTCTGACCCCCCACCTGCAGCTCATTCCAAGGACATTAAGACTAAAGCAATAAGCCACTTGAGGCTGTGGGTTACTCAAACAGCTCCCTGCTCCCTACATAGTGCACTAAGTAGAGGTTTAAATACTGGATCCTGCAGCCCAACAGAGCAAAATACAGCTAAGAAACAGTCATTTGGGATTCAGACTCATCCACACTCGCTAAATGATGCACTGTTTGGCTGTAGAGGCTAGAATTTCTACACTTTCATAGCTAGAACACTATTTAGGGAGTACGGAGCCGTTTGGGACTCAGCCTGGGTTTGACTTGACTTCTGTCTGAAACACGGATATGTGAAGTGTGTAAAACATTCACGTGACATTTTTAGTCTTTTATACTGCAGTTTTACAGTAAATCATCCTGTAAGTGCTTTAATTCAAGCCTGTGATATTAATGATGGAGTTGTTTAGCATGTTAGCTATTTTTTAGCCTGTTAGCTAGCTGAGCAGACTGGTTCTACAACCCTATTTCCAAAAAAGTTTGGGATGCTGTGCAAAATGTAAATAAAAACAAAATGCAATGATGTGCAAATCATTTAAACCCTATAATTAATTCAAAATACTATAAAAACAACATATCAGATGTTGAAACTGGGAAACTTCATTGTTTTTTGAGTAATATTCGCCCATTTTGAATTTGATGCCAACAACATGTTCCAAAAAAAGGTTTCAACATTTGATTTGTTGTCTTTCTAGTATTTTCCTTTAAAAATATGGTTTACATGATTTGCATATCATTGCATCCTATTTTTATTTACATTCTGCACAGCGTCGCAACTTTTCACATTTAAATTCCGGACCAAATCAGTAAAAAGAAATGAAGGTCCCATTGATGGAGGTGTGTCATGCCTTCCTGTTTCCATACAGGGAAGATCAGTGGAGAGCAGTGTAGTAGAAAGTCGGGGTCGAGCCGTATTGGGGCACATCTACATGGTATCAGAGACCAATTAGCGATCTTGGTCAATTTCCAGCAAACCATGGTCACAACTCTGATGGCCTGTGTGATTGAGGCCTGATGAAGACACTTCATTGCAGGCTTCTTGTTCTATTTCTAACCATGAATAATATGACGGCAACTGATTTGTCAAAATATCTCCATAATTGAGCGTTTGAGTTGTAAACAGAGTGATCCAGAGTGGTTTGGTGTGAAATGTCTCAGATGTCTTTACAGTGGTGGTGATAGGAACCAGGGGTCGCCATGACTACAACACAGATATAGACATTTTATTTACTATCCAGAACCACCAGTGAACCTACACGAGTCTTCTGAGTTTATATGGAATGTTGATGATGGAAAATAGTGGAAAATCTGAAATAATAAGTTTTCTTTGGGGACTGTTTTGCCTTGGAACACGCTTCATGTATCCCTCCACCAAGAATGGATTCAAATAAATTGATTAAAAAAACATTTTAGACCAAATCATTACATCAAATTACATCATGGTATTACCAAATTACATCATAATGACTTAATTATAGAAAAAGTTTGAAAAAGTTTGAGTTTCCCTTCAACTCATCAACAACAGTGAGTATTGAAATGTAAGAGTGTTGGCGCTAATGAAGATGAGCAAAACACAACACATCTTTCGACTAAAGACGGTCAGTTATCGGTCAGAAGAATTAGCCAAAGCTGGTATTAACGAGACTTGGAGGAGGAATTGGGTAGGTGGGTGATTTGGAACAAGGCCTCAAAGTCAACCGATCAACTAGTCACAGGTGCAGTTCCTTTTCTTGCCAGCAGAGGCAAACATCTCTTATCTGTGTTTTAACCCATTCAGACGGTCCCCATTAAAACTGACCTTTCACTGAGTCACACTAACCTACTTTTCCTGCCATCACTGCACTGAAAAACATCACTTTTACATTTTGTTCACAAAAATAAACGCTACACAAACAATTATAATAAATAAAACAAGCTCATTATGCAGACACTGATGTTTTAAAAGCATGTTCAAGTATCTGGCACAACCCTGAGAACATAATTCAGGGTGTCCCAAAAGAATTGACATCATTTCGTAGTCTAATAACAGCCAATTCTCCCTTAAAATGATCTCAAATTTTAACAAAATGTGTAAACAGTTTAATTTTTAATGTTTTTTTAAGGTGAAGAACGGCGTTCACTAGAAATGAAAAGGCGTTTAGTGTGTTAGAATATGCTCGAACACAGTCAAATGAGAGTGTACAGCGGGCATTTTCCAGAAAATTCAATAAAAATGCACCAATTGGAGAGCAGATTTGGACACGGCACAAAAAATTCAAAGTGGACGGCTGTCTGTGGGCAAAGGGGTCTGGACAGCCACCAGTATTGAAAGATATTACATTTGTGTAATCAGTTATAAAATCTACATCCCTCTGAATTTCTTGTTCTAATTTTGATAAATAAATCTTGTGTTGTTCAACATGAAGCCTATTTAATTTCGTTTGCCAGGACATGTAATTACTCAGATACTCACATCTCAATTGGACACCCTGTATGTTGATTATAATGCACGTTTTTGTCATGCATTCATTTCTTCACGCGCACTTTAATTCATTCATGGCGTTTAAAGTGGCCTACTTTTCCCTGAGCTGCGACTTGTAAAAGAGCAGAAAATGAAAGGAGTAACACAAAAACAGAAAAGTGCACTCATCAAATAATGGATCCTGTTAGCGCTTCAGAGTGCGAGGCTGCGCGACCCGTCAGCAGAGTGAATTAAAAGAGTTATTATTCTGTGTTTCTGAACATCTTGCTTTGTATTGTTGATGCGTCTCAGAGGACGAGAGCTGATATAGTGTGCATTCAGAGGCTGTCGGGAGAGGGATTTATACAGGAATTATTATCAATATAATACCACATTTATTAGAGAGTCAGTCTATATACGCTGTACACCGATCAGGCATAACATTCTGACCACCTCCTTGTTTCTACACTCATTGTCCATTTTATCAGCTCCACTTACTATATAGGTGCACTTTGTAGTTCTACAGTTACAGACTGTAGTCCATCTGTTTCTCTGCATACTTTGTTACCCTGTTCTTCAGTGGTCAGGACCCCCATGGACCCTTTAAACACCTCAGTGTCACTGCTGGACTGAGAATAGTCCACCAACCAAAAATATCCAGACAACAGTGTCCTGTGGGCAGCGTCCTGTGGCCACTGATGAAGGACTAGAGGATGACCAACACAAACTGTGCAGCAGCAGATGAGCTATCGTCTCTGACTTTACATCTACAAGGTGGACCGACAAGGTAGGAGTGTCTAATAGAGTGGACAGTGAGTGGACACAGTGTTTAAAAACTCCAGCAGCACTGCTGTGTCTGATCCACTCAGGCCAGCGCAACACACACTAACACACCACCACCACGTCAGTGTTACTGCAGTGCTGAGAATGATCCACCACCCAAATAGTACCTGCTCTGTGAGGGTCCATGAAACCTGAAAGAAGAGCCTGACTTTTTCCAGGTGTGTGTGTGTATACACACATATATATATATATATATATATATATATATATATATATACCTACTGTCTGTGCCTAATAAAGGAAATCTGCTGTTCTGTTCCAAATACATCAGAAACAGAACCGTAGCTGACGTAATAAACTGATAACATGCACCAACACACACAGAGGGGGTTACTGAGATCAGAAACCCCCCCTCCCACTCAGACATTACAGTTTAACCTACTGACTAACCGTGAGTAAACGTCTGCCTTCAATGACCCTTTGTGACCTTTCAGATGAGAGAACACAGGTCCTGCACGTTTCACCAAAATGAGTCCATTTAAACCCCGAATTCAAACCTCATTCATAAATCCAGTCTCTCAGCATTTTATTAGGTACAGCTGTATTGTTTTTACACTCACTGTCCATTTTATTGGCTCCACTGACCACTCTGTCGTTCTACAGTTACAGACTGTAGTCCATCTGTTTCTCTGCATTCTTTGTTAGCCCTGTTCTTCAGTGGTCAGGACCCCCATGGACCCTCACAGCAGGTACTATTTGGGTGATTCCTAGCACTGCAGTAACACTGACGTGGTGGTGTGTTCGTGTGTGTTGTGCTGGTGCGAGGGGATCAGACACTGCAGTGCTGTGTCTGTGTTCTCTCGGCTGAAGGCAGACATTTACTCACAGTTACGGTCAGGAGGTTAAACTGTAATGTCTGTGTGGGGGGATGGGGATGGAGGGATTTCTGATCTCCGTAACCCCCTCTGTGTGTGTTGGTGCATGTCATCAGTGTGTTATCTGTTAGCTGCGGTCCTGTTGGAACAGAACAGCAGCTTTAGGCCTCTAAAGCCCCGGTTGAGCTGGATTATTTTGGCCAGAGGAGGCCCGGTAATGTATTCTGTGCATGACCTGACTGACCGGTACTTACAGGATAAAGGATGTGAGGAAATTCCCCATATTATCCTAAATACTCCAGGTCAAAGCATCACTATGCAGACCTTTCTGTAAGCATTTTCCAACAGGCGCCACAGAACACACTGTGTGGCTCGTTTTAAAGGGGAACTCCACCTATTTTTTAAGCATTCTGCATAATAACATGATTGAGATGTAGACAAAATCATTCAGAGTGGTTTGGTGTGACACGTTCTGTTCTAGAGAACCTTACTGAGTCAGAACTGTTCACAGTGGTGGTGATAGGAACCAGACGTCCACCTCTAAAAGCTCCCTCACAGAAAGTTACTACATGAAATGGATATGAATTCACTGCCTGATGACTGAGATTGATCGTTTTTAAGATTTTGGCCTTAAAATCCATTCATGGTGGAGGGATACTCAGAAGACTCGTGTAGGTTCACTGGTGGTTTTGATAGTAAATAAAATGTCTATGTTTGTGTTGTAGCCATGGCGACCCCTGGTTCCTATCACCACCACTGTAAAGACATTGAAGTTTCTCTACAATGAATCATTTTTAAGAACTGAACTATTCAGAAATTTGCACACAAACAGTAGCAAGCAAAGTTTATTTATATAGCGCTTTATATGAGTGCTGACTGGTTAGCATTACTGCTAAATAAAAGCCATTTATATTCAGTGATAGCATCGCAACATCCTGTCGAACATTAAGTGCACTATGTGGGTATTGAAGCCATGATTTGAAGACCTGTGCTGTGCACTATATAGGGAGTAAAGAGCCATTTGAGATTCAGCCACAGACAGCTCTGCTCACCAACCAATCAGCACTCAGTAGCAGTAATGACAACCAATCAGTGCTCAGTAGCAGTAACGCTAACCAATCAGCGCTCAGTAGCAGTGAGGTGACTCCAGTGACATTCTGGTTAAAATTGAGGATTCTGTAAACTGGCTGACTCGTTGGCCGTCAGGTGACCTTGTGTATTTAAAATCAGTAATAAAAATGATATTTTGGCATTATTTTAACAAAATTTGAATCACCCAGCCATTAAAGCTCATAATACCAGTGACAGATAAACAAAATTATTAATAAATTAATGAAATGTAGTGAGCTAGTGTGACTCGCCTTTTCATGCCTTGAGACGCTTCCTCTCTGATGAGCCTCGACCCAAAGAAGCAGTTTTATAGAGCTGAAAATACTGTGTTAAAATGTAGAATAAGAGTCCTGAACACCAGCGACCAAAATCTCTGAGACAAATGAATTTTATTAAATAAAATACATATTTTTTAAATGTAGTAAAACGTTAATGATGTAAAAAGTAAACACGAATCTGTTTTGTATAAATTCCTGAGTTAAACCTCTTAAAAATATTGTTTTATATTAAAAATGTTGAAAATTGGTTTAGTGACGAGCTGTTTTACAGATGCAGAGCGACTATGAAAAGGGATAAAAAAAGAAAAATCAGAGAATCATAAGAAAAAAGTCTTATTTAATCTTAGCTCGACTGTGTAAACGTACATACTGACTTTTTGAGCTGAACCTGATATTTTAAGAATCTCTTTAAGCCCTGAGACCTTTATGACATGGTTTCCCCTCCAAATGGAGAACGACCCGTCTCTGCACTGCTCACAATCAGTTCTTGGACTCATCCTGCCTCGTCGTCCACTTTGTCTCATTAATGAAGCTTTGTCTTGAACCTACAGTCATTTTGTTGAGCATAAATTAAGTTTTTTTTGTCCACATCCTTCAGTGAAACAGCCGAACTCCCTGATTAAAACCAACACACTGAATAAGATGTTTACATTCAGCTAATGGAAGCATGTTAACCTCCTTTTCTGAAGGCTCTCAGCCCCTCGTCTATCCCTGGTTAAATACTTTAAGTGTCCTTTTCTATCCTTAACATGCAAGATCCTTTGAAAGGCTTTAATTAAGTGTTCCGGCTGAACTTTTCCCAGCCTGTCAGCTGCAATTAGCATCTCTCCAGCTCATTACTGAGCCTGACAAAATGTAAAAAAACGGAATATTTCACCGCTCGGAGTAATTATAGGAGTTATAGAAATGGAAGAACAATGCTGATGATTCTGTCGGCTGGAATCGGAACAATGTCGGTTAATTTTTCCACGTGCTGTAATGGAGGGGAAGAAAGAGTGTCAGGAAGGCAAGGCCACATTTATGGCCTCCAGAAACGCTGTGAAGGGTGATGCCATGGCCTGCTAAACGCCGTACGCTGCCCACTTCATAGCCTCTCTATGTAAATCACCATGTTTTTTTAACTGGCCACGGAACTGATCCTAAGAAGAGATCTTTTTAAATGAAAAAATTAGACAAAACAGAACCATTAGCATGAAAATAATTAGCCCTGTTTTCCGGTGTCCTCACTCTCCAGACTGTAGAAGTCCTCCATTTAACAGTAGAGGTTCTTTAGTTCCACCAGAAAGACTCCAGAGACGAACATGAAGGAAGGAAAATAGTTTAATCTTAATAATATTTAACAATTCGATAGATAATAATTTTTGTAAGTTACAGTCCTCGGCGTGGGCCCCGTCGTCGGCCCAGGTCTTCAACTGTGTAGAGCCTCGCAGATCCTGCTGAATAGACCACTGTAGTCGTGGGTCATTCTGTAGTCCTCATTATGCCCATATTAGGAACTCCAGGTCTGAGCTCCATTTCTCTATGGCCAGAATGAATAAGGTTTTCGAAAAATCGCCTCTATCGCCCCCTGTGGTAGATAAATATGTTCAGAACCCGATATGTTTTGTCCTGTGAACATTTTTCTCTCTAATAACACTGGATCCTCTGAATTACGAGGTCGTTAAAGAGCTATAATACTAATATTGCTATATGCGAGCTAAAGCTACTGCACATCGATTTGATGTCACTAAGCTACACAAAACTAAGGTGGGCTGTGGCGGGGCTCTGACGAGCTGTGCTACCTTATCAAAATGTTCTACTGTAGCGCTTATTTACCGGTATACCCGTAAATAAAAGCTGTGGGTGGGCAGCTAAAACTCCTTATCAAAAATACTACCAGCATTAAAACTACGAGGCTGAATTTAGCTTCTTTTTTCGCAGCTTCTTGTTTGAATTTTCCCGTTCCACTTTAAATGGTGCAGCAGTTCAGAACGTTTTTTGTTTGACTTTTCCTGAAATCAGTCTATCAGGGGTCAGCAGTGATGTTAAGCTGAGTCTGTGCTGGATCAGCCTGAGTACAGGTACGTTTGTAGATCTTTTCAAATCGAGCTAAAAGGAAAGATCTATGGTGTTTCACTGAGCATCAGATGAAGAACAGAGAACTGCAGGGAAACCTGCTGATTTTGTTCTGACTTCTTTTCATCTGCCCTCAGTCTGTAAATGGAAAAGTACACTGACTAAACCTGCTTAAGGAGGCTGCCAGTCTGATGATGTGAATTCAGAGCGCAGTAGCTTTAGCTCACATGTAGCAATATTCATATTTCAACTCTTCAACGACCTCGTAGTTCAGAGGATCCAGTGGTATTCGAGAGAAGAATGTTCACAGGACTAAACGTATCGGGTTCTGAACATTTTTATTTAACACAGGGGGCGCTAGAGGCGTTTTTTTTGAAAACCCTATTCATTCTGGCCATAGAGAAATGGAGCTCAGACCCAGAGTTCCTAATATGGGCATAAGAGCATGGCACAATAACAAAATGACAACACGACTACAGTGGTCTATAGGGACGGCAGGGGGCGGAGCCCGGGGCAACCAGGTGGGGACCAACTGGTGGCAGGAGGGAGGAAAGAGGGGAAAAACAAAACGTCAGCATGTGAAAGCAGCAAAGCAGGTGTGTCGATCGAGTCACTTTAAAGACAGGTGGAAGCTTGTGATTGGTCAGAGTACTGAGTGATGTAGCATTGGAGTCTCCCTAAGGGAACTTGTGCTAAAGCTTTAATTTCTTCAAAACTTTTTCCTAATTCAGTGGTTGAGATGACAGCTGAGCTGTGCTAGCTTCTACACTACTTAGCCAGCTAGCAAGTAGCATTGCTTGACTGTGATAAAGTCAAATACTGCAGAAAAGCTACAAGAACACTGCCGTCCTCAGCCGTCTGCTGTGGATGTCGACTCCTCGTGATGTAAAAGGTAGAACTGTGGCTAATGAGTCTTTATCCACTGCGCTATGGTGTCGGTCATTATAATAACTAGCGTTAGCCAGTTAAACGTGGGGTTAGTAATTGTTGTGTTGTGTGGGTTATCGTCTTTATCTATATCTGTAGCAACATCTACGGGCCTTAATGCTTGCTAGCAGCTGCCCCCCAACCTGAAACCAGGTCCAGGGCCACATTAATTCCACTGATTTTTCTAAATTACTGCATAATTCAGAGTTTAAGATGTAATCAGAGTCATTCAGAGTGTAGTGTGTTATCAGAGTAACACTGACGTGGTGGTGGTGTGTTAGTGTGTGTTGCGCTGGTACGAGTGGATCAGACACAGCAGTGCTGCTGGAGTTTTTAAACACTGTGTCCACTCACTGTCCACTCTATTAGACACTCCTACCTTGTCAGTCCACCTTGTAGATGTAAAGTCAGAGACGACAGCTCATCTGCTGCTGCACAGTGTGTGTTGGTCATCCTCTAGTCCTTCATCAGTGGTCACAGGACGCTGCCCACAGGACACTGTTAGCTAGATGTTTTTGGTTGGTGGACTATTCTCAGTCCAGCAGCGACACTGAGGTGTTTAAAACCTCCAGCAGCACTGCTGTGTCTAATCCACTCAGACCAGCACAACACACACTAACACTCCACCACCACGTCAGTGGGGAGGCCAAAGTGCAATGTTTGTGGAGGACAAAGTAGTCTACAAACAAAGGAGGTAGATGTAATATCCTGCTCAGCTGTGCCTTTATCTATGTCTGTTTTCCCTTGTCATTCCCCTCACCTGTGTCTTGTCTATAGCACTGCCTTATAATTGCTCCCAGGTGTTTCTTGTTTGTTTTCCCCAGTTTATTTTGCCTTGCTTAGCCCTGTCAATGTTAAGGCATGTTCTCCTAGTGTTTTGTACGCTAAATTCTCTTTGTTAGTTCTTTGTTTAGCTTTTCCTTTTGTTTTTGGTTGATCCTGCCTCCGTCATGGACAAAAATAAAACAGAGAGCTTGCGCTTGCATCCTGCTGCCTCATTTTTTTTGCCTCCCGTCATGTCACAGCAGGTAGGTTTCAAATCAAGTCGACCACATTCTGTTGCTAAAATACTTAAAACACTAACTTTCAAAACGATAAAAGCATTTAAAAAAGCTGTACAGTAGTAAGAATCGCGGTGGGTCAAATCAAGCGTCAAGCTTCGGCCTCACTTTGGGCAGCCCTGTTTTAAAAGCATTCACTCTCTGGGCTTGACAAACTCGCCCATGCATCACATTCTCTGTTTCTATATCTGTGTCTGTATCTTTATGATGATCCAGCACAGAAATCCAGTTCAACCACTTCCTGAATCTGTAGAGTCGCCCTTTCCATCCCATCTCATCACGAGATCCTACGAGACTCACATCCGGAGTTATGAGCCTATGAAGAGGGGCTGAGATACACGTCATCTGCCTCTCACTGTGTGGAGCTGGTGGATTCGCGTGTCCGTCTACATTCTGTGTGAAACTGACCGATGGACACTCAGGAAATCACTAAGGATTGACCATCACGCCGGAAACCCTTCATTCTTCATTCAGTCCACATCAGAGACTCATGTGAAATGGCGTGCAGAGAGTTTACAGCTGCTGAAGCTGCTGCAGCGGTTTTGGAAAGTAGTGATGAAGATAACGGAGCATTTTGATATGAAACATATGAGGATCATGTTATATGAAGAGGCTTTAAAGGAGAGGGTTAAACCTCTTCAGACGTCTGGTTCCCATCACCAGTACTGTGAAAAATTTAGTAAGTTTCTCTATAATAGAGCATTTCACATCAAACCACTCTGAATGCCTTTGTTTACATCTTAACCATTTAATTCTGCAGACATTTTAACAAATTAAGAGTTCCCCTTTAGATCAACGTCTGGTTCTCCAGTTCACTAATTAGCAAGTGCCGTATTAATACTGAAGTTTCACTGCTGTTACAAAATTTTCTATAAAATCACGCAGCCGCTCGTTCAGTCTCAGCACTGCTGACTCTGAAATCCCTCCTCACTGATTGGAGGATTTAGTTTAGTTCATTTGATACAAATGCAGGAAATTAACTGAAAGGAAGCGACGCACAGTAACCTCTTTAATTCAGTCACCTACTGGACTCAGAGTTGGCCTGTTTTACTAAACATTTTTCAGCGAAGCAAGTAGCAATTATCCCGAGAATAAGATTAGAATAATTAGCATGAAAACAATTAGCATGAGCCTATTTTAATTCAAAGTTTGGTTCCGCTGGATCACAGCTGCCCGTTCAGTCATATCGTATTCACCCTTTACTTTGCTTAACTGTATTTATTGATGTCTTTATTCATTTATACCTTCATAAGTTTTGCCTCAGGACACCCTTCATGTATCCCTTCACCATGAATAATTGAAATAAATTGATTAAAATATGTTTTAGGCCAAAACTTTATCACAAAACTATCATAAAATAATGTCTCAGTCATCAGGCAGTGAATTCATAGCTATATCATGTAGTAACTTTCTGTGAGGGAGCTTTTAGAGGTGGACGTCTGGTTCCTATCACCACCACTGTGTAAGTTTGGGTAAGATGGGTCTTCACTTGGTGTTTGAAGACAGCAAAGGTCTCTGCTGTTTCGGCAGCCACTGGAAGTTCGCTCCTCCAACTGGGCTCCAGAACACAGTCTTAATGCTTGTCTTCCATGAGTCTTAAAGGATTGCGGTCAAGCTGAGCCCTAAATGAAGCTACAACAGGCTTGAGTTTCCACCATTGCCATCATATTCAGGCCTTGGCTTTGTAGGCATTAGGGTTTCAACTGTAATGCAGCTACAGGAAGGCAGTGAAGGGAGCACAGCAGTGGAGTGACATGAGTGAACTCAGAAAGACCGAAGACGAGCCGTACTGCTGCATTCTGGATCAGTTACCAGGGCCTGATGGGCCCCATAGCAAGACCACCCAGGATCAAGTTGCAGTAGTCAAGCCTTGAAATGACAAGAGACTGAACGAGCACCTGGGTGGCCTCTCGAGAGAGAAAAAGGGTTCGATCCTCAGGATGTTGTAGAGGAGAAACCTGCATGACCAAGTCAGGTTCGCAATACAAGCTGAGAACAATAACTGGTCATCCAGAGTCACACCGAAGCTTCTTGCCTCATCAGATGGAATGACCAAATGAGATGGCAAGATCATGGTGAGGACCTGTCGTTCCAGGGATGAATAACAGCTCAGTCTCGCTAAGATCGAGCCTCAGGTGCTGAGCTGCCATCCATGAAGAGATGTCAAGAAGACATGTCGAGATGCGGCTGGAAACCTGTCAGAAGGTGGGAAGGAAAGCATTAGTTGGGTGTCATCAGCATAGCAGGCATAGGAGAAGCCATGACAGGGGAAAGAGTGTAAAGAGAAAAGAGAAGAGGACCCAGGATTGAGCCTTGTGGGACACCGAAAACCTGCAGCTGAGAAAGAATTTATTCTTTGCTGTGTTAAACCACGCAAATGTGCCTTTAACAAAAAGACTGCTGACCTAGCTGACCTTGCACTGTCCCTCACGTCGTTGACCTTGTTGTGTCCCTTGCCTTCCTGTCATTTTCCTCAAACACGCCATTTAGCCTTGACCACAGCACTATTTGTTAAATGACTCACTGAACTCAGTTCATCATCTGCATCATCATCATTGTCATCTTTAGCATTCTTGCCTAGTTGTCGCTGCCCCCACTGACCTTTCAGAGAAGCTCTACATGCAGCTAAACGTTTGCGTGGCGTTAGCCGAGCGCGACTTGAATGACTGTAATTAGCTGTGTTGGACACGACAGCCTGGCACTTTCACACTGAATGGTGTAATTAGCAGGGGCGGCTGAATGTCGTTGCACACTATGACTCAGATATGTCTTCTACTGTCCAGCCACAGATACAAGCATAAATAACAGGGCTATGAAGGATGAGTGAAACCAGTTTTAGCGATTCAGTGTTATTTAACAACAAATTTGCAGCAGAACTGTTGTATAAATAAATATGAAAGACAAATTAATCAGATCTTTTAAAATATAATTAAAATTGTCTAACTGACCTTGACTATAGCAGCAGTGCTCTGATGTTGGACAGTCTCATCAACTGGGCTGTGGAGCTTCTTAATGCCAGTTCATTTTTCCTCTAACTCTTCTATTTTAGACAATTAGCTCTGTTACCTCTTCGTAATAAAAAAGCAAACGAGCAAATGAAATGTTGCGGGAAGAAAACCTCGTATCTCCAAAATGGTCACTTTACAGGAGGAGGAAAAAACCTGCTTTACTTTTAATGGAAGTCAATGGAACCAGACATTTTTCCAAGTCATTTTGGGTCGTTTCCTTTGGTGCATTCACCATGAAACTTACACACAATGAAAAGGCCAACATGCGTTTTCAACTTATGTAAAAAACTGAACAATGACAAAAATGGAGATACAAGGTTTTGTTCAGACAGCAGCGATATAAAAAACGTGTATCTCCACTTTGGTCATTTTTTTGTTTTTCTACATCACTCAAACAAGGCGCTTTGATCAAGATAATGTTTTTACATTATTTTACATTCTACATAAAGAACATTTTTACCCTCTGCTGTAACATTACTGTTTTTGGGATGCATATTTTTTTGAACAGAGGTGATGAATTTATCACCGTCAGAACAAATTTCAAATCTCCAAACCAGTAACTTTACGGGAGAAAGAAAATCTTGTAATGGAAATTAATGTTACATGATTTTTTCCACGTAATTTTGCGCCATTTCTGTTCGACAGTTCATCCTGAAATTTTAACACAACATAAAAAGAAACTTGAGTTTTCTTGAACACTGCAGTAATAGTGACATGGTGGTGGTGTGTTAGTGTGTGTTGTGCTGGTACGAGTGGATCAGACACAGCGATGCTGCTGGAGTTTTTAAACACTGTGTCCACTCACTGTCCACTCTATTAGACACTCCTACCTTGTCGGTCCACCTTGTAGATGTAAAGTCAGAGACGATAGCTCATCTGCTGCTGCACAGTTTGTGTTGGTCGTCCTCTAGTCCTTCATCAGTGGTCAGAGGACGCTGCCCACAGGACGCTGTTGGCTGGATATTTTTGGTTGGTGGACTATTCTCAGTCCAGCAGCGACACTGAGGTGTTTAAAAACTCCAGCAGCACTGCTGTGTCTGATCCACTCAGACCAGCACAACACACACTAACACACCACCACCATGTCAGTGTTACCGCAGTGCTGAGAATGACCCACCACTCAAATAGTACCTGCTCTGTGAGGGTCCATGGGGGTCCTGACCACTGAAGAACAGGGTAAAAGGGGGCTAATAAAGTATGCAGAGAAACAGATGGACTACAGTCTGTAACTGTAGAACTACAAAGTGCACCTATATAGTAAGTGGAGCTGATAAAATGGACGATGAGCGTAGAAACAAGGAGGTGGCCATAATGTTATGCCTGATCGGTGTATTTTCCATTTTTTGGTCTGTTCATCAAGAAATGTTCACACTATTTAAAGGCCAGCTGGAAATATGACAGTCAAAGGCTTTAAGAGGGAGGGGAAATATATTATTGTTTATTGTCAGTGTTTAAAATGTATTATGTTTCCTAGACTTAGCATGTAGAGTAAGGAAAACAGGTCCTACAATGGAACCTTGTGGAACTCCAAAGGAAACACTAACATAATGGAGACAATGGAATTACACTTTGCCCCCATAAGAAAAAACATTTGTGCACCCCTGATTTAACACAGCAATGGGCTATGAACAAGTACACAGAGCAAATGTGTAGGATCAAAAGAATAATTCAGTGAAAATGCTAATGCTTTTAACAACAAATGAAAGCAAATAGCTCCCACTTTCCATTATACAAATGACCTTATGCTAATTTTAGCTGCTGGCTTGCATTCATTAGCGGACCACATTCTGATCGCTGTTCTCTTAACACTGCAGTGCTCGAAACAAATGACAAACTACATCAGCAAACAGGGCCATAAGAATAATTCAGTCAAAATGCCAAAGTTTCCATCAAAACAAAAGAAAACAAGTATAGATACCAGTCTAGTGATATTGTAGCTGCTAGATTACATTCATTAGCAGCTCGCATTAGCGGTTTGCTATTACTTCATGTGCTCCAAAGAAGTAATAAACTTCATGTGCAAATGTGTAGGATTGGGAATAATCCTGTCAAAAATGCTAACAACTAATGAAAGGGAGCTTTAGCAGCTTCCATTCATTAGCAAACCACATTAGCAGGTGTGGTCACTAATCCTCAACACTACACTGAGCTCAAAACAAATGATAAACCACACGAATAAACAGAATCATAAGGATAATTCAGACGAAATGCTGGTGTTTGTATTGAAAAAGGAAGCAAAGATAGCTACCAGTTAGCATTATACCAATGATATGAATTGTACCAGCCAGCTCGTTTACATTAGCAGGCTTGGTCGTTACTCCTTTAATGGAAAAATCAATTAAGAACATCATTGGAGTAAAACTACATGAGTGAATATATAAGATCAAAAGGACAATTCAGTCAAAAATGATAACATGTCTAACAACATCCTGATAGTAGCTGCTAGCTTGCATTCCTTGTTAGCCACATTGGCAAAAATTCATGATGGCCTGATACGCAGACGACTGGCTAAGTTCACAGCATGAACTGACCGATTAAAATCCTGAGATGGGACTCAAGTCAGGACTTTGACTCAGACACTCCAAAACCTTCACTTTGTTTCCTTTCAGCCGTTCAGGGCTGGACTTGCTTGTGTACTTCAGATCACTGTCCTGCTGCATAACCCAACTGCACTCGAGCTTTACGCCGATCAGGCATAACATTCTGACCACCTCCTTGTTTCTACGCTCTTTGTCCATTTCATCAGCTCCGCCGTCAGACGTCTGTCTCTGTGTCTATGTTCAGTTTATTTTATTTCAGAAGACGAGTGAAGCGTTTAGAGCTCACGTTCACCTCCGTAAGCTGGAAACAAGCGAAGCACCCACAGCATCAATGCGCCTTCGCTCAGCGCTTAAACTCCAGCCTTACTGGAGGAACTGACCAGATGAGCTGACCGTTTTCCTCATGGTAGGAAAACAGAAGAAGCACAGCATCTCTGTCCGACCGATTTTAGCGGCTTCTGCAGGAAAAACGAGCACAACGTTCACCACGAGGCTAAAATGGACTTTTTATTCGCTTCATATTGGAATTTGCCGTTCCACCTTAAATGGTGCAGCAGTGAGGCTCTGGAACAAAACTGCTGCACCATTTAAGGTGGAATGGAAAATTCAAATAAGAAACTGAGAAAAAGTCAACTACATATAAATTACCATCATTTTACTGTCTTTTCTGTCAACTTTGTTCAGCTCAGCTCAGTCATTTTGGCTTCTGTTGTCTAAATTCAGTTTAAACTAGCGGTTGTTTTTAGTGCTGACCTAGTGTTTTATTTTAATCCTGTGTGCCCAACATTTCCAAAAATCGTCAAAAATTATCTTCAGATATAAAGATTTTTTTAAACGAAGCTCAGTAGAACTGCTTTTCATGTGTAGTTGCACTGCTTTGTGTACACCAGTATGCCTGTCATGGTTATCTGTGTACCATGCATTTTATATTTTAGTTAGAAGCATAAAAAAAAAACAACAATAATAATAATAATAATAAATTAATATACAGGCACACACGGCTAACCTGCTGTCATTAAAAGGCTACAGTACTGTTACCACTATTCAGTTTTATGGCCTTAAATTAGCTGAAGAATGCAGGCTATGAAGAAAGGACTACTGACTTGGGACTCACCTGCACTGACTCGGGACTTGAATTGAGACTCGACTATCTTGACTCAGGGCTTGAGTGTGAAGACTTGAGACTTACTTGTTACTTGCAACTTAGTGACTTGTTCCCAACTCTCTCTAAAAGTACTTTAGAAATGAATTTTAAAGCATTATATGAAGTTACTTATTCTTTCAAGACGCTCTCATTGGCTGGCGAGACAAATCATTCATCCTTTCGGGCCTCGCTTTGGGCCGCGCCGCTCTAACTCAAAGACGGAGTTACCAACAGCGACAGCTTTCAAAGCAGGAATAACAGCACTGGCTCCGTTCAGAATTCCCCAAACAGCAGAGCGGGAAGTAAGTGCTGAACAGAGAGGTTCACCTTGGAAAGCTTGCATGAACACAAAGCCCTCATGAATGCAGATGAGACCAGAATGCATGAGCAGCCAACTTTAGCCGCCGCAGCTTCTCATCCTTTTTCAATTTGGCTGCGGCCTCACAATACATTCATCAGAACGTGTTAGGAGATTTCAGGCAGATCAATTTTAAAGCAGATGAGAAAGTTAAACGTGCGCCTCGCGTTCAGGCTTTGACATGGTTTGATAAATAGGCTCGATAAAAAGCCTTGATGAATAGCCTTTGGGCCGGTGAGAGCCAGAACCGGAGGAGCGCTGGAGGCTCTAGTGTTTGGACGTTCGATCAGATTAAATGCTTTTTAATAGCGTATCGGCCTCCTTTCTGCAGCTGCGTGGAAAGATAATTTCGTGCTATTGCAATTGGGGCATCAGTTAAAGGGGAAGTCCACCATTTTTTTCACAAATTTCAGCAAAATTGGTTCACTGAGGAATAGATATTTCACAAACGGGAAACAGAGTCATTCAGAGTCGGGGCCGGACTGAGACCTGAGTCGTTATTCAGGCCGGGACTGTGGATCCAACCCAGGCTACACATACAAACTCATCATGCAGGGATGATTCTACTGAGCTGGTTCAAAGTCAGAGCTGAAACACATTTGGGACTTTTAACTGATCTTGGACTTTAGACTAAAATCCTTTTGCTCTGAGTGACTCTAAACCTTAATTGTGTTTATTTTATTAAAACAAATTAATCCATATTCAAGTTTTGTACCAAAACAATCATAACAATAGCGAAACTTTACCAAATGTTTCGGTAGTGACAATTTTAGCTCATTTTGAGCTCAAAAACGCAGCCAGATACATGACCAGCCAACACAGCTTTGAACAGCTGTTCACACAGAAAATCATCATATTTTTCATTAAAACACACAAAAAAATACTTCACTGCAAAAAAATGTGTTTCGGTAGTGACAATTCTTAATGTTTCACAATGATGTCCAGACTGTGGGACACATTTACCTCAAAACAATGGGATCTACCTGCTCACCATGTGGCCACGAGGGACAGGGATGCTGGCTCACTTCCTGCTATACAGTGCAGGGGCGTGGCTAAAATAAGACCCCGCCTACATACTAAAACTCCATGTTTCGGTAGTGACATGAACGTGTAGGGGCAGCACTTTTTTTATTTAAAAAATTAAACTCATGATTAGCCCTGCGATGGACTGGCGACCTGTCCAGGGTGTATCCTGCCTTCCGCCCAATGACAGCTGGGATAGGCTCCAGCACCCCACCGCGACCCAGAAGGATAAGCGGTTTAGATGATGGATGTATGTATGTATGTAAACTCATGATTAATTAGAATACAAATATTTCAACTTCAGTTTCAAACAAATCAAAAGCATAATAAATAAAACGTATAGTATTAGTATTATGGTAATAGTATTAAATTGTAAATTTAGGGGTTCTGGTTTGGGACAGAACAGAAAGTATACAATATGATTTTGTATATATTTAGGTTATTATTATCTCTATTAATGCACTGCTTTTAAATAGATCAGAACCTAATGCTTGTAAGTATCTAAGCTCTAAATACATAATTTTTAAAAATAGTTTTTTGACCTAATTCAGTAAAATGGTCCATATGAATGTTTTCAATAATATACAGTATTGTCAATTTTGTCGCATATACTTGCATAAAAACTCTAATATGATGCTAATGCAATACAATGGAGTGTCACAATTTTGAATAATTATTATAATTAGCTGTAAAAAGAAGTTGTAGATGTGTAGAAAGATAATTATCAGTTTATTCCTCATAAAAGTAGAATTATAGTATAGTAATTATAGTAAATTATAGTATTAATTATATTTATCATTAATATGTTCTTTTTGTTCCCAACATATTTGAAGTATTGACTGAAACATGCACAAATCTACAAATACATTGTGTGTCTATTTCATTTAAACAGTTAACTCTTTACAGCGTGAGTTATTATTGATTACAATGAAAATTATTGATATGAGCTGTTGCATCTGTGCGGTATGATCAGTGATCAGCTCAGTCACCTCAAACCATGTGCAATATAATCAATACATCGTGTGCAATACATGTAAAATATTCTAATAATGTAAAGATTTTTTTGCTCTTTTATTTATAATGTTTATACTGTTAATTTTGTAAAGGAGAGAGTTTATATTTGTATGTTTAGTGTTATATATATTCTCTATATGGTAATACATAACAAACTGTGACCTTGTTAAGGAATTAATAAGGTCAATAAACTTGTTTGTTATCTTATCTTTCCAGATTTTTGAGTAAGAGTGATAGCTGAAATGTAAATAATGCTCCATTCTATAAATATTATTTCATATTTTACATGTAATGCAGTAGCTGAGATGTAAACAGAGTGATTCAGAGTGGTTTGGTGTGAAATGGTTCAGATGTCTTTACAGTGGTGGTGATAGGAACCAGGGGTCGCCATGACTACAACACAAATATAGACATTTTATTTACTATCCAGAACCACCAGTGAACCTACACGAGTCTTCTGAGTTTATATGGAATGTTGATGATGGGAAAATAGTGGAAAATCTGAAAATAATATCTTTTTTCCACCTTAAGTGTGTGTTATTGCAGACCTTGTGATTATGGGTCAGAGAGGCTGGGGTTGGGGGGAGGGGAGAAGAGGATATTTCTTGACATCTGTACAGATGTAGCTGCACTGGGCTCTAGTGTTTTTTCATCTTGGCATCTGGTCTGATAGTCCAGGCCGACTGACAGACCAGCGGGAAATCTCCTGGTTCTCCCGATGGGCAGTGCAGGCCTGTTCAGAGTGCTGTGATGAAAAATGCACCATTTTAGAGACCTAGTTCACAGTGACAGTGATAGGAACCAGGAGTCTGAACTGTTTAGCGTCAGTCTGACATCAGAGTGGACCTCTTTACCTTGTTAATTCAGGTTGTTGAATATTTAACCGTGATATTGTTCATGTTTTTCTGATATTCCATCGAAATTAAATGACCCCCCCCCTCTAAAACATCTTCTGATTTTTGATTACAGCACAGTGCACTAGTGGGTGGGGTAAAACAATATTAACCAATAATATTATGTTTCATATCCTCCCCAACATCCATTCCTATCATGGAGTTATTAGTCTTAATGTGTTCTACAGTTTCTCATTAGGCTGAATGAATAACCGACTCTAAATGTAGGTATTGTGATATAAACTGAGTCTGTTCTACAGTTTCTCATTAGGCTGAATGAATAACTGACTCTAAATGTAGGTATTGTGATATAAACTGAGTCTGTTCGACAGTTTCTCATTAGGCTGAATGAATAACCGACTAAATGTAGGTATTGTGATATAAACTGAGTCTGTTCTACAGGTCGTCATTAGTCTGAATGAATAACCGACTCTAAATGTAGGTATTGTGATATAAACTGAGTCTGTTCTACAGTTTCTCATTAGGCTGAATGAATAACTGACTCTAAATGTAGGTATTGTGATATAAACTGAGTCTGTTCTACAGTTTCTCATTAGTCTGAATGAATAACCGACTCTAAATGTAGGTATTGTGATATAAACTGAGTCTGTTCTACAGTTTCTCCTTAGGTTGCCTCAGCTCTGCTGTTGGTGACTGTTGGTCACCTTTGTGATGTAATTCTTCTGGTGCTGCCCACACTACACTCATCCCATGGTCTGCAGCCACAGCCAATCCTCCCGACCAGCTTCCATTTCCCCGCCAGCTCAGTCTGCAGTATTATCTGGCATGGAGTCCCTACTTTTTACAGTGCCGGCACACCAGGCGCTTATATGTCGGCACTCGCTCTCGCACGTATGGTTCCTCTCAAGCTCCTCTGCCATGTAATGGTGCCCTGACCACCATCGCTTTAATCGAGCCTCGCTACACCACCTCCGCCGTCGAGCCACATCACGCCATCTCCACTGTTGAGCCTCATCACACTGTTCCCTTTGGGGTCTTTCTCCGGGCTCTGCCTTCTTCGCCATCCACTTTGAAGTTCTTCAAAGTGCTGTTCCACTCCTTGTTGCAGGGGGGTGGTATCCCACTTCTGACACCAAATGTAACGTCTAAGTAAAGAAGAACCAGAGGAAAATATTGCGCATGTGGGACAAAGTGCTCTTTTACTGAACCTGAGCGAGTGGCAGCTGCCACAGTATTGCGATATAGTCTGACTCTATTTAACCAGAGCCATTGCTTCACCTGTTTTACCCTGTTTCTGTATTTTAATATTTTTTACAAACGTTAAAACCTTATTCTCATTTTGCTCTTGTGTTATTGTTTGCTATCCGGTGTCGACCAGAGGAGGATGGGTTCCCCTTTTGAGTCTTGGTTCCTCTCAAGGTTTCTTCCTCTTGCTCTTAGGGAGTTTTTTTCTTGCCACCGTTGCTGTTGGCGATGCTCATGGGGTTTCAGACCTGTATTTTTCTGTAAAGCTTTGTGAGAACGCCTGTTGTAAAAAGTGCAGTATTAAACTTTGACTTTGACTCTACAGTTTCTCAGTTTTTGCTCCAACCTAACTTGCACCACAAAGGGACAGAGCAGAATGCAGGCCGTCTGGGGTCTCCCGATGACCGGTTTGAGAACCACCGCGCTGTGTTGACATGGTAACTGAAGGTCTTAGTGAGATTAGAGTGTTTTGTGAGTGTGTTTATCTGTGTGTCCAGAGTGTGTTTGAATGTCAGGGGATGACAAACCACAAACGTCAGGAAACAGGATCAGGAAATCGCCGTCTGTCCTCAGAGTGAGAGAAAAGTCAGGAACAAAACGGTGAAACAATGTGTGCAGAGACTTCAGTTCAGGCCAGAAATTTCAAAACTCTGCAAAACAAATGACAACTTTAAAAAAACTCCAATGCTAATTCATGTTCAGTATTTACTTCAAAGCCTTTTTCTCTTTCTTCATTGGTTTTGTTGCTGTAGACTGTAGGCCAGAGCCTGGGTGCATAAACTATGTTGAATTTTCCCTTAAAATCACCCTTAAGTATTTTTTATGGTTTAGTGTGCTGCACAAAAACATGCAGTCAGGCTGATTGGACTTGCTAAATTGCCCCTAGGTGTGAATGTGTATGTCTGTCTGTCTGCCCTGCGATGGACTGGCGACCTGTCCAGGGTGTATCCTGCCTTCCGCCCAATGACAGCTGAGATAGGCTCCAGCACCCCACTGTGACCCAGAAGGATAAGCGGTTTAGATGATGTATGTATGTATAACATATATGTATATATTAGTTCAATCTGCTGTTGTACAGTAAAAAAGCTATTTAAAAAAAGTATTGAAATATTTAAAAAGCATTATTAAAGATATTAGTAACCTAAATATATGCGAATCATTATTCATAGGGTATTTCCTATTGTTAGGTTTCTGTCCCAAACCCTAAACCCTAAATTTACAATTCTGAACATAATACTTAACTTTTAAACATAAACCTTTCCAAATGTACTGTTCCACATTTTCATGTAATACCACACAAAACACTAAACACAGTAGGCGGAGCCTTGTTTTAGCCCCGCCCCTCATTTTAGAGCAGGAAGTGAGGCTGCATCCCTGTCCCTCATGGCCACATGGTGAGCAGTTAGATCCCATTGTTTTGAGGTAAATGTGTCCCAAAATCTGAAAACCAGTGTGGAACATTAAGAATTATCATATTTTCTGCAGTTCAGCACTTTTTTAGTGTTTTATAAATATAATGATTTTCTGTTTGTACAGCTGTTTAAAGCTGTGCTTTGCTAGTCATGTTCTGGTTAGCATTTTTGAGTTCTTCACATAATGAGATAAATTTGTCACCATAGAACTTGTAGAGAGGAGAATTACACTCTGTAATGTCTTCTGGGTTTCTCAAACACTAGAGGGTGCTCCCGAGCGAGTCCAGAATGAATGGGTTAATATGGAGCCTTTGAGCCAAAGCATTGTTTATAAATGCTTAAACATTTTTAATCTAAAATAATACATTCACAGAACAGCATAAAACATTTTAACATTGCCGTTTTATTTTTAAGAGCTTTTAAACTCGAGTTATAGGAGTTTAAAACGGCGCCTCATGTACGTTCATGACGTCAGTGAGCGCGAACAGCCAATGAGCTATTCCGCTCGGCAACCAATCAGCACTCAGTAGCAGTAATGCCCGCCTCCTGCTGCCTAAAACCTGTTTGCTGTAGAAAAAAGGAAACATACAGGTGAGATTTCTTTGTTTTTTTAGTAAAATACATCCTACTTTCTAAAATTAAAGGAAAGTTCTGTTTGAGTGATTAGAGACTATTTTAGCTTTTCAGCTTTTGATACAACAGGGGGAATAGAAAGCGGCCAGGCTCCTCAAAAACTGGCTCTGTTGTCACTACCAAGACATACATATACATACATCATCTAAACCGCTTATCCTTCTGGGTCACGGTGGGGTGCTGGAGCCTATCCCAGCTGTCATTGGGCGGAAGGCAGGATACACCCTGGACAGGTCGCCAGTCCATCGCAGGGCTGACATACACATTCACACACACCTAGGGGTGGTTTAGCACGCCCAATTAGCTTAACTGCATGTCTTTGGACTGTGGGAGGAAACCCACGCAGACACGGGCAGAACATGCAAACTCCACACAGAAATGACCCTGGTCACCTGGCCGGGAATCAAACTATTCTCGCTGTGAGGCAACAGCGCTACCCACTGCGCCACCGTGCCGCTCCCTACTGAAACATTTGGTAAAGTTTTGGTGGTGTTATGACTGTTTTGGTACAAAATGGAATGTTTAATCTTTTGTTTTGATAAAATATGCAATTAATAATAACAG
Organism: Colossoma macropomum; assembly: GCF_904425465.1. NCBI lineage: Eukaryota > Metazoa > Chordata > Actinopteri > Characiformes > Serrasalmidae > Colossoma > Colossoma macropomum. The sequence goes on along the minus strand of NW_023494794.1, from coordinate 11,455,580 downwards.
TAATGTATATATATATATGGATCATTCTACAGAAAAGTCCGTTTTTATGTCCCTAGCATTTACAGATATATTACACTTGAAAAACAATTTTTTACATTTTCAAATATTTTTCTGCAATTTTAACTGCAATAATCTCTACATGACTATGAAATATATGATTTAAATGACATAAAGAAAACAAAATCCAAATAAATATTATAAAATATAGAATGAAAGTTCCCCAGGAGTCGTGTCACTGGTGTTACCGCATAACAAAAAAATCTCTTATTTTGAAATAAAAGTCACACTGATGACATCACTTGACTTCCTTTTACCTGTTTTCTGAGGATCTATGAAGAAAAGCACATGGTGAGTCCACTGTGTCTTTCAGTTATCAGAGATTTTCTCATTTAGCTCATGATTTCATATGAAGCTTTTAGCTGAAGTCACTGGTGTGACCGACTTTATTCTGAGGTCATTGTGAAAAAATAGAATACAAATGGATTAAATTCCATATTTTAGTGGATGTTCCATTATGGACAACATGTGGTTTGATGCTCTGTAGCAGCCGTTTTGTAAAATGCATTGTTCATTAAAAATGTCTCTGGTGTTCCCTTTATTATGACGTTTTTGTAGAATGACCCGTTTATATTTACATATATTTCAACATTTATAATCTAAGACTAATAATCAGTCTGAACAGATCACGCTCCTGAATTGATCCACACAAATGAACTTGGATCTTTTTAATCTGAGCTGTACGAAAACCTGAAGGACAAACAACAGACGCTGAAACGCTGGAAGAAAATCAATAACGATGAACCTCTGTGCCTGTTTTAATTGAGATAGAACTCAATTATGTTCTTTTATTTACCTGCTGTGAAGAAAAATGTTAGAAGAAGGAAACAAGCTCAGAGCCAAAACGCTGGTACTTACTGAATAAACAGCGTTTATCTGTGAGGCTGCACCGACGCTTTGGTGTCTCTCTTTTCTAAAACAACGACCTTGAAGAGAACTTGACTGTGAATAGCTGTCAGTTTGAAAAGCACCGCGTTCTTCACTCTGCCTGCACTCTTTTCACCTCCTCAAAAAGACGTGAAGTGACAGACGTTGCAATAATGTTGCAGTAAAAGACGTGTTAAAAGTTGGAGGTTGACTGCATGGACTCTTATCACTGCTGCTGGAACCAAATCTTGCACCTCCGCTTTTTTCGTTTGTTATTTTTTTTTTACAGAATTTTAAAATGACAGCAGAATTTTACAATGTGTGAAACTTTCATGATGAAAAGGCCAGTAGAAATGCGCCAGAGTGACACGAGAAAAAGCTTATTCCTATGACTTCCATTCAACATTAAGAAGGTTTTTCTTGTGAAGTTATTATGACCACCTCCTTGTTTCTACACTCATTGTCCATTTTATCAGCTCCACTTACTATATAGGTGCCCTTTGTAGTTCTACAGTTACAGACTGTAGTCCATCTGTTTCTCTGCATACTTTGTTAGCCCCCTTTTACCCTGTTCTTCAGTGGTCAGGACCCCCATGGACCCTCACAGAGCAGGTACTATTTGGGTGGTGGATCATTCTCACCACTGCAGTAACACTGACGTGGTGGTAGTGTGTTAGTGTGTGTTGTGCTGGTACGAGTGGATCAGACACAGCAGTGCTGCTTTATGAGCGCGGCACAAGCAGAGCCATCTCTCTACATGGCACTGGGCACGAGTAGGGCGTCATCAGGGGGCGGTAATGTTGGTTGACTAATTTGCATACTGTGACGTGTCGTCATAAGGTATTTCATCTGCACCAGTAGCAGAGTTGAAGCAAAGGGGTGCTGCAGATCTGAACTGACCGCGATACAAAATGATATTTTTACAGTTTGGTAAGATGCGTTTACATTTCAAGCAAGGCTGGTGTTTATTTTCACAGCCCCATTTCCAAAAAAGTTGGAATGCTGTGTGTGGCATGCGCCCGCCCCCCTGGCCCCGACGATGATGGCTGTGAGAGCCGGCCGGAAGGCGGGGCCCGAACACCCAGCGGCGACGAACCTCCTTCTCTGCTCGGGTGCTCACGCTGCCCTTAATGAGAGCCTCATTAAAAAAGCTGAGAGAGAGAGAGAGAGAGAGAAAGAGAGAGGGAAAAAGAGAGAGAGAGAGAGAGAGAAAGAAAGAGAGAGAAAAAGAGAGAGAGAGAGAGAGAGAGAGAAAGAGAGAGAAAAAGAGAGAGAGAGAGAGAGAGAGAGAGAGAGAAAGAGAGAGAAAAAGAGAGAGAGAGAGAGAGAGAGAGAGAGAGAAAGAGAGAGAAAAAGAGAGAGAGAGAGAGAGAGAGAGAGAGAAAGAGAGAGAAAAAGAGAGAGAGAGAAAGAGAGAGAAAAAGAGAGAGAGAGAGAGAGAGAGAGAAAGAGAGAGAAAAAGAGAGAGAGAGAGAGGAGTAGCAGCAGAAATGACAAAAGACTGAGGAAGAGCTTAATAGCTTGAGTAAAAGGCTGAAAAGCCGGTTGCTAGAGGCCACTGAAAAGTGGCCATCTTAGCGTAGTGTATCTTTAGTTTGGGTTGTTTGGAGTTTGTTTATTTTGTGTGTTAATAAATATGGCTGCTGCAGCCCTGAACCCTGCCTCCAAAAATGCATTAAAAACAGACATGATTCTGTAGTGGAAGTCACTGCATGGGCTCAGAAACACTTCTGAAAACCACTGTCTGTGAACACAGTTCATCACTGCATCCACAAATGCAAGCTAAAACTCAAACGCGAAGATGAAACCGTATATAAACAGGATCCAAAAACGCTGCTGCCTTCTCTGGGCCTGACATCATTTAAAATAGACTGAGGTGAAGTGTGAAAGTGTCCTGTGGTCCGACGATTCAACATTTGGTGTAGGGGCGCATTTGTGCGCATTGGCATGCCTGCACATCTGTGAAGGCACCATTAATGCTGAACGATATATACATGTTTTGGCAACATATGCTGCCATCCAGACGACGTCTCTTTCAGGGAAGGCCTTGCTTCTTCCAGCAAGACAACGACAAACCACATTCTGCATGTATTACAGCAGCATGGCTCTGTATTAAAAGAGTCCGGGTGCTAAACTGACCTGCCTGCAGTCCAGACCTGTCACCACTCAAAACATTTGGCACATTATGAAATGAAAAATACGACAAAAGACACCCTGAACTTTTAATCAGCTGAAATTCTATATCAAACAAGAACAAACATTTCACTTTTAAAACTACAGCAGTGTCTCCTCAGTTCCCAAACCCTTACAGAGTGTTGGTAATGAAACTCAGTGGTAAACAGGAACCCGTCCCAACTTTTTTGGAACGTGTTGTTCGCATCAAAGTGAAAATGGGCTTATATTTTTCACAAAACAATAAAATTTCTCAGTTTCAACATTTGAAATGTTGTCTTTGTAGTATTTTTCTTAAAAAATAGGGTTTAAATGATTTGCATATCATTGCATTCAATTTTTATTTAACTTCAGCACAGCATCCCATCTTTTTTTGGAAATAGGGTTGTGTTACAGAGCAGTGCATTTCAGCTATTATGGAAAATAGGTCTTAGCGTGTTGTTACTCTTTAATATTTGGTTTGATTTTTCTCCTGAAGTCATTGTGGGTTTTGTTTGGTGTTCAATCTTGGTCAAACCCAAGTTCAACTAACGTACATTTGCCATATACACTTTGGATTTGCTGTTAAGAACCTTTTTGCCCTTTTTGTCTCATTATTACAAACTACACACATTTCACACCACAACATTCTTTCATGGCCTGACCCTAGACCGGGTCATAACACAGGTGAGCCAGTCAGTTGAGCGAGTCTGATGAACACCATCACTTACAGAGAGCATAGACGTGATATAAATGGCTGGCATATGGATGGAGAGCACCTTTAAACAAAAATAAATAAAAACGCCTGTTGAGGACCAACCAACTTATATACATATGTGTCATTCTACAGAAATGTCTATTTTTGTGTCCCTAGCATTTACAGATATATTACACTTCAAAAACATGTTAGGGTTACAATTTATTTATATTTTTAAAATAAAACAATACGTTATTTTAACAATTACACCTTCTTGAGCCTCAATTTAGCAATATTGGTTATAAATCAATCATATAGAATTCCAAGCACCACAGAAGAGCTCGTCCCCACAGTCATGTGTAAAGGCTGAGGCCATATTTTGAGGTAAAAAACATGTTTTTCTGCAATTTTAATTACAATAATCTATACATGACTATGAAATATATATATATATATATATATATATATATATATATATATATATATATATATATATATATAGTCATGTCACTGGTGTTACTGTGTAACAAAAAATCTCTTATTTTGAAATAAAAGTCACACTGATGACATCATTCGACTTCCTTTTACCTGTTTTCTGAGGATCTATGAAGAAAAGCACATGGTCAGTCCACTGAGTCTTTCAGTTATCAGAGATTTTCTCATTTAGCTCATGATTTCATATGAAGCTTTTAGCTGAAGTCACTGGTGTGACCGACTTTATTCTGAGGTAATTGTGAAAAAATAGAATACAAATGGATTAAATTACATATTTTAGTGGATGTTCCATGATTGACAACATGTGGTTTGATGCTCTGTAGCAGCCGTTTTGTAAAATGCATTGTTCATTAAAAATGTCTCTGGTGTTCCCTTTATTATGTAACACCAATGAGGATCGGTTACACCAGTGACTCCTATGGACAGATAGAAAAAGTGGACGTTTCTGTAGAATGACCCGTATCTGTACATGTGTGTGAATATTTAAAGCATGTCCAGCTGTGGTCATCACTCATTTCTTCATTGTTATGGCAAAATAAATCTCCGGCAGGTGCTCAGGGTGACTCACTCCGTCATTCATATTAATGCAGTCCAGTTCTGACTCTGACAGGCTGTCAGAAGCTGCTCGGTTACCAAAAGCAGCTGCATAACAATGTGAAGCTAAAACTCCTCTAGAGTCGTGAAAAAAAAGCTAATGTTTTAGCAATAACTGGAAACGGAGCCACCGTTAGGCTTTTGCTGATGCCTTCATGCTAATTGGTTCCATATTAGCCGCTTTAGCATGTTTGCTCAGGCTACTAATGAAAGCCAGGAGGAGTGCGACGGTGTAAAATCATGTAGCGCCAGGCTGCCTCAATTCGGTCATATTAAAAGGAACAGCTTGACGAAACGTGCTAATGTGGCTGGAATGAATGGAAGCCAGTGATCAGCATGATGCCAGCTGCCTCGTGCTAAGTGGCAGCTATTTTGGTGTTCACACTTTGTTAGCATGTGGTTAACAGTGAATGGAAGCCTTTATGCTGCCTTCAAATCGTATTGTTCGTCAGATGGGGGCACATTAACTCCACCACAATGTCGTAATTACTGGTGGGGAAACTTGATCGTCTGGGTCGGTGGTGCGTCAGCAACGAGGCAAAGCCACCCGCTGGTGCTGTAGTCATTCAGCAGCCACACATGAGCACTACAGGTTGAAATCGTTGTTGACCAGGGTATATTTTGGTTTGTCCATCTGAATTTACGTGACCAAATCGTAAGGCAAATTATTCAGTAACTGCATCAAATAAATGTACATTTTTATTTTATTTACTTATTTGATTTTTGGTAAAAGTTCCCCTCAAATTAACAGAACATGTGTTTTATGATCACACATGTTGATATATGCTTACAATTTACTGCTGAAAGCCAAAAATCTTAGACACTCTTTGTATTATTTTATAAAAATTATGTTTACAGAGCAGATCACTGAAGAGACGCCATCTGTTTATAGTTTCATAGCCCAGATTTGTGGAAAAATGGGTCGACTTTCAGTAGACAAAAAAACTGAGTTTAGCTTCTTTTATTATAAGGGTTTAAAATTAGATCACCCATCTATTTGACTGGAAAGAAGACAGTTACAGCTCTCATACGACCCCCACCTTTAGAATGTAGCTTATGAAATATGAAAGTTATGAAGAATACGATGAAGTGCGTTTTGGAACCACCGGTGGTCCCAAGGAGTTGAAAAGGTTAATGTCTTGCTCTCATTCACATATATATATATATACATATATATATATATAAATATATATATATATATATATATTTCAGTTTACCGTGATACTCTATGACCCTGAACCCCCAGATCTGCACCTTTTATCTAACAGGAAAAACTAACTAGCAAAGGCTCCACTAAACAGGTGGGTTTTAGCCTAGACTTGACTGAGGCTGTGTCTGAGTCCCGAACACTGACTGGAGGATTATTCCAAAGCTGGGGGGCTTTGTATGAAATGGCTCCACCCCCTGATGTAATTCTATTAATTCTAGGTACTAACAGTGAGCAGCACCTTGTGATCTAAGTAGGCGTGATGGTTCATAGTGGGAGAGAAGTTCACTCAGGTACTGAGGGGCCATTTAGCCTTTTCAACTCCTTGGGACCACCAGTGGTTCCAAAACGCACTTCGTCGTATTCTTCATAACTTTCATATTTCATAAGCTACATTCTAAAGGTGGGGGTCGTATGAGAGCTGTAACTGTCTTCTTTCCAGTCAAATAGATGGGTGATGTAATTTTAAACCCTTATAATAAAAGAAGCTGAACTCACAGTTTATTTTCTACTGAAAGTCGACCCATTTTTCCACAAATCTGGGCTATAAACTATAAACAGATGGCGTCTCTTCAGTGATCTGCTCTGTAAACATTATTTTTATAGAATAATACAAAGAGCGTCTAAGATTTTTGGCTTTCAGCAGTAAATTGTAAGCATATAGCAATATGTGTATGATCATAAAACACATGTTCTGTTAATTTGAGGGGAGCTTTTACCAAAAAAAAAAAAATAAAAATAAATAAAACAAAAAATTACCCTTTATTTGATGCAGTTACTGAATAATTTGCCTTATGATTTGGTGATGTAAATTCAGATGGAAAAAACCAAAATATACCCTGGTGAATAAGAGGTTAGAGCTTAATATGTCAGTAAAAGAGTTTTGTAATCAATGCGAAATTTAACTGGCAGCCAGTTAAAACTTGATAAAACTGGGCTGATGGTCAAACTTTCTGGTTCTTGTGAGACTCTGGCTGCAGCGTTCTGGACGAACTGAAGCTTGTTTAGGCTTTTGCCGGAACATCCAGACAGCAGGGCATCACAGTAATCCAGCCTTGAGGGTAATAAATGCATGACCTAGCTTTTCTGTGTCCTGTAGAGACAATGCATTTCTTAATTTAGCAATATTGTAGAGATTCAGGAAGGCTATCCTAGTAATATGTGTTATATGTGCATGAAGATCGGGATCGACGGTGCCACTATGGTTTTATACAGATGTACCTGATGCAGCTGAGAAACTATTACGTTTAAGCGTTGAATTAAACAGTTTCTTTCTAGCAGCTTTTGGACCAAGAAGAAGAACCGCTGTTTTGTCTGAAGGCTTTCCAGTGTTGTGTTTACATGATACTAAGTGGCAGCTGCTCATTGTATCATTAGCAGCAGTGAGTGAGCTGTCAGTTTGCATGTCACGACGCTAATTGCTGGCTATTTGTTTGATTGCTAACAGCATTTTAAACTGAATTGTTCCCTCACAAAAATGCTTGCAGCTCAGGATGCATTGTGTCTACTACTGAGAGGATGCCCCTTCAGGGTATGGGGTGGGGGGTGGGGGAGGGCTACTTAGGATGATTCATTTCTGCTTTTTTTTTCTCTCTTTCTCTTTCCAGCCACTGCTAGCTCTGCTTATTTGTTCATTTATGGAGGAGTCACCTTCACAGTGTTCTGTATGCTGACTGCCCTTATGAATTGTGTAAAATAAAAACATTAAACATTAAAATAAAACATTGAGCACCACAGTGGTAAAAGGTAAAATAAGGTAGATATTAAAAAATACATGCATATAAATAAGTAACTGTGTTTTTTGGTGCACTGTTGGGTTTCCTGAGCAGCAAATGCTATATAAGATCAAGGTCGCTGTCAATCAAACCTCGGTTGCCGTAACTACGGCCCCTGGGATTGAGGGGACCGTATTATTTTAAGGCTGAGGGAACATGCTCTCCCTGTCTAGCTGAACTTTCATATCAACTTTCCATGACCCATTAGATCAAGGCTGTCTTTATCTCTGATGAAGCGTTCAACGCGTTCAGCCTTGCTTTCAAGGCGGTTTTTCTGGTCCATAGACGCGAGCAGCCGTCCACTTATGTCCATTACTCTGAAGGACAGATAACTGCACCTTTCTCTCTTTTCTTATTCTTCCAGCATGGCTCTGCGTGTCTGCTTGAGGCCGCTGCTCTCGGCAAATGGACTCCGCTTGACGGGTGAAACTATTAGCGTCCGTCTCCGGCCCTTCAGCAAACTGCCTGAACTCCACAGCAGCAGGTAAGAACATAAATCCTCATTAAAGGGCATTAAAAATGATAATTTGACCAATAAAAAAAAAAGTATCCAGTGAGTTCGACACAAATGTAGCCTAGAATTGAGTCATGTTTGGTGTCTGATGTTTCTCGGTTAGTTTCAGCGCTATAAGGCTAATGTAGCTCGGTGGTTTTCAAACTGTTGTTGGGTCACAATGTGAGGACAATGTAGATGTAAACAGAGTCATTCAGACTGGTTTGGTGTGAAACTCTCTGTTCTAGAGAAACTTAAAGTCAGAATTGTTCACAGTGGTGCTGATAGGAACCAGACGTCTAAAAGCTCCTCACAGAAAGTTACTACATGAAATGGTTATGAATTCACTGCCTGATGACTGAGACACTGTTTTATGATAGTTTAGAGAAGATTTTTAAAATGTATTTATGGAGCAGGGACACATGCAGGGCATTGTGAGGCAAAATAGTCCCCAAAGAAAACTTATATTTTTTCATTTTGCACATAATACAGTAGCTAAGATGTAAACAGAGTGATTCAGAGTGGTTTGGTGTGAAATGGTTTAGATGTTTCACAGCGGTGGTGATAGGAACCAGGCGTCGCCATGGCTACAACACAAATATAGACATTTTATTTACTATCCAGAACCACCAGTGAACCTATACGAGTCTTCTGAGTTTATATGGAATGTTGATGATGGAAAATAGTGGAAAATCTGAAATAACACGTTTTCTTTGGGGACTATTTTGCCTCACAACACCCTGCATATTATGTATCCCTCCACCATGAATGGAGTTTAAGGCCAAAATCTTCTCTAAACTATCATAAAACAGTGTCTCAGTCATCAGGCAGTGAATTCATAACCATTTCATGTAGTAACTTTCTGTGAGGAGCTTTTAGAGGTGGACGTCTGGTTCCTATCACCACCACTGTGAACAGTTCTGACTCTAAGTTTCTCTAGAACAGAGAGTTTCACACCAAACCACTCAGAATGACTTTGTTGACCTGTAAATCATTTAATTATACTGAAAATTGGAAAAAATTGGTGGAATTCCCATTTAAAACTTTTATAAATTATATATATACATGGACAGAGAGTAATGCATAATAATACAGTGATAATATAACGTATTGCGAAAGAGCTCATTATGAAATTTTGAAATAACAAAGTGCACGAAAAACTGAGAAATTATTATTACAGTGATTCAACTGGAGAATGATTTCTTTTCATATGAAATGTTTTTTAGTTCAATTTGTTCCAGCTGTCATTGTCTTTCCTCTTTTGTACTGTAGTTTTATTATATAATAATAATATGTTAGGCTTCTGCAACGCATTTCACAAACCCAAGGTCGCTTTACAATGTCAGAAATAAAGGTACTAAACTGTCACTGGGTCAGTTCCCCTCTTGTCACTGGGGTGGGACCCTCAAGGGTCCATCTCAGTACCTTTAGTAAGGAACATAACTGAACCATAATCCACTGAAATGATATGTTCTAAGCTGTACTGACTCCACACACCCCGTCTCGTCTCCAGGCTTTTATTTTACTGTTCTGTTTAAAACATTCAGTTATGAAAAGGTACAAATACGAACTTTTCACCTGGAAAAACTTTTTTAAGGTTCACAATCAGACCTTAAAACCACTGTTGAACCTTAGAGGGAACATTTACATTGTTTCTATCTTGACGAATGAGAAATGTACCAGCACAGAACCTTTATTTCTGACAGTGCAGATGTAATGAAAGCATTAACCAGGATCTCAGCACCTTTAAAGGTCAGCGCAGGACGAAGTCTGGCAATATTGCAAAGATGGAACAATGAGTCAGAGATTTAATACGTGAGACTGGAGTATCATCAACAACCGGAATGCCATTTAAATAGTCAGACATGGCTGACTTGGTAGCAAGAATCAGAAATTCTGTTTAAGAACGCTGTTCAACCGATTCATTAACTCCTTTATACCTGACAACAGCGTGGATGGTGGGAAAGATTCTACAGGTTTGAAGCTAAGATAGATCTGTGTCATCAGCAAAGCAGCAGAAGTTTAGGCCATGGAAATAAATGATGTTTCCAAGTCGCAGCATATCGATAATAAATAACGGGGGCCCTAGAACGGAGCCTTGGGGAACTCCCCGAGTAACTGGAGCAGTAATTCATTTGTGCCTCCCTAAAGTAACAAAATGAGGAATATCTGTTAAATGGGATGTGAACCGAGATAACACCGTGCCAGAGAGGCCAGTACTGGAAAGATGTTAAATGAGTATATTATGATTAACTGTATCAAAGGCTGCAGTAAGATCAAACAGAAGTAAGAGAGATGCATGGCTAGAGTTGGATAAGAGTCGAAAGTTAAGGACACGGACGTGAGCTGTCTCACTACGTGTGATGAGAGCGAAAACCAGACTGAACAGTCTCAAAAATGTTGCTGCTGTTCAGAAAATCTCAAGAACCTTAGAGACAAAGAGGGGATTAGAGATGGGTCTATAATTTTCCAAAGCTGAGTTGTCAAGGCTGGGCTTTTTAATAACTGGGGTAACAGCAGCCAATTTGAGGGCACAATGAACATGACCAGAAGTAATGAGATGACCAGAGGTAATGAGATGGGAAATAGGGGTAGAAATGTCAGAGAGATCTTCAGGAGATGGGATCAAAGCTCAGGCTTACTATTATATACTAGGGCCCAATCCCATTTCACCCCTCGCCCCTACCACTTAGCGCCACCCCTCTGTTTTGCATGTTCATGTCTAGGGTTAGGGTGTCCCGACTGTTGTTGAGATAGAGGGGTAGGGCGAAGTGTTTGAGCTACGTGACCCTCCAAACAGAGGTTTTTCGGACTCTCAGAGTCTGAGTGACCAAAGAAACCCACAAATATGAGAATTTTCTCCATTAAAAATGATGACAACCACTGTATTGCCTCAGTTTAATGCCGTTTCAGTGTATTATGGTCCTTTTCTTCACCGCAAGCATACAAATCGCTAGTACTGTGCTGATGTCTCTGTAGCTAGCTGGCTAAATTTCCACATTCCACCTTAAATAGTCCAGCAGTTCTGAAGCACCAGAATGTAACTGCTGCATCATTTAAGGTGGAATAGTGGCCCCTTCATTGCAGATTCAGGCTCAGTTTGCTCTAAAGTGTCATTTTTCTCAGAGGTTGTGAATTTAATCCAATTATTTGAGACGTGGAGCTTTACAGACGCCGAGCGCTCGTCCACAATCCACACCGCAATCTTTTATTCAGCAGCCGAGTTCAGCCGTGTGAGTCAGACTGGAATTAAAGAGCTGCGGGATCAGACGGAGGGGCCTCTGCAGGACAGATGAAAAGAGAGAAAGACAGACAGATGTGAGTGTCAAAGACAGAGAGAGAAGAAAGAGAGAGAGAGAGCAGAACAGAGTAAAAGTCAAAGGAACAAATGAAACGAGCCAAACAGGGAGGAGGAAAGACAGAGAGGTGGGAGATAAAGAGTCTGGAGGGTGCAGGAATGGCCTGAGGGATGGAGTGAAGGAAGAAAAGGTGAAGGAGTGGAGAGATGAAGAGATGGAGGTGAGGACAGAGCTGCTGTGCTGAGAATTGAGGAGTGTGAGTGAGTGACTGATGTGAAATTGCAGGAATTAAATTTAATACATCCCAATGCCCCTCTCTCTCTCTCTTTCTCTCTCTCTCTCTCTCTCTCTTTCTCTCTCTCTCTCTCTCTCTCTCTCTCTCTCTCTCTCTCTCTCACTCTCTCCTGCTCTTTCTCTCTCTCTCTCTTTCTCTCTCTCTCTCTCACTCTTTTTCTCTCTCTCTCACTCCTTCCCCATCCCTGATTTTCTCTCACTCACTCTGTCTCTCCTTTTCTTCTCTCTCCTCTCTTTGTTCCCTGGGGGTATGGGGAGTGGAGATCTGCAGAGTGGGGATATGGAGTGTGGGGGTCAGTAGAGTGGGGGTATGGAGAGTGGGGGTCAGTAGAGTGGGGGTATGGAGTGTGGGGGTCAGTAGAGTGGGGGTATGGAGAGTGGGGGTCAGTAGAGTGGGGGTATGGAGTGTGGGGGTCAGTAGAGTGGGGGTATGGAGAGTGGGGGTCAGTAGAGTAGGGGTGTTAAGTGTGGGGGTCAGTATAGTGGGTATATGGAGTGTGGGGGTCAGTAGAGTGGGGGTATGGAGGGTGGGGGTCAGTAGGGTGGGAGTATGGAGAGTGGGTGTCAGTAGCGTGGGGGTATGGAGTGTGGGGGTCAGTAGAGTAGGGGTGTTAAGTGTGGGAGTCAGTAGAGTGGGGCTATAGAGGGTGGGGGTCAGTAGAGTGGGGGTATGGAGAGTGATACCATAGTTATGGCCTAGCAATACCTTAAAACCCACCTGGGATACCATAGTTAGGTGGTCTAAAAGTATTGCTAGGACAGAACTATGGTATCCCAGGTGGTTTTAAGGTGTTGCTAGGCCATAACTATGGTATCCCAGGTGGTTTAAAGGTGTTGCTAAGGTATCCGAGGTGCTTTTAAGGTATTACAAGGCCATAACTATGGTATCCCAGGTGGTTTAAAGGTGTTGCTAAGGTATCCGAGGTGCTTTTAAGGTATTACAAGGCCATAACTATGGTATCCCAGGTGGTTTCGAGTGTTGCTATGGTATCCCAGGTGGTTTTAAGGTATTGCTAGGCCATAACTATGGTATCCCAGGTGGTTTAGAGCGTTGCTAAGGTATCCGAGGTGCTTTTAAGGTATTACAAGGCCATAACTATGGTATCCCAGGTGGTTTCGAGTGTTGCTATGGTATCCCAGGTGGTTTTAAGGTATTACAAGGCCATAACTATGGTATCCCAGGAGGTTGTAAGGCGTTACTAGGGCATTGCTGCATTGTCCCAGGTGGTTGCTAGGCTGTTGCTGTGATATCCCAGGTGATTTTGCATGTCAAATCAATGAAATAAAAAAAATTGCATGTTTTTCATGCAAGTGTAAATAAACACATACAGTAAAAAAGTAACACGAGTTTCATTAAGTATTGATTAGATAAACCAGATTTTGGATGATAACAACATTGAATACCTGACTTCCTTGAGGAGAGGGCAGGAAATGTGTGCATGAACACACTGACATGCTTAAAATCATTGCTGATTGTATGAATATCATTTGTTTTAATTGTAATATCCACAATTGTCTGAATACATAAATACTTACTGCTCACATAAACAGCATTTTCTGAAGCCCTTTCTCGGAGGATCCCCGAGCCTTCCAGGCCTTCAGAAGAGGGGGTGTAATTTTTTGGTCTTTTTTTTTTCAATAGAATCATCTATTTCCTGCGGTGAACAGCTGTGAAATAGATTCTGATTCTGAGAACGTTCCCCTGTGTTCTCCGTAACCTCCAGCCCGTCACTCCGCTCTGCTCCGAGTGAACACGCTCCACTGTGCGGCTGTCATTCTCAGTCTCGGTGACTTGTAGGTGTTCTGGGGAAGAAATTTCACCCCCTTAAACAGTTATTGACATGCAGCAGGCATGACTGGGTCCCCCAGGACTCAGATCCCACCAGCTTAATGCATGTTATCTGACAGGAGCCCGCGATTCAGGACAGAGAGAAACCTGCTGCGATGATCAGACGAGAGTTCTGAACAGAGTAGGTGTAAGTTTTTCATGAGGAGGCTAATGTTATCGTATTTTGAGGAGCTGTGTTCAATACTAAATTGCTGCAGTGTTTTAATTCAGAAAAACACGTGAAAATGAGGGCAAGAAACACGTCCCTTCTTCGATTGGTGGGTTTGTAGCTGTGTCATTCTCCTATTGGTGGATTTTTAGCTATGCTGTTCTCCTGTTGGTTGCTTTTTAGCCATCCCGTGCTCCAGTTGGTGGATATTTAGCCATGCTTTTCTTCTTTTGTTGGACGTTTTAGTTTTGCTGTTCTCCCTTTGGCGAGTTTTTTAGCTATGCGATTGGTGGCTTTTTAGCCATTCTGTGCTGCTATTAGTTACTAATTAGCTATGCTGTTCACTTGGTGGATTTTATCCATGCTGTTCTCCTATTGGTTGGTTTTTAGTTTTGCTGTTCTCCTATTGGTTGGTTTTTAGTTTTGCTATTCTCCTATTGGTAGGTTTTTAGACATGCTGTTCTCCTATTGGTTGGTTTTTAGCCTTGCTGTTCTCCTATTGGTAGGTTTTTAGACACGCTGTTCTCCTATTGGTTGGTTTTTAGTTTTGCTTTTCTCCTATTGGTAGGTTTTTAGACATGCTGTTCTCCTATTGGTTGGTTTTTAGCCTTGCTGTTCTCCTATTGGTAGGTTTTTAGACACGCTGTTCTCCTATTCGTTGGTTTTTAGTTTTGCTATTCTCCTATTGGTAGGTTTTTAGACATGCTGTTCTCCTATTGGTTGGTTTTTAGCCTTGCTGTTCTCCTATTGGTTGGTTTTTAGACATGCTGTTCTCCTATTGGTAGATTTTTAGACATGCCATTCCCCTATTGGTTGGTTTTTAGCCTTGCAATTCTCCTATTGGTGAGTTTTTAGCTACATAATTTTCCAATTGGTGGGTTTTTTAGCATTCTGTGCTGCTATTAGTGGATATTTAGCCATGCTGTTCTCCTATTGGTAGGTTTTTAGTCTTGCTGTTCTCCTCTTGCTGGATTTTGTGTTGTCTCGTTCTGGTATTAGTAGATATTTTTGCTCTGCTGTTCTCCTATAATCAGACATTTTTGCTATTCTCCTATTGGTGGATTTTTTGTGGTCCAGTTCTCCTATTGGTGGATTTTTTGTGGTCCAGTTCTCCTATTGGTAGATATTTTTGCTCTGCTGTTCTCCTATAATCAGACATTTTTGCTATTCTCCTATTGGTGGATTTTTTGTGGTCCAGTTCTCCTATTGGTGGATTTTTTGTGGTCCAGTTCTCCTATTGGTGGATTTTTTGTGGTCCAGTTCTCCTATTGGTAGATATTTTTGCAATGTTGTTCTCCTATTGGTAGATAAGCTCACCGGACAAAAAATTAGTCACCTGTGACTGAAACGTACCCTATAGTGCGTAATACCTCTGAGCACGAATAACAGCTGTGATTTGATTTGACGTGGACTGGACGGGTTTCTGGATGTGGCCAACATCAACGTTCAGCCACTCTTGCTTCAAAGAGTCAAAATCTGGGGATTTTGCAGGCCAGTCCAGATGTTCATCATGCCAGTCAGTCACATTTGCAGCCCTGTGACTGAGAGAATTGTCCTCTTGGAATACAGGGATAGGAATGTTATGTTCCTGTAAGATGGTTCTCCAGCAGCTCAATGTCGGAACTGTCCAGAGAACATGTTACCAGTCATGAACAGTCCAGTGTTTGTGTCTCTTCACCCACTGTAACTGTGAAAAAGGTCTTTTCTCGCGTTTCCCGTGACGTCACACTGTATAGTCACCTCCATGTTGAGGACCGAATCAGGGGGTGACTGAGCTGCGCGACGCCTTCAATCAGCTGTGCTTTGTGAATGATTCACCTGCGAGACGCGACAGAAGCCGAGAGACGAGAGACACACAGACCTTTAATTCAGTGTTTTCACTCCAGGTTTGGAGCCGCTGCACTGTACAGTTTAGTGTCTCTCTCTGCTGTTCCACCTCGTTCAGCTCAAAAAGGGATTAATTAGCTAATAATATCAGGTATTTTAACCAGGAAACCACAGTTATGCAGTGCAGGGGTTTCAGGACTGGAGCTGAACTCTGAACTAACTGCACTAGCAAACTTACAGAATCACGTCTGTCGAAACACGACGTCGTTTTCCGACCCACGATATTCAGTCTGATATTTAACGCTTATGTTTCTCCATTCAAACGTCATTTAAATCAGAAACAGAGAGTAAAGTTATACCGACTGTCTGCAGCTCCGTTAGGGGGACAACTGTTCATCTCTCTGATAACATCAGCTAAAGTGATCTAAAGGCCAGCATTGATCTCATCTGTGTTAATTAGCTGATGTCGTTACCCTCCTATGATCACAGAGTTTATCTCCTCTTTATTCAACACCATGGGATCCTTTACTCACCCTGACGTGAAGAGCTGGTGGGCTTCTGTGCTTTTAAATGCTTTGAGAGACCCTCCAGAATAGGGAGAGGGGCTGAGTATGAGATCAATATGTGAGGAAAACACTAAATTTGGTAGCCTTTCCACCAGTTTCAGTGGGACCAGGAGTTCAGGGGAAACTGTGTGAGGATCACAGACTGTTTTATCGACTTTATCGAGGAACGTTTTTCTCTTCCAAAGTAATTTTAACCATCTTTCACCTCTAGTTATGTTCGTGCGGAGCAGCGAAGCCAGACATTTGGTCCTAAATATGGCGGCCACAAGAGAAAATGAAAGCGCTATCGGATGACAGAAGGGGTTAGCATTAGAGAGGGAGAGAGAGAGAGAGAGAGAGAGAGAGAGAGAGAGTCGTGCTGTATAGAGTCGACTGAAGTAGAGCGAGACTTATTCACTTTTTCACCTCACGGTGAATCAGACAGGTGTGTAAATTGGTGGGTGATCTCTGAGGTGAAGGTGTGTCAGTGATGCTCTTTCATCAGTACAGACAGTCAGTCCACTGTAGTTCCACCAAACACACAGGTGTTACTTCATATCTCCATTTCATCTGTTCTTTTTGCATAACTGTATCAGCTCCACTGACCATATAGTTCCACTCTGTCGCTCTACAGTTACAGACTGTAGTCCATCTGTTTCTCTGCATACTTTGTTACCCTGTTCTTCAGTGGTCGGGACCCCCACAGGACCCCCACATTCTCAGCACTGCAGTAAGTAGTGTGTGTTGCGCTGGTGTGAGTGGATCAGACACAGCAGTGCTGCTGGAGTTTTTAAACACTGTGTCCACTCACTGTCCACTCTATTAGACACTCCTACCTTGTCAGTCCACCTTGTAGATGTAAAGTCAGAGACGATAGCTCATCATCAGTGGTCACAGGACGCTGTTGGCTGGATATGTTTGGTTGGTGGACTATTCTCAGTCCAGCAGCGACACTGAGGTGTTTAAAAACTCCAGAAGCACTGCTGTGTCTGATCCACTCAGACCAGCGCAACACACACTAACACACCACCACCACGTCAGTGTTACTGCAGTGCTGAGAATGATCCACCACCCAAATAGTACCTGCTCTGTGAGGGTCCATGGGGGTCCTGACCACTGAAGAACAGGGTGCAGAGAAACAGATGGACTACAGTAGCTGTAGAACTACAGAGTGAGACTATGTGGTCAGTGGAGCTCATAAAATGGACAGTGAGTGTAGAAACAAAGGAGTAGACTTAATGAAGTGGGCGGTGTGTGTGTGTGTGTGTGTGTGTTTAGTTCCTCAGGCTGTAAGGTGCTGTTACACTTTGTGAATCAGTCCGGAATGAAGATGAGTGTCAGTGCGACTGAAGGAGAATCCCTGCTGGATGTGGTCGTCAACAAAAACCTGCAAATCGACGGCTTCGGTATGGCGTCTGTGTTTTTGTATTGCTATACTTGTGAGGACCATGTGTCCTTACTAGGATAGGATAACATAAAATGACATTACTGGTCTTCACTTGTGCACATTTTAATTTCACCACAAATCATTTTTTTTTTAAATACTAAAACATCAGAAAAAATGACCTTTTGAATTCTGAGGCTAGGGTTAGGATTTTAGGTTTAGATGTAAATGTAGTGTTATTTATCTACAGTAACACAAAAATCAATGGAAACCTGTGGAAGTCCTCACATGTACAGCAAGACAAACGTGTGTGTGTGTGTGTTAGGTGCGTGTGAGGGAACGTTGGCGTGTTCCACCTGTCACCTGATCTTCGAGGACAGTGTTTACGAGAAGATGGAGCCGTTGGCAGATGAGGAGATGGACATGCTGGACCTGGCCTATGGACTGACCAAAACGTACGAATCTGATTGGCTAATCGTCAACATAAGAGAATCTGATTAGTTGTTTACGTAACTCAGAGCTGCACTCTTATAGAAGAAGGGCCTTCAAGGTTTCTTTAGTAAAGACAATGGTTCTGTATAGAACCATGAACACTCAAAGAACCCTTTGGATGATTAAAAGGTTCTTTGCATCATGAAGTTGTTCTTCAGATTGATAGAGAACGTGCTATAGATGGTTCTATATGGAACCTTTTTGAAAAGGGTTTTAAAAATAGCACTAAAAGGGTTCTTTGATTGTTACGGTGTCAAGCTTGTAAAAATAGACAAACCCTTTTGGGTGCCATATAGAACCCTTTTCAAAATGGTTCTATATAGAACCATGAACACTCAAAGAACCCTTTGCATGATTAAAGGGTTCTTTGCATCATGAAGTTGTTCTTCATGTGCTGTAGATGGTTCTATAAATAGCACCTTTTTAAAAAATGGTTCTACATAGCTCTAAAACGGGTTCTTCTATTGTTGTGGTGTCAAGCTTGTAACAATAGAAGAACCCTTTTGGGTGCTATATAGAACCCTTTTCAAAATGGTTCTATATAGAGCCATGACACTCAAAGAACCCTTTGGATGATTAAAAGGTTCTTTGCATCATGAAATGGTTCTTCAGATTGATGGAGAATGTGCTGTAGATGTTCTGTAGAAGTTCTACATAGAACCTTTTTGATAATGGTTCTGTACAGCACTAAAAAGCGCTTCTCTATTGTTACGGTGTCAAGCTTGTAACAGCAGAAGAACTCTTTTGGACGCTATACAGAACCCTTTTCAAAATGGTTCTATATAGAACATTGAACGTAGAACTCTCTGCATGATTTAAGGGCTCTTTGCATCATAAAATGGTTCTTCAGATTGATGGAGAATGCGCTGTACACGGTTCTATATAGAAATTGTAACAATAGGTGAACGCTTTTGGGTGCTATATAGAACCCTTTTCAAAATAGTTCTATACAGAACCATGAACACTTACAGAACCCTTGGCATGATTAAAAGGTTCTTTGCATCATTAAATGGTTCCTCAGATGTATATATGTAGAAATTGTAACAACAGACGAACCCTTTTGGGTGCTATATAGAACCCTTATCAACAAGGTTCTAGAAAGAACCATCTACAGCACATTCTCCATCAGTCTGAAGAACCCTCTTATTTTAAAACCTTAACTTGGCTGTAAATTGAATGAAGGCTGGTCTTTAAGGCCAGTGATATATGCTAGCAGTTAATGCTATGCTAACTGGCTAATTAGCTACCTTAGCTTGTTTAGCATCTCAGTTGTTTGGTTTGCTTTCTGACTGGCTAATGTGCTGAATTGTGATCGGTTCTCTCTGCCCAATCAGGTCTCGGCTGGGCTGCCAGGTGACCGTGGAGCGCTGGATGGACGGAATGACGGTCCGAGTGCCGCAAGAGGTCAAAGACCAACGAGAGAAACAGGAGGCCGAGATCTAGCAGCGACGCAAATGAACGCTCAGGGAGAACCGAGTCACATTAGCCATGTTTGTGATCTTAAAACTTTCTCCTTGCAGAAGTTTGTAAAAGTGTGAATCATCTTCCCACACAAATAAACTCATGACACCCGAATCAGAGTCTTAATGTATCACATAATCAGCATCTCCGTTTCAGAACAAACACCTGATTAGATCCACTGCTGGTTTTAAAGACTCTACAACTTTTATATATTTGATTAAGTTAACGTTATGTGCAGGTTCGCACATCATAATCACATTTGCACGGTTTAACCTTCAAACAAATGCAATAACAATTACAGCTGATTAAAACAAGAGTCCTTCATTTAGCTCTGTAATTTAACAGATTTCTGCAAAGAATTAGAATCAGGTTTCCTGACAGCAGCTTAATGAATAGCAGCAATTAGCCCTAAATAGGGGTTTAATAAAGGCAGCTGTGCTGCGGAACAGCTTGAGTCTAGAAATCAAGCTGTGCGGAGTTTGAGTTTTGTGCTGAGAGGTGCAGGAATGTTTTTACTTCTTTATTTTTATGCGCATATGCAGATGCTCAAGCTAGGTAGTCTGAGGCTAATGCAGCTAACAAGTATTGGAAGCTTATATCCCACCAATTAGCATAGTCACACCCCTTAAACCAAGTAGAGATGTTGAGTAATGTCTAACCCTGCGTTCACACCGGCGGCAACTTCTCGCCTCTTGTCGGCCAAACTGCTGGTTGCTCATCGCCTGGGGGCTTTTCTGAACTCCAACTGACCGACTTATTTTATTTAATCCCTGTCGGTGCGGTCAGTTTGTGAGGAAAGCAGTATTTGGTCTTTGCAATTTGCCGTCTATTTGCGGCGAAGCGCCGGCGCCATTATTCCACCTGTAGTAGAACAGCGCACCGTTTTACAGAGGCGGAGATAAAGTGCGTGCTACGCTGCTTAATGCTCAATTCCTATTGGTGATCGCCACGTCGCTTCTCTGCTTATTTGCATAAAGTTGAACTCCACTCTTTCAGTGTGTCCCAATTCAGGGGCCGCGTCCTTCAGAGGACGTGGTCTATGAAGGCGTGTCCTTCAACGGTTTCTTAGACCCGTGAAGGCTGAACTGAAATGAGACGGTCTGCTCTACGGTGGATTTCCTGTTTGTGTCACAGCACCGCTGTTCCTCACCGCTGCGTCATGAAACGCCGCTCCTGTCAGGTTCTTTTTAGGTTCTTTAAAGACGGACCCAGAAACTGATTTTAGTTTTTATTTGTTCATTTATTAGAGCTGGAGATCTTCTCTCTGTCGGCTCTTTGCTCCCTAAAACAAACCGAAACGTTAGCGTAAGATTAGTTTGGCTTGTTTAACATTTGTGTCGTTCGCTATTTGACTCAGTTTAAACCCAATACTGACGGCGCTATGTTCTCAGATCCTCGCCAGCACCCAGTGAACCTCGGGATAAGCTGGCCTGTGAAGGATCCACCCACTGGAGGACACATTCCTCAGCCACATATGAATGAAGGAGCCTTCGAAATGTGACGGCCTAGTCACACCACTATGATGTGATCGGCCTTCAAATGCAGCCTCCAAAGGACACAGCTGATGTCGTGTCTCCAACGTTCATGCCTCAAACGTTTGCGCCGCCTCCTGTCACCAGAAATTGGCTGCTCTCATTGAAAATGAATGACCTCCGGCCACTTTGGCGCTGCCGCTGTGAATGCAGGGTACGGCTGTGTTGATTCTGCAGGCAGAACGTATTCGTTTCCCAAGTCAGATCTTCTGAGACGACTGTCCACACTGTCATTTGCAGGTGATCAGACTTGATTTGTGCGTCCAGACATCTCTGCAAGGGTTGCCATGGTAACCATGTAGGAGCAAGTAACTATGTAGCTTCGCTGGTGACGCAGGTTTCAAATGCGGATGCAGGAGAGATGGAGGTGCATCATCTCGCCCTCCAAACACTTCAGAATTCTCTGATAAAAGCCTGAACCTCTGCTGCTTTTCTTGAATCCCAGCACTTCCGTCACTCTGGATTGGACGTTGTTGTTGTTTGTTGCATTGCAAGTGATGCAAAAGACACTTTGAAAATCCGATTTGAGCGTCCAGACCGAGACGCAGCTGTAAAAATCCGTATTTCAAATCACCTCCAAATGTGCAAATTTGTGATTTGCAAAAATTAGATTTCATGTGCTGTCCAGACTTTTAAAAATCAATCGGATATGCCGAAAGTTGGATTTAGGTTGGCAGTTCGAACAAGGCCAAATACACATGGTTGTTTAGTCCATTTAGGTGGTGCTTGAAAGTTTGTAAAACCTTTAGAATTTTCTGCATAAATTTGACCCAAAACTTCTTCAGATTTTCACACAAATCCTAATAGTTGATAAAGAGAACCAAATTAAACAAATCAGACAAAAATATTAGACTTGGTCATTTATTTATTGACGAAAATGAACCAATGTTTCATATCTGTGAGTGGCAAAAGTAGCTTTCAGTATCTGGTGTGACCCCCTTGTGCAGCAACAACTGCAATGTTTCGGTCAAATTTATACAGAAATATAGAAAATTATAGAGTTTACAAACTTACAAGCACCACTGTAAATGTCATACAGTGTAAATGCAACGTTGAACAACTGTAGGACAAATTATTGCTACGTCACAGTGCCAAAGAACTTACTTCCAGGTCAATAATGCAAATAACTCTCCACTAATACAGCAGGATTTTGTACCAATTCTAAGATTTTTTTTTTACCTAAGATGAAAAATAAGACTTTTTTAAACTGATCTTCGCAGGTCAAGAACTGCATTTCACTGCAGGATTAAAGAAGCATTTGCTTTATGAAGCTGTTCAAGCACTGCACAAAACCAACATCGCACACAAACATGAACCAACTGAACTGACAGTTCTAGTTCCAGTTCATTTGCCCTTTGTTTATAAGACAGATGGGATTGTTTATAATAACTGCAATTAACAATTTAATGGTCTTTTTAGTGTTTTGGTAACTCTTAAGCATCTAATCTGGCTAATTAGCTACCTTACTAGCCAGTTAGCTTATCTCATTGGCTGATATGAAATTATATTTTTCTGTACGTTCACACAAATGTCCATATTTACAAAGAATCACGTGTAGAAACCAAACGCAAGACTCAGTTTTTCTCTGAGTGTGAAAATATGAGCAAAAATTGTTCTGTCGCAGCTAGCATGAATGTTAACAGTGTTAGCTTTTTAACTAGCTTATGTCCCCAGACAGCGAGCGTATGTCGGTGAGTGGAAAATGAGTGATGATAAGTGGACTTTTGTGTAATACTTCGCTTAACCGCCAGCGGACCCCCCGGAAAAAGCCAAGCAGAACGCCAGTGGACCACCAGCTCTGCCATTAGCGGGCCGACAGTGGACCACTGTCCTCTTGCTATCAGGGTCACCTTACATTGAACTCTCTACAAAGTCATAATTCTAAAAAATAGCAATAAACACATCAACATACCATCCTAATTGTCATTGTCTGGTACTCTTATTGGTTGTGTGAGTCAAGAACTCACTAATCTGCTGTTAGCTTCAGCTGCAAGGGTTAGCAAAGACGCTACCTGCTCTACCTGCTTTAGAAAGCTGGAAAATGGGGAACAATGTAAGTGAAATCCATTACATACTTGGTTATGTTTGACATTACAGCCTAAAACACAACGAGACACTATTGTTTCTGCCAGCATCTTGTATTTATTGTGAATTGTGCCATAAACTGAGCTGCTTCCATGCCGACTGGATGCTGGTTTTCCACCAGGAAGTGCAGCCAAACATTATATATACAAACATTCTTGGACTTAACTTTGGATTTGAAAACCTAATAAAGATGTAAGTAGAATAATCACACCTCTTTGAATATAATAAATGTGAATTGTGTTTTAAGATACTTTTTAAAAGTATCGCTATCAGACTGTCCCACCAGCTTATACAGAAAAATGAGATCTTCTGTTTTTTCCAGATTTTATTATTTTCAATAGTGTTCATTTTAACATGATAAACAATTGTAGCTCTGGCCAGTAGGGGGTGCAGTGCAGCCTCTTCCTAAACTCCACCTATTCCAAAACTAAACCATTAACCAATAAACCAATGGGTCCTATGAGCAGGACTATGAATGCAGTAAGAGTAACGGTAAAATAATAATAACGGTAAAAGATTCGTCCACATCGTCCATAGTTTTGTTTTGTTTTACGCTGCATCTAACATCGCATTTGGGTCATTCTACAGAAATGTCCATTTTTGTGTCCCTAGCATTTACAGATATATTACACTTCAAAAACATGTTAGAGTTACAATTTATTTATATTTTAAAATAAAACAATACGTTATTTTAACAACTACACCTTCTTGATGCATCAATTTAGCAATATTGGTTATAAATCAATTATCTTGAATTCCAAGCACCACAGAATTTCTCGTCCCCACAGTCATGTGTGAAGGCTGAGGCCATATTTTGAAGAAAAAAACATGTTTTTCTGCCATTTTAACTGCAATAATCTATACATGACTATGAAATATATGATTTAAATGACAAAGAAAACAAATGCCAAATAAATATTATAAAATATATAATGAAAGTTGTCCCCAGGAATTGTGTCACTGGTGTTACTGCGTGACAAAAAAATCTCTTATTTTGAAATAAAAGTCACACTGATGACCTCACTCGACTTGTCTGAGGATCTATGAAGAAAAGCTCATGGTGAGTCCACTGTGTCTTTCAGTTATCAGAGATTTTCTCATTTAGCTCATGATTTCATATGAAGCTTTTAGCTGAAGTCACTGGTGTGACCGACTTTATTCTGAGGTAATTGTGAAAAAGTAGAATACAAATGGATTAAATTCCATATTTCAGTGGATATTCCATGACTGACAACATGTGGTTTGATGTTCTGTAGCAGCTGTTTTGTAAAATGCATTGTTCATTAAAATGTCTCTGGTGTTTTCTTTATTATGTATAACACCAATGAGGATCAGTAACACCAGTGACTCCTATGATGAGATAGAAAAGTGGACGTTTCTGTAGAATGACCCCTTTATGATTTTCATGCAAGTGCATATATATTTAGCCACTCTTGGCTGACTTTAGTGAAGAAATAAATTGGTATAATTTTCCTCTTTAGCCAAAATGTCGATAAGCCAGGACTTCCTTTGTTGTTTGGTGCTTGCTTGTTAGCTACAATATAATGGACACTAACTCCTCACCAATTAGCATTGTACAGAGTTGCTTATCTTTAGTCCATGTTTATAGATAACAATGAATCATACAGTGTCGAAAACACATAATCAATAAGTCTATTAGAGATACTGAACACCTCCGCTTTGAGGATAGTATGTGTCGATTTAGACATGCAGTTAGCACCATGCTAATTGGTGAGATATGAGCTTCCATTACTTGTTAGCTACATTTACCTCATAGCTTCTGTGCTTAACGTAAATAAGCAAACTTTAAACACCAAAAACATTTCTTTAAATGTTCTCATTCCTCCAATTTTCCAAAATTCCTCCATAATTGAGTGTTTGAGATGTAAACAGAGAGATTCAGAGTGGTTTGGTGTGAAATAGTTCAGATGTCTTTACAGTGGTGGTGATAGGAACCAGGGGTCGCCATGACTACAACACAAATATAGACATTTTATTTACTATCCAGAACCACCAGTGAACCTACACGAGTCTTCTGAGTTTATATGGAATGTTGATGATGGGAATATAGTGGAAAATCTGGGGTTTTGGGGGACTATTTTGCCTCACAGCGCCCTGCATATTATGTATCCCTCCACCATGAATGGAGTTTAAGGCCAAAATCGTCTCAAAACTATCATAAAACAGTGTCTCAGTCATCAGGCAGTGAATTCATAACCATTTCATGTAGTAACTTTCTGTGAGGGAGCTTTTAGAGGTGGACGTCTGGTTCCCATCACCACCACTGTGAACAGTTCTGACTCGGTAAGTTTATCTAGGACAGAACATTTCACGTCAAACCACAGTGTGTGCGCGTTTGTTCAGTTAGAGCTTGACTCACTGAAGAATGATGCACAGAAACAACATTAAGTACAGGCGGGTTTGTTATCTATCATCCACCCAGTCATCGTTTCCTTTGATGGTCTGTTCAATAAACCTCTTATTTTCTCTCTCTCGCTCGATCACATGAACAGGCAGTCTGAAGCTCTGACAGCAGCGTGTTACTCATCACCCAGAGGAAGTGGCAATTATAGAGGCAGGAGAGTTCTACATAAACACAGCAGTGTCTGATGACTGCCTGCCTGGTTTAAAGGCATTAAACCGAATTCCATTAAGGTTTAAATACAGTGAACGCACTGAGCATGCTCACTTTTTTACTTGCCATTCATTAATGATGTGTTTTTGATATGAAATCTTAAAAATACCAGTCATAATTCATATTCACAGGCTCTGTTTCCAACTTCCTGTCATCTCTGAGAAGTGAATGCTAACATGGTAGCACTTTACTTGAACTCAGCTGCAGAACATTGGCATTAATGTAATGGAAGATGTCATATGCTGTCATAAGTTATCACGACTGATTGTGTTCAGTAATATCCACCTTTTTCCTGCATCCCATGATGCTTTGACTGACTTGTGGACACTCACTGCTGGAGTGTTTCTCTGCATACTTATTAGCCTCCCTTTTACCCTGTTCTTCAGTGGTCAGGACCCCCATGGACCCTCACAGAGCAGGTACTATTTGGGTGGTGGGTCATTCTCAGCACTGCAGTAACACTGACGTGGTGGTGGTGTGTTAGTGTGTGTTGTGCTGGTCTGAGTGGATCAGACACAGCAGTGCTTCTGGAGTTTTTAAACACCTCAGTGTCACTGCTGGACTGAGAATAGTCCACCAACCAAAAATATCCAGCCAACAGCGTCCTGTGGGCAGCGTCCTATGACCACTGATGAAGGACTAGAGGATGACCAACACAAACTGTGCAGCAGCAGATGAGCTATCGTCTCTGACTTCACATCTACAAGGTGGACTGACACGGTAGGAGTGTCTAATAGAAGAAAAAAGGGGGCTAACAAAGTATGCAGAGAAACAGATGGACCACAGTCTGTAATTGTAGAACTACAAAGTGCTCCTATGTGGTCAGTTGAGCTGATAAAATGGACAGTGTGTGTAGAATGAAGGAGGTGGACTTGGTGAGTGTGTATGTGGACTATGGACTGAAGAGTGAATGGCATGTTGTGAAATTTTAACATTGTTTACATACTAGAAAATGTGATTTTACATGATATGGGCCCTTTAATCTGTGACCCACTGCTGTTATGAATTGATAATTGGTCAGTGTGATTTGGGTCAGGCTGAACTCAGGAACTCTGGAAGTTCTTGGGCTGTATTTGGGTTCAGACCAAAATTTTAGGCCTGATTAAAGTAATAATAGTAGTAACTATAACAATAGTAACTGCATAATTTCTATAGTAACCAAGTAGTTGACTGGACGGCAGCTTATAGTCTTATTTTATGTATTTACAGTCTTTGACTTTTACTCCAAATGTGTTCATCAAATATATTTTTGCACTATATTATAATGCATTTGTTAAATATATTTTTAAAATGTATTTATTTGTATTTATTATTATATTTTTCAGTTGTATGTAGTTTCATCGAAGCTTACAGATGTAACTAAATACACATGAGCTGAATGAACAGCACTGACTTCACATTAACCAGGTACGTCTGCAGTGAGACTCTCACACACAATGTGTTTCAGATAAACCAGATATCAGATCATAACTGCATTTTCAGAGTATCAATACTACAACACTCGCTTCTGTCCTGTTAAAGGATCATTTGATCAGATTTAAAATGAAGATACTGGAAAACAAACTCATTTCTAAAGGTATCAGAGAGTAAACAGAGCATTAGACAGGACTTTGCCTGTTTTCATTCATTTTCAAATGGATTTGATAAACACATTTATGGGACATTTTTATGTGTAATATTACAGTTTAACAATGTATGTTAAATATATTTGCTTAATATGAAAATCCAGGCACATCCAGGCACAACAACTATTAACAAATTTTATCGTTTACAGTGTTTAGTCACTCATCTTCATCTACTGGACGTGACACGCACCACTGCATTGTTACCTGCATAATATTTATGCTATTTTACTTGCTTATTTTTGTACCGAAACATCATATTTTATGGCTGTTTTAGTATATTTTATTATATATCTTTATTTCTTCTATTTATGCATCTGTATAATAGTGTATGGCGATACTTTTGCTTTACTGTACTTTGCGCTTCTGTAATAGACGACTTTCCCTCTTGGATTAATTATCTATCTATCTATCTATCTATCTATCTATAAAGACTCTATAAATAATCATGTCCATATTTTTATCCATACGGGTTCTAATCCTTCTTAAATAAACATTAATTTGAAAAATTATCAATGTACCAATAGTTACACTGTTTTTTTACTGGAGCAAACCTTATGAAAGCTAAATATAGTGATTAAGTATATTTTTTCAACATAGCCCACTCTTTCTTCAGCCTCTATGTAGTCATTTCACTCCCATACTGAGTAAACGAGGGGGATGAAATACAGTTTCTGCTTTTTCACAGTGCAATAGATAAACAGTTATTACACAATATGGTTAGAACACATCCTCACGCTTACACAACCAACAGCACAGCAATCGAGCAACATTTACCAACAGGTTACAGTTTATTAACATGACAAAGACACAACACATAGTGTAAATACAGTAACTGTAAATTACAGTTCATAGAATATATGAAGTGATCGAAACTGTAAAGTTACTACTTTGGTACTACAGTCTGCACTGTTTGGCTTTAAAGTGATAGTTTGGTGAGTAATCAGATTCCCCAGTTGCCCCTGTTACTCAAAATGTATCTGATCCATTTGGTGTGTCAACTCCGCTTCTTTAGCTTTAGCTCTGGAGCTTCGCAAAAGTTTGTGCACCCTGGTCAAATTCCACGTTTTTAGTTCTTCTAAGTAAAAATAAGTTAACACATTTATTAGGGCTAAAAACGGTATCTTGTCAAGTAAAATGATCTTAAATATAGTCAATAAAACTAATATTTCCTCTGTTGAGACTGTTGTAAGCCTAATTCAAGATTATTTACCTTAGACATTTTTACTTGTTTTAAGTAATTTTGTCTCATTTTTAAATAAAATTCTCATTATATTATAATCTTGCTTGTTGTAAGAAATGTGCTTGAAACCATCAAAATGATCTGCCACTATAGTGAGAAAATGTCATGTAATAAAATGACCTAACACAAGTAAATAATGTCTAGAAATGAGCTTGATAATCTTATAATAAGTGCACAACTCAAAATGGCAAATATTCGATATATTGACTTGATTTAAGATCATTTCACATGACAAGATACCATTTTTGCAGTGTAGCATGTGCAAGGTATGAAATACAATATTTTGTTTTATTTTTTGGTTAAATATTTGTACAATTGTGCACTAAAATGTACAGAAAGATGCTTATTTTCAGGAAAACATGCAATCTGACTGAAATCTTGGCATACAACTGTACATGGCTAATGCAGTTAGCAATATTATGCTTCAGAAAATAGATACAATTCAGCATTTTTAGCAATGTAATGTACTTTTTGCCTGTTTTTTGTAGATATTTGAGATTTCTTGGCAACTCTAGGCAAGTGCATGATGCTAACTGGTGGGGTATGAGCTTCCATTTCTTGTTAGCTACATTAGCCTTGTAGCTCCAGTGCTAAAACTAAAGATGCAAACCTCAGACACCAACCATGTCTAAGCTGATTGATTACATTTGTGATAAAGGGTGGAAACAGAATCAATTTTCCAGCTATGTTACAGTTATAGAGGTATAAACAAACACAATCTAGATTGAGGCTAACTCTGCTAAATTCGCTGGCCTATGTTCTGCTAAACAGGTGAGGCCTTTGGTGGGTTCTTGAAGCCAGTGTTGACCCTGCTGGTCTCTAGGAGAATATTGACCCCTCTCTTGGGGTATTTGACAAACTGACACCCAGTCAAAGCGAGTGTCAGACACAGTCTGTCAAATACTCAAAGAGAAGAGTCTACCGCACTGCGCCGGAGGAGGAGGAAGACAGAGATCTGCAAAGATTAAAAAAAAAAGAAGTGTTAAACACTCAGTACACTCGTCCTCTATCACTCTATCACTCTTTAGCTTTGGCTCAACTACAAAACCCTCAAACTCTTCAGCCATGAACGTTCTGTTCTTTGGAAAAAATGGTCTTGAACTTTCTTTTCTAATGTTCTAAGCTGAATAACCCGCTTCACATCTGTCTCAGAGTGAAATGTGTAAATTTTCTTAGAGGAAGAGTAGAAAAGGAAAAGAACAGTATAGGAACAAAAACAGGCTCCCCTGAGGTGGACAGCTCAGTTCATTTCAGTTCAGCTTTATAAAAGACATTTTTAATGGCCAGTGTGAGGGACTTTTAGCTTGTTAAAGCATTCATAAGTGTTATTATACTGTAGAGCGCTGAATTCAATATTAAAATGAATATCTGAACAAGGTTTTATTAATAGTCAAATACATCCTGTGATTAACTATTTCAACTCTGACAGAACTTCAGTTCCTCACTCTCATCACTACAGAACTTATTCTGTAGTTTCCATATATATATAGTGTAACAGGTAATGCATATTACTTAGTAGTTACTGCATAATTCATAGCTGTTACTAAAAAGCTTCTAGTACACACTGAATAATTAAAAGTCATTACTGAAAATTCAGTTACTAAAAAATAGAGTTAATGAATAATATATAGTACATAATGAATACGTATAGGATAGGAATTGACGAATATTACTTAGTAATTACTGCATAATTTACAGCGATTACTGAAAAAAATTATTGTAGACACTCAATAATTGAACATGGTGACTGAAAAAAATTGGTTACTGAAAAAATATAGTTAGTGAACCATATATAGTAGATAATGAATATATATAGTATAGTAGATAATGAATATTGCATAGTAGGTACTGAATGATTCATAGCGGGTACTGAAAAATTTATACTAGACACTGAGTAATTTGAAGTAGTTACTGAAAAAATTCAGTAACTGAAAAAAATATAGTTACCGAATAATATATAGTAGATAATGAATATATAGCATTGTATATAATGCATATTACTTACTAGCTACTGAATAATTCATAGCGAAAAAAATCATAGTAGATTCTAAATAATTCATATTAGATCCTGAATTATTAAAAATAATGAGTGATAAGTTTAAAAATAATAACTGAATGATAAGATCATATGGGCTAAAATAAAGCAGAGCTAATTTAGAGTAATTGTGAAGAAATTCAACCATTTTTGTATATCCAAATTTTTTTTAAGCTTGAATTTTTTATTTATTTAATTTTTTTTTTTACAGTTTCTCCATTCGGCTGCACAGTTTCTGCTTTCCTCTTTTTGCCTTTAGTCGTCTCACTCAGTCATCAGTGCTATGAGGCGAAGTACCGCTTTATGTCCCTATTGGGACTTCAAACTTGCATGCACTTGAGATTAACCCCTTAAATGCCTCAGACTTATTCGCTTATCAGTCTTAAGACTCATTAACTATGAACTACAGTGTTATTCAGTACTGTTGTACTTTTTGTGTTGTCCTTTTTGTGCACTCACTACGAGTGTGCTACTTAATTATCTACTTAATTACATATACTTCAGTAAATTTTTCATACATTTGTACTTTTAAATGATATTTTTACTACTACTTTGGTGGATTAGTTAGTAAAGTAATGTAATTATCTTTTTTGGGGGTTTAATATCGTTCTGTTCTGTTGGTCCAGTTCCTGGACTGCACCCCTCCCATTTTAGAGCTTTAGCGTTTAATTTTAGACCAAAAAGACAAGAATAGAGTCGTACAAAGTTTAGTTCCTGTGCTGATAGTCGGTGGATGGACTAAGAAGTTCCACTGCAGTTCTATAGAGGAACCCAGTACTGCGGGAGTTTTAAAACCTCTTTTTTTAACCTTTTTGCTTCTTGCAAGGCTAATTTTACTTCTGCTTAAGTCATTAATCTCATAAATTAACAAAACTTTTCTCTCTAACTTGGCCTTAAGCTATTTTACAACGTCTGAAGTAATGTAGCTACACAAAAGTGCATAATTTTGCGCATTTATTCTGTGCATTTATGAATTTTTACTCACCTTTTTTCAAGCTCCTTTTCCCGACCACCTTTCTTGCGCGGGTGGACGCTGGACGGTCCACCATGCAGCGTGGACGCGTACGAGTGTTTGAGAGAGCGTGTGTCTGTGTGTCACTGAGTGGTGATCGTTAATAAGACGCAGAAAGTGAAGAGGAAGTAGAAATAAGGAAGATAAGAAAGAGGCGCAAGTAACCAGGAAATATGTGGAGCTGAACTGACAGCGCTGTGTGAGTGTGTGTGGGTGTTTATGTGTGTGTGGGTGTTTGTGTTACTTGTGACAAGGCTGTTGTGAAATGGTTAGGCTTTGACTTGAGTTTGCAAAAGCAAGCCACAAACTCTCCCGCCAAATAAGAGCTTTGAGTGCAGAGTGTGGCGAGATGGTTCAGGGTGTTTCTACAACTTAGCTGTAATTAGCAGTGGGGGATGGGGGTCATAATAATTCATTTTTATTAGGGCTTTAAAACAATTAAAATGAAGACAATTAAATGCAAATGAAACATTTTAGTCTGTGTTAAAAATGAAAGTCAGCTCAGATTAAAATGACGATGTATCTGATTACACTGCTTTTCTTGACTTAACTCAGTGTGAGGACACGCGAGTTGACTCAACTTGAACTTCTTAGTTTAGTCAGACGTCCTCTCATGTTCTAGTTCTGCATTTAAGTTAGGAACACAATATAGAACTTACACCGATCAGGCATAACGTTATGACCACCTCCCTGTTTCTACGCTCATTGTCCATTTTATCAGCTCCACTTACTATATAGGTGCCCTTTGTAGTTCTACAGTTACAGACTGTAGTCCATCTGTTTCTCTGCATACTTTGTTAGCCCCCTTTTACCCTGTTCTTCAGTGGTCAGGACCCCCATGTACCCTCACAGAGCAGGTACTATTTGGGTGATGGGTCATTCTCAGTACTGCAGTAACACTGACGTGGTGGTGGTGTGTTAGTGTGTGTTGTGCTGGTCTGAATGGATCAGACACAGCAGTGCTGCTGGAGTCTATTTCCTAAATGTACATATTTATAACATATTATTATTGCAAGTAATGAATGGGGAGCAAACGTTTGTGCAACCAGATTTTATTACAATGATAAAAGTCCTACTAACAATGTAGATTATCATCTACCACCTGCATCCACCTAGCAACCCCATAGCAACTATCTGGGATACCATATCAGCTGCCTAGCAACACCCACAGAACCACCTGAAATACCATCAGTCCTGCATAGCAATACAGTATCAATTACATCTGGGATAACATATAAACTACCTTGCAGCACCCTAGCAACCATCTGGGACACCACAGCAACCATGTAGCAACATCCTAGAAACAACCTGGGATATCATAGAAACCAAATAGCAACACCACAGCAACCACCTGGGATACCACAGCAGCCACCTAGCAACACCCTAGCAACCATGTGGGTCACCATAGCAATCGCCCTGCAACATCCTAGCAACCATCTGGGACACCAATGCAACCACCTAGCAACACCCCAGCAACTATGGGGGTCACCAATACAACTGCCTAGCAACACCGTAGCAACCACCTGGGACACCATAGCAACCACCTAGCAACATCCTAGCAACCACCTGGGATATGATAGCAACCACCTAGCACCATCCTAACAACCACCTGGGATATGGGGATATGATAGCAACCACCTAGCAACACCCTAGCAACCTTGTGGGTCACCTTAGCAACTGCCTTGCAAAACCCTAGCAACCATCTGGGACACCAATGCAACCACCTAGCAACATGCTAGCAACCACCTGGGATATGATAGCAACCCCTAGCACCATCCTAACAACCACCTGGGATATGGGGATATGATAGCAACCACCTAGCAACACCCTAGTAGCCACCTGGGATACATTAGCAACCATCTAGCAATATCCTAGCAAGCACCTGGGATACCATAGCAACCACCAGCTTAAGCAGCACAGTTTTCTTCAGGAAATGCACTTTTCTAGTTTTCTATTTTTTTCCTTATTGTTGGTATTTTAGATGATATTGATGATCATTTTGTTTATTAGCAAATCAGCCATTTATTTCAGGTCATTTAACTTATTACGCTCAAATTTACACACATCTACCAGACGAGAGCTTGATTGTACAGATGCACCAAAACTGTTTGATAAATAATGGCAGTTTCCCTTTTTCATCAACTTATTAGAGATAAATAAACGTGATATTTAGGTAAAGTAAAATGAATGCATGTATTTCATTCTTAGCAGTAAAAATGCATCTAAATCTGGATGTTTTTTTCAGTAATTTATGCACAAAAGACTGTATTATTAACACTATTCGGCACGTTGCCGTTGGAGTTGTTGTGGTGAGATCAGATCAGTGTATTTTGGCATTTTTCCCAAAGCTGAGTGTATTTATAGGCCTTTATTACAGAGGGAGGCTTCTTTCCAGTTGAGTGCTAGTAGAGTTTAATCACTTCCGCTCCAAACGGCTGCAGCAGGCGCGACATGTCATCGCAGCGCACCACAGCGCTCGAACTCCAGCACACTCAAACCACTGATTTAAATTAGACAGAACTTTTTACGGACGTCGTGTGTGGTCAGGGAGAGTCTCGCAGCAGTTGATGTCACGGATGCCTATTTTCTCCACATTGCATCAAAAATATCGCCCAGTTTCTACTATGCTGGATGAACTGAGGCTGCAGTTAGCCAACATGGCATGGTTGCCAACTTGAGGTGTCACACTGTGCCACAGTCACACTGCCTGAAACATTGTTTTTCGTACCACAGCTCAGTCATTAGCATGCAGACCTGCGGTTTTTAAAGCAGACAGACCTCCAGCAGGTCCGTGTTTGTGCTCTAACTCAGCTCCAGACGCCTGAACAAAGCCATTAAACACACTGAACGCCTGGTGGGCTTCGAGCTGAGTTAGAGCCAAATGTATTTCAAGGTTTTTGAAGTTTCTGCTGGCTACATTTTCAAACAGTGTCTGCTGTTCATAATTCACAGCAAGAACTGATATATAAGTGAAAACATATTAAATCTAGTAAGTATAGGTGCTATTTCTCATTATGAGATTGTGGTTGGAGTATTGGAGGATTATTTGACTGATTTCAACTTGTTTTAAGTCATTTTATCTAGTAAAAGTGAAAATGCAGTTATGATTTGCTATCTTGCTTATTTGAAGTACATTGTGTGTGAGTGTCTTACTGCAGACGTACACCGATCAGGCATAACATTATGACCACCTCCTTGTTTCTACGCTCATTGACCACACTGACGTGGTGGTGGTGTGTTAGTGTGTGTTGTGCTGGTCTGAGTGAATCAGACACAGCAGTGCTGCTGGAGTTTTTAAACACTGTGTCCACTCACTGTCCACTCTATTAGACACTCCTACCTTGTCAGTCCACCTTGTTTAGATGTAAAGTCAGAGACGACAGCTCATCTGCTGCTGCACAGTTTGTGTTGGTCATCCCCTAGTCCTTCATCAGTGGTCACAGGACGCTGCCCACAGGACGCTGTTGGCTGGATGTTTGTGGTTGGTGGACTATTCTCAGTCCAGCAGTGACACTGAGGTGTTTAAAACCTCCAGCAGCACTGCTGTGTCTGATTCACTCAGACCAGCACAACACACACTAACACACCACCACCACGTCAGTGTCACTGCAGTGCTGAGAATGATCCACCACCCTAATAGTACCTGCTCTGTGAGGGTCCATGGGGGTCCTGACCACTGAAGAACTGGGTAAAAGGGGGCCAACAAAGTATCAGAGAAACAGATGGACTACAGTCTGTAACTGTAGAACTACAAAGTGCACCTATATAGTAAGTGGAGCTGATAAAATGGACAATGATGGACAATTCTGCAGTCCAGAAAACTGAAATAGCAGCAATACTTCACAGAGTCGGGGGGAAACTAGCAGCCTTTACAGAGAAGGTGCGATTGGACACAGGTGCAGCGTTTAGTGTGCAGGTGACCTTAAGAACAGCTCATGATTGGAAGATGGCTGTGGATTGAGTGTCATGTGATCCCCCTGGGAAATCTGGGAGTTGGAGTTCAGAGCCGGAGGGAGGCGTGACAGTCAGTGCAGCGAATCATTCAAAATGACTTGTGGATAAGCTTCAGTCTCCAAAGCAAACATTGTTAAAAGGCTTTAATGTAAACTTTCATCTTCGCTAGAAAACAATCAATCGGCTCAGTTCATCCATCGAGACAGAAACAGCAAGTCTGTGAGTTTTAATCAAAGTGCTGAGAACTCTGTATAATCGTTCCCACAGTGGAGACGGCTTTGAAAAAAATAGGCCTACAAAATCCCAATTTAACCTCTGGCTCTCAGCAACCACAGCAAAATAGTGAAACCAGCATATCACAGCGGTCAGGGAATTTATTATGAGGTCACAGCAGGTTACACAAGGTCTATGCAGCACTACGATGGCAGCACACTAACCACAGTTTTGGGCGCTACCGCGATAAGCTTGTTTTTTCCAATCAAGATGAAAATAGACAACGATATCAAGGTTATTCACACATTAACGAGAGCACGGTTTAATATATACCCCACAACAAATACAACACTTCCTTATGAAGCACGAGTCCACCTTTCACAAGCACAGCACTTAAGACGACGGGTTAAAATCCGAAAAGCAGCAAACTTGAAACCCGAATCGTCAAGCACTGCTGAAGCGCACTGAGCAGCAGGGGGACCTTTTTTTCATTATTATATTACTTCTGATGACAGATTGTAGTTCGCAGTTCACTGTCGACAAAGGGCGATCCAACTTGTTTCTTTGAAGCGAAACTTTTACGCTTTCCCAGTTTTTCTCTTTCCTTTAGTGTTATGTAGCTTTTCGTGCACGTAAATGTCCTGCAAAGTCACTCAAAGTTGATGCCAGAGGGGGAAACTCTGGGATTCCTGGTGGGCCGCTATGTGTGAGAGAGTAAGAAGGAGAGAAATGCATATTCGTTTCTAAAGTAGTCCTATGTAAAACGGCCGAGTGCACGTATCTCAGGGTGAGGACATTAGTCGCTGCCCTCAAAGCGTAACGATAACCAGGAAAGTTAAACTTAGATAGACTGGCTAGAGAGAGATATAGGAAACCTCCAAAAAGCGTGAACAGGTGGGTGTGATAAAAAACAGAACGTTATCTAACCCTCTGTGGTCTGAGGTCATTTTCTCGATTTGTTCTTATCTTCTTAATCTCTCCTTTAAAGGCTCTTCATATAACATGATCCTCATATGTTTCATATCTAAATGCTCCGTTATCTTCATCACTACTTTCCAAAACCGCTGCAGCAGCTTCAGCAGCTGTAAACTCTCTGCAGGCCATTTCACATGAGTCTCCGATGTGGACTGAATGAAGAATGAAGGGTTTCCGGCGTGATGGTCAGTCCTTAGTGATTTCCTGAGTGTCCATCGGTCAGTTTCACACAGAATGTAGACGGACACACGAATCCACCAGTTCCACACGGTGAGAGGCAGATGACGTGTATCTCAGCCCCTCTTCATAGGCTCATAACTCCGGATGTGAGTCTCGTAGGATCTCGTGATTAGATGGGATGGAAAGGGCGACTCTACAGATTCAGGAAGTGTTTGAACTGGATTTCTGCACTTTACTATCACAAGGAGACACAAACAGATATAGAAACATCATGAGGGCACCAGACTAGCTAACTAGCAGTCACTCCAGTTGTCAGCCAAGCTCGGTGTCTTAATTGTGTTTATTGTTTGAAAATATGTGTCCACTCACTGTAACTATGATAGCCGGCTTAGGCCCAGTCCCATTATTCATTATCACCCACCCCTAATTCTTCAGTGATATGAAGCTGAAGTCAGATATTCACCAGCCTGAATTTTCCTCTTCCACCTTAAATGGAGCAGCAGTTACATTCTGGCGCTTCAGGTGTCAGAACTGCTGGACTGTTTAAGGTGGAACGGGAAATTTAGCTAGCTAGCTACCGAGACATTAGCATACTATTAGCAAATTTTTATGCTTGTTATGAAGAAAAGGACCATAATACCCTGAAATGACATTAAACTAAGATAAAACAATGATTATTGTAATTTTTTAACAGAGAAAATTCTCACATTTGTGGGTTTCTTTGGTCTCTTGTTCAGCCATCTTGCCGGTTTTTCTTTTTTTCTCATAACTCTCTGTTTGGGGTCTGAAAAACCTCCATTTGGAGGGTCATGTAGCCTCTAACACTTCACCCTACCCCTCTATCTCAATAAGAATCAGGACACCCTACCCCAGACGTGAACGCGCAAAACGGGGGGGTAGGGCTGAGTAGTAGGGTCAAAGGGTGAACTGGGCCTCAGTCGACTGGACGGGGTGTTCACTATGGTTGTGGACTGTTCTAGATTCTACAGCCTCCGTATGGTTTAAATGTTGCTAAACTCCATAACTACTTCCAAATGATTATCTTCCCTCCAAATCTTCACTGCAAACAGTTCAGTATAAGCGAGATATCGACATTATTACGCTAAAGTGTGGCATATTTTAGCAATATTCAAGACAGATACGGTAAGACAGATTTCATCATGTTGCTACTGAATCAAGAAGGATGCGGTGAGGCCAAGTTGAACCGAGCACTTCTGCCATGGTTGTGATTTAACCCCCTGCAGCAGGTCCTGTTGAACCGGTTTCGGCTAAAGTTACATCACTACTGTCTGCTTTGGTCAGACTTTTACAAAAGACTTGAGCGATGTAGCCAGTTGTGCATGCATGCAGGCCCACATGAGCCGCATTCAGCATTCAGGATTAGTCAAACGACTAAACGTACTGTTAAATGACACTCTATTAAACATGAAGCACATCAGACTGTCACTTCTGAACTCATCACCGCTGACGAGCTGTGGATTCGTGAATGATGAACGCAAGATTGTTTCTGAAGCCAGTAATATGTGTGTGTGTGTGTGTGTTTGTGGATGCTTTTGCAAATCATCTGTTGCACAATGCTGTGTGAGTCCCGCAGTCATTAGCAGCTGACACAGTGTTAACAGCCACACCAGAACTAACTCTGAATGTGCTAATGAAGAACAGGAGGAACGAAGGTATTACACTCTAAACCTCTGGGGTCCACCATCTCGCCTGTGCACCAGATTCTCTGTTTCTATATCTGTTTGTGTCTCCTTGTGATAGTAAAGCTCAGAAATCCGGTTCAAACACTTCCTGAATCTGTAGAGTCGCCCTTTCCATTCCATCTTATCTCGAGATCAAACGAGACTCACATCCGGAGTTATGAGCCTATGAAGAGGGGCTGAGATACACGTCATCTGCCTCTCACCGTGTGGAACTGCTGGATTCGTGTGTCCGTCTACATTCTGTGTGAAACTGACCAATGGACACTCAGGAAGTCACTAAGGACTGACCATCACGCCGGAAACCCTTCATTCTTCATTCAGTCCACATCGGAGACTCATGTGAAATGATGTGTAGAGAGTTTACAGCTGCTGCTATATATATATATTTCCAACAAACACCAACATTTTCCAACAAATGCCATGATTTAATACCAAAAACATCATCATTTACAATAATAATAATAATAATAACAATACATTTATTTATAGGGCCGTCTGCCTTGCAATGGACTGGCAATCTGTCCAGGGTGTATCCTACTTTCTGCCCAATGACTGCTGGGATAGGCTCCAGCTTCCCCCCCGCAACCCAGAGGGATAAGCGGCTTAGAAAATGTGTGTGTGTGTGTGGGTGTGTGTGTGGGTGTGTGGGGGAGGGATAGGGTGTTATTTATAGGGCCTTTTCATACCAGTGGGAGCTCAAAGTGCTTTACAGATAAAGATTAATAGTAATACATGAGTATTAAGGTAACATCATATAAGACAATGACTCAGATCAAATTAAACACCATCACTTTTCACCAAACACTGACATTCTTGACCAAACATCATTCTCCAACAAACACCAAACACCAACATTCTCCACCAAACACCATCTCTAAACTAAACACAAAACACCATCATTCTTCACCAAACACCATCATTCTTCACCAAACACCATCTCTAAACCAAACACCAAACACCATCATTCTCCACCAAACACTATCTCTAAACTAAACACCAAACACCATCATTCTCCAC
Organism: Colossoma macropomum; assembly: GCF_904425465.1. Lineage (NCBI taxonomy): Eukaryota > Metazoa > Chordata > Actinopteri > Characiformes > Serrasalmidae > Colossoma > Colossoma macropomum. Next base: position 11,415,739 of record NW_023494794.1, on the reverse strand, counting down.
CAAACACCATCTCTAAACTAAACACAAATCACCATCATTCTTCACCAAACACCATCATTCTCCACCAAACACCATCTCTAAACTAAACACCAAACACCATCATTCTACATCAAACACCATCTCTAAACTAAACACAAAACACCATCATTCTACATCAAACACCATCTCTAAACCAAATACCAAACACCATCATTCTCCCCAAACACCAGCTCTAAACCAAACACCAAACACCATCATTCTCCATCAAACACCATCTCTAAACCAAACACCATCATTCTTCACCAAACACCATCATTCTCCACCAAACACCATCTCTAAACCAAACACCATCATTCTTCACCAAACACCATCATTCTCCACCAAACACCATCTCTAAACCAAACACCATCATTCTTCACCAAACGCCATCATTCTCCACCAAACACCATCTCTAAACCAAATACCAAACACCCTCATTCTTGACCAAACACCATCATTCTCCACCAAATACCATCTCCAAACCAAACACCATCTCTAAACCAAACACCCAACACCATCATTCTTCACCAAACGCCATCTCTAATGCAAACACCCAACACGGTCATTCTTCACCAAACACCATCTCTAAACCAAACACCATGGGTGTTCACCGAACATTAACATTCTCCACCAAACACCAACCATATCCATTGTTGTGGTGTTGATATTAGAATTAGTATGTGTATTAAAAGACCTAACAAGCTAAATGATCTAGTGTGAATGGTGGAGAACATTCTAGACACTTCTTTCAACACATCAGTCCAACGTTGGGCTTTGTTTGTGTTTATTAACATCTGTTGTGTAAAACAATTTGCAGAGTGAATAAGATTAAAGCAGATCAAACAGATTTACAGGCTTCAGTGATTCCTGATTAGAGCTTTGAAAATGAGATGACAACAGAGAGAGAGAGAGAGGTGAGAGAGAGATGTGAGAGATAGAGAGAGAGAGAGAGAGAGAGGTAGGAGAGAGAGAGAGAGAGAGAGAGAGAGAGAGATGTGAGAGATAGATAGAGAGAGAGAGGGAGGTAGGAGAGAGAGAGAGAGAGAGAGAGAGAGAGAGAGAGAGAGGTTAGAGAGAGAGAGAGAGAGAGAGAGAGAGAGAGGGAGGTAAGAGAGAGAGAGAGGTTAGAGAGAGAGAGAGAGAGAGAGAGAGAGAGGGAGGTAAGAGAGAGAGAGAGGTTAGAGAGAGAGAGAGAGAGAGAGAGAGAGAGAGAGAGAGAGAGAGAGGGAGGTAAGAGAGAGAGAGAGGTTAGAGAGAGAGAGAGAGAGAGAGAGAGAGAGAGAGAGAGAGAGACGCCTCTCAGCTTCTGGATTATATCACATATGAAAGAGGAGAGCGAGGGGGCAATAAAGAGAAAGAGAGAGAGAGAGAGAGAGAGAGAGAGAGATGTTATGAATCTCCCCCATATCTGTTTATTTGTCACTCCAGGTGCACAAATTGTTTTCTTCCTTTCAGCTCAAATCTGTTTTGAAAAATGAAGCCGTTTGGTCATCTCCAGTTTGACACCTTCACCAAGTTAAACACACACCCACCCACCCACACACGCACACACACACACACACACACACACGCACACACACACACACACACGCACACACACACACACACACACTCTCTCTGCAATAACACCCCACTAAGCAGAAAAAAGGAAAAAAGGAAAAAAAGAAAAATGTATTTTGCTGCTGTCAGCATTTTCTGTTTGAACTGATGCCTGACAAACACAAAATGTGAGAAAGTGCCTCGTCACATGGGGTCATGACCTTCAGGGGGCGGTTTTCAGGATTACATGCACTCACAGTCCACTATACAGTCAGACTTTATAGGTAAATCACTCTTAATAAGGTTTATTTATTTATTGCATTGCACTGTATTGCAATATTGTGTGCTTATCAGGGCTTTTTCATGCAGTAGCTAGCAAGTCGTTTCCAGTGTTGTTGGTAATGTGACACAAACTAACAGCATCACAGTGATGTGTTTACGTTTTCCTGCAACAAAGCAGTAACACAGTGGCATAACTAGGGGCGGGGGGCAAGGTGGGCAATCGCACTGGGGCCTGCAGTGAAGGGGGTGTGTGGCGGCCAGTACACCATTTATTTTTTTAATCGGGTCCCTCCAGGCTCGAGATGCCCGTCAGGAGTACCGGGAGGCTCTCCGACCAGCGGTCTGACTTATGAATAATACAGTTGTTTAAATAACTTCACTGCCAAAGAAAACAAACCTGTGTTTTTCCTACATGATAAACTATTGCACTGCCAAACAACACATTCGTCTTACTGTATTTATATTTATTTGTATTTATTTCAATGATATACAGCAAACCAAATACATTAGATGCCAGTGTGTGGTGTGGCTGCCCTGAGAGCATCAACTGTGACATAATACTTTGCATGCACTGTCCTTTATTTATTATGTGTTTGTATAGTAGGGGGTGCTTTTGCACTGGGGCCCATGATATTCTAGCCACGCCCTAGTGTAACCACCCAAATAGTACCTGCTCTGTGAGGGTCCATGGGGGTCCTGACCACTGAAGAACAGGGTAAAAGGGGGCTAACAAAGTATGCAGAGAAACAGATGGACTACAGTCTGTAACTGTAGAACTACAAAGTGCACCTATATAGTAAGTGGAGCTGATAAAATGGACAATGAGCGTAGAAACAAGGAGGTGGTCAGAATGTTATGCCTCATTGATCCCGGCTGGTCTATAAGGCTTAAAACTCCTAAAATCTCCTAATCACAGGCCAGAATAATGTCGTGGGTAAACAAACATATCGTGCTCTTTTAGAAATGATATCTTTATTAATCACAGTGATTGATGTGACTATTTATCCATCTGGAATAAGGAATGTCTGTAAAAATTTCCTGCTGCTCCACTCTGGAGCTCAAACGCTGTACGTATGAAAGGCCAGTGAGCGTGAGGTGCAGTAAACATACGCAAACTACGCAAAGGTAGCATGTGTGAATTAGGTGTAACAGTTCGCTCTAGCCCAAGCTACGTCCTGCTCTGTCAGCCGTCAGCCCTGGACTCACACCTGCAGTCTCTCGGCTCATAGCTCCACCCGACTCCGTTCTTCCTGTTCTATACATAAACACACAGCTAGCAGGCTGGCCCTGCCTTCACAATAAAAGTCCTTGTAGAAGAAGCCCAGTGAATAACAACAGGACATTATAACATTCGACATAAAACAGTATAATACGACATAATATAACATGATACAATACAGTATGATACAATACTATGATAATAATAATACTCTTTATTTATATAGCAACTTTCATGCATTAAAAATGCAGCTTACAGTGCTTCACAATACAATGTAAAAAAAATGTAACAACAGAAACAGAAAAAATGCAACAATCCTTCAGAAAGGGGGATTTATTAACAATATTAACATAAAAAATACACAAGATAAAAGTATAAATTTAAAAAGTCCAATAAAAATACAGCTAACAAGGCCGTAAAGGTAATATTGCAGTAAAAACAAGGCAATAAAAAATCTAGTTAGATTCCAAAGCAAAGAAATATGTTTTTAGCTGTTTTTTTTTAATCAGTGATGGGTGTTTATTGGTAACGTGTTCTAGATCTCGTTCTGTTTTTTCGGTACATGAACATAAACAGAACGCCGCCTCTCAGCTCTTTTTAAGTTTCATATGTGGAATATGAAGAAGCAGCACCAGATGATCTCAACCCTCGATTTGGATCATCCATCGGCACTCAGAACTGTATGAAGGTGTTAAACCATTAAGAGACTTAAAAACCAGCAGTAAAATTTTGTGGTCGATTCTAAAGTAAACAGGCAGCCAGTGCAGCGATGCTAAAACTGCTCTAATATGATCTCATTTTCTAGTCTGTGTTAATATTCTTTCTGCTGCATTTCGCACAAAATGTAGTTTCTTCGTTGTGGCTGTAGGACGACCTATAATCAGTGAGTTACATCAGTCAAATCAAGAAAAAATAAAACTATGGATCAGCCTGATACAACAGAATGCAGTAATATACAGTATATATACACTGATCAGGCATAACATTATGACCACCCCCTTGTTTCTACACTCATTGTCCATTTTATCAGCTCCACTTACTATATAGGTGCACTTTGTAGTTCTACAGTTACAGACTGTAGTCCATCTGTTTCTCTGATACTTTGTTAGCCCCCTTTTACCCTGTTCTTCAGTGGTCAGGACCCCCATGGACCCTCACAGAGCAGGTACTATTTGGGTGGTGGATCATTCTCAGCACTGCAGTAACACTGATGTGGTGGTGGTGTGTTAGTGTGTGTTGTGCTGGTCTGAGTGGATCAGACACAGCAGTGCTGCTGGAGTTTTTAAACACCTCAGTGTCACTGCTGGACTGAGAATAGTCCACCAACCAAAAACATCCAGCCAACAGTGTCCTGTGGGCAGCGTCCTGTGCCCACTGATGAAGGACTAGAGGATGACCAACACAGACTGTGCAGCAGCAGATGAGCTATCGTCTCTGATTTTACATCTACAAGGTGGACTGACAAGGTAGGAGTGTCTAATAGAGTGGACAGTGAGTGGACACAGTGTTTAAAAACTCCAGCAGCACTGCTGTGTCTGATCCACTCAGACCAGCACCACACACACTAACACACCACCACCACATCAGTGTTAGTGCAGTGCTGAGAATGATCCACCACCCAAATAGTACCTGCTCTGTGAGGGTCCACGGGGGTCCTGACCACTGAAGAACAGGGTAACAAAGTATCACAGAAACAGATGGACTACAGTCTGTAACTGTAGAACTACAGAGTGAAACTATATGGTAAGTGGAGCTGATAAAATGGACAATGAGCGTAGAAACAAGGAGGTGGTCAGAATGTTATGCCTGATTGGTGTTTACAATATGAGACAATAACATACAATATAATACATTATAATACAATACAAAACCATATAATACTTCATATTGTTAGGCCCCTGAAAAATACCCCCAACCTAAAAAGAAGCAGTTCACAGACACACTTACTGTACCAAAGCGAACCCCCTGATACGGCTGAAAACTGGTGGTGTCAAAGTTAACAAGTTAACCATATTTTAACATGATAAATTATTAACGCCTCTTTTTTTAACACTGTTAGCACATTTTCATGGTTTGATCCTTCGACTCGTGCATCAAACCCAGCTGCAGTGAGCTGTATGTGGCAATGACTCTTCTACTGTTCCCTCGATCAAATACTGCTTTTAAATGGCAGGTTTTATTGATGGATCTACTGCAGTGCTGTGAATTTGTTTAAACAATAAACCTTTTTTTATGTTCATGTGACTTTATGTTCGATTTCAAGTGGAATTAGTGATTAGCTACAACAAACTTATACAATTAATTGTGATTAACTGCAACAATCTAATGTGAATCAATTGGGATCCACCACAACAAACCATGTGAGCTATTGGGATCTACTACAACAAACTAACACGATCAATAGAGACCTACTACAGCAAAATAATGGGATCATTTGGGATCTACTGTAACAAATTAATGATTAAATACAACATAGTAATATGATCAATTGCGCTTCACCACAGCAAACAACTGCGATCAGTTGGGATCTACTACACCAAACTGAAGTGATGTAATTAATTGTGATTAACTATCACAAACTAAAGTAATTAATCATGATTTGCTACAACTGACATTAGTAAACTGCAATTAACGGACATGATTAATCACATTACTTATTCATTACAACAGACTAATGTGATTAATTGTGATGAAATACAACAATCAACTGAGATCAATTGCGATTTACTACGACAAACTAATGAGATCAAATGAGATCTACTACACAAACGAATGTGATCATTTGGGATCTACCACAACAAACTAATGCGATGTGATTGATTGTGATTAACTATGCCAAACTAAAGTAATTAATCATGATTTACTACAATTAACATTAGTAAACTACAATTAACTGACATGATTAATTGCGATTCACTACAGCAGACTGATATTATCAACCCGGATCTACTACGACAAGTATTTAATTGCGATTGCGTACAACAAACTCACATTTGACACATTTGATCAAAATATAGTCAAACAGAAGCATTTAAGCCAATATATTTGAGTCTTTTCAGTCAGTGTATCATTGCAGAGCCAGAGTGCTGGTCAACCGGGCAGAGAACCAGAGGAGAACCGTCGCTGGTTTGCGGGTGCTGAGCACTGCAGAAATGAGCTGTCGCTAGGCCTGATAAGTGTGAGCGACCCAGCACTATTCTGCCGCTGGCGTACGCAGAGAGAGAGAGAGTTTGTGTGAAAAAGTTCAGTTAAAGCACAAACAGTGACAGTAAAAACAGAAAAGATGACACCTTTTTAAAGAAACACCCCCCCCACCCCAACTCCCCCTCCCCCCCTGCCTGCCCCACTGATCTGCTGATAAACATGTGCTACAAGAATGAAGATGAGAAGGATCACAGAGATAAAATAAAATTAAAATGAGCAGTCGGGACAAAATAAACAACAGTTAATTAGTCTGTTTGTTATTTGTTCTCTTTAATGGTTGAATAAAGAATTAATCATTAATCTGCATGTCAGTTGAACTGATACCAGCTCATAGTGTGAAAATGGTGGTAAATGAAAAAACAACACTAACAAAATGTATAACGAGGAGAAAAAGCATGGTTTGAAAAGAGAGTGAGAGAGAGATCACTAGGAGGAGGAGGGGAGAGAGAGAGAGAGAGAGAGAGAGAGAGAGAGAAAGAGAGAATGTGTCACCATGACCGCTGTGGTTCCAACATTTAGCAGATTCTTATCAGCAGTCACATATCTCACACACACACACACACAGTCACACACACACACACTCTCACACACACACACACAACCTTGAGTTTGTGATGCGTATTACTCATCATATATATATATATATATATATATATATATATACATTTACACACACCCAAATATATGTATGTATATATATATATATATATATATATATATATATATATATATATATATATATGTATATATATATGAATGATAGCTCACATTATATCAGAATTTCATGACAAATGGAATAAAAATAGTCCAAAATGACATTTTTTCCTTCTCCTATAAATTTACTTTTTTGAGTATATACACATAAATTAACACATTTTCTACAGAGAACACACTTATATGTCATTTTTCTGCACATTTCTGACCACAGTTTCTATTAAAACTTAAAGTATTAAACTTACAATATATATATTTTACCTCAAATGTGTTAAATTCAGCCAATAAAAACAGTAACTGTGTATTAAAACGTTGAGAGAACGTATTTAAGCAACATTATGTAACATTTGGGAATTTGGAGACCTCTCTGGTGGAAACGTGTAACTGCATGCGACGTGCAGAGGAACATTCTGTAGCATGTATTGGGCATTTGAGGCCTAAACATCGAGCCGGACCTTCTTTTTGAGCCTGTGTGTGACGTTAATACGTACAGACGTGCGATGTGGTGTGAAAAACTCCCTCTGACATTTAAATGATTATTTCAGGCTTTACAGGGTGAATCACAGCAGCGCATGCTCACCATATGTTAGCCTGGTTTGATCCTCCTCACATTACTGCTTCATTTTTCCTTATAAAACAGACAGTTCCGGTCCTAAAATCTGATTGGCTGAGCTGTGTTTGAAGCCCTTGTAAAATCCATGATATATATATGACCCCCTCACAACAACTGAATCATATATTATAGCACCACGGCACAAAAGACCTCCGACTCCCATGCTGCTCATGTGGACCTCTAAATATAGGTGATGTAAGAACCTGGTGCTGTTTAAACTGAGGGGCGACTTATGTTCTTAACTAGAACCAGGCTGGTCAGCTAGCTAACAGGCTAACAGATAGCTAACAGTCTAAACACCTCCATCATTAATATCACAGGCTGGAATTAAAGCACTTACAGTGTGATTTACTGTAAAACTGCAGTATAAAAGTCTAAAAATGTGAAACCCAGGCTGAATCCCAAACGGCTCCGTACTCCCTAAATAGTGTTCTAGATATAAAAGTTTAGAAATTCTAGCCTCTACAGCCAAACAGGGCATCGTTATCGAGTGTGGATGTGTCTGAGTCCCAAATGACTGTTTCTTAGCTGTGTTTTACTCTGTTGGGCTGCAGGATCCAGTATTTAACCTCTACTTAGTGCACTATGTAGGGAGCAGGGAGCTGTTTGAGATTCAGCCCCAGTGTGAGAAGAGGCGCTGCTGGATTGGTGCTAAATAAGACTCACGGTGGTGATTTGGTGACCAAAAAGTACTTATAAAGTGAAAGTTTAATATTAAACAGTGCTCTGTTATTAAATGTTAACAGGTTAAAAAAAATCAGTAAGTGACCGCAATATACAGTGATGGGTGACCGAACGTTCTCCTCATTCAGTGGTCCATAGTTGCATGGCAACAATACCGTACTTATCGCTTTATTAGAAAATCACCAGGGAATTTCACTGGGTTGCCCAAACTTTTGCATACAACTGTAAATATTCAGTACTGTGCTAAAGCCCTATGTGACCTAAGGTGACCTTAGCACATCATAAAAAGCCTTTGATCTTGGCTATAAGTGCGTTTCTGCTTTTAAAACGACCAAATAAAAACTATAATAACACAAATTAACATTTGCGCAGTAAAAAGTAACAGTTTCAAGTTTTCAGAAATGAACTTGAGATCTCGTGAGCTTGTTTGAAGAACCAAGTTCCAGATTTCTCCATCAGCAGAATCTGATTTAAGGGTCATTCTACAGAAACGTCCACTTTTCTATCTGTCCATAGGAGTCACTGGTGTTACCGATCCTCATTGGTGTCACACATAATAAAGGAACACCAGAGACATTTTTAATGAACAGTGTATTTTACTAAACGGCTGCTACAGAGCATCAAACCACATGTTGTCAGTCATGGAATATCCACTAAAATATGGAATTTAATCCATTTGTATTCTATTTTTTCACAGTTACCTCAGAATAAAGTCGGTCACACCAGTGACTTCAGCTAAAAGCTTCATATGAAATCATGAGCTAAATGAGAAAATCTCTGATAACTGAAAGACACAGTGGACTCACCATGTGCTTTTCTTCATAGATCCTCAGAAAACAGGTAAAAGGAAGTCAAGTGATGTCATCAGTGTGACTTTTATTTCAAAATAAGAGATTTTTTGTTACACTGTAACACCAGTGACACGACTCCTGAGGACAACAACTTTCATTATATATTTTATAATATTTATTTGTTTTCTTTATGTCATTTAAATCATATATTTCATAGTCATGTATAGATTATTGTAGTTAAAATTGCAGAAAAACATGTTTTTTTCTTCAAAATATGGCCTCAGCCTTCACACACGACTGTGGGGACGAGATATTCTGTGGTGCTTGGAATTCAAGATAATTGGTTTATAAACCAATATTGATAAATTGAGGCTCAAGAAGGTGTAACTGTTAAAATAACTTAATGAATTATTTAAAAATATAAATAAATTGTAACTCTAATATGTTTTTCAAGTGCAGTATATCTGTAAATGCTGAGGACACAAAAATGGACGTTTCTGTAGAATGACCCTTTGACACTGTGAATGACAGTAAAGTATTGATTAGATAAAGCAGATATTGGATAATAACTACAAATAATACTGGTCTTCCTCGAGGAGAGGACAGGAAATGGTTAAAATAACACATACGTACATTAACGCACATAAAATCAACACTTATTATATTAACATTATTTGTATTTATTCTAATATTTACAGTTGTGGCAAAAGTTTGGGCACAATTTTTTGTTGATTTTCTTAGTGAAATTAAGTTCACGCTTCCTTTACAGAGAACATGCTTACATATGTCACTTTTATGCCAATTTTAGTGCAAATTTATGTTTATTTAGAGTTTTATTTTACATTTTGGAAACAAAAATCCAAATAAAACAATGTGCCATAACTTTTGCACAGGCCACATTTTTGTTTTACAATATCAGCAAAATGTTATTTCTAATAAAATGTTGCTAATTTTATTTGTATGTATTTATTTACTGCAGTCATAAGTGACTAGTTTGGACAGTAATACAGTACAATAATAAAGAGCTCTATTATCTACATAAACACAGCCACTGATGTCACAGTGTGATCATGAGAACATTATCAGTGTTTGGTATCCAGTCAGAGGTCTGTGTGTCGGTTTGCAGACATTTTCTAGCATTTTCTCTACAGAGAACACATTTCTGCACCTTATTTTACTGGGTATGATAATATTGCCAGTAAAGGTGGTCTGTGCAAAAGTATTGGCACATTTTATGTTTAGTTTTCTTGGTTTCCAAAATGGAAAATAATATACAAATAAAGTGGAATTTGCACTAAAATTGGCCTAAAAGTGTCATATTTAAGTGTGTTCTCTGCAGAGGAAGTATTAACTTACTTTTACTTAGAAAACTAACACAATATGTAATTATTAGAATGAATACAAAGAATATTAATAAAATAAGTGGTGATTTTATGTGTTGGCTTGTTTGACCATTGTCTGCCCCCTCCTCGAGGAGTATTATAGTTCAGTATTAACTGTATTTACCATGTAATACCTGCTTTATTTAATCAATACTTCAATAAATTATAGAATTCCAGATATTCAGAGAAAAATGGAGCTCACAAGATCTAAACAACTTTACTGACAACATGAAATTCATGTTATTTTGACTGTATTATTGTTGGTATTTGTTCTAATGATACACACACATATACATATATGTATGTATATATATATATATATATATATATATATATATATATATATATATTTGCATGTGTGTGCGTGTGTGTGTCAGTATCTGGCTGAGTGATCAGATAAAGTGTGTGTAATCCTCATTTCACCACTCAGCCTGCTAATCTCTCTGCCTGCGTCTTAAAGGGGAAGTTGTGTTTTTAAGGGGAACTCAGCTATAGCTGTCACAACCGCTGTGCTCTTGCCTCAGATGGACGGTTAATTTTCATCACCCGGCTGAAAAAAAAAACACCATGACTCTCCAAAAGCTGACCGTTCCCCAGCAGGCCGTGCACTGACGCTTTGGGGCCGGGGGGCTCAGTGGAAATAAGGGGCAACGTGACTGTGAACTCAGTGTTATTTGCAGCTTAATGCAGTCACTCTTATCAGGAGAGACAGTCTGATCATGATTCAGAGGAAACCAAACGCTGTGCTGAGCCAAAAATACGAGCTTTACTGGCCAAACAAGGAACCCTGATCTCCAGCGTCACCCAGAGTTTTGTGAAGAGACGCAGCTGTGAAATGCTAATAAACACAGAAAGCAGCGATTAGCACATTCTGTCATACAAGCAATTTGTTTTGGTGCAGGTGTCCATTTTATCAGCTCCACTGACCACATAGTTTCACTTTGTAGTTCTACAGTTACAGACTGTAGTCCATCTGTTTCTCTGATACTTTGTTACCCTGTTCTTCAGTGGTCAGGACCCCCATGGACCCTCACAGAGCAGGTACTATTGGGGTAGTGGATCATTCTCAGCACTGCAGTAACACTGACGTGGTGGTGGAGTGTTAGTGTGTGTTGTGCTGGTCTGAGTGGATCAGACACAGCAGTGCTGCTGGAGTTTTTAAACACCTCAGTGTCACTGCTGGACTGAGAATAGTCCACCAACCAAAAATGTCCAGCCAACAGCGTCCTGTGGGCAGCGTCCTGTGACCACTGATGAAGGACTAGAGGATGACCAACACAAACTGTGCAGCAGCAGATGAGCTATCTTCTCTGACTTTACATCTACAAGGTGGACTGACAAGGTAGGATAATAGAGTGGACAGTGAGTGGACATTTTTATTATTTTTCAGTTTTTGACATAACTTGAAAATGCCTGTTGCCCTTAACATTATTTATAAATTTCATGACTTACATTAAAAGTGAAGTGTGTTTTTTCCTTCTCCTATAAAGTTACCATTTTGGTTTTGTTCTGGCAATAGCAAGATGTATATATATATATATATACATATATATATATATACATTTTCTAAGCCACTTATCCTTCTAAGTCATTGGAGCCTATTCCAGCTCTCATTGGGCGGAAGGCAGGAAACACCCTGGACAGGCCGCCAATCAATCACAGGGCAGACACACAGACACACACACACACACACAGACACACACACACACACACATACACACACTCACATTGAGGGGACATTTAGTATCTCCAGTTCCCTGACTGCATGCTTTTGGACTGTGGGAGGAAACTGGAGTCCTCAGAGGCAAAACCTGTGCAGACATGCAAACTCCACACAGAGTTCACTGGGTTCGGTTCCCCGGCCGGGCGACCAGGCCTTCTTGCTGTGAGGTGACAGCGCTAATATAAAGACCGTGCAATGGAAAACAAGACCTATACAATCAAGTAGCAACTTTTAGCTGAACATATATACAGTATGTACAACTAAATCATTGAGCAGCTCATAAAAATGCAAGTATATTTATAAAGCACATATGTACACTGACGACAGTGTGGATGTTATCAGACGGACTATGGCTTGGCATACACAGTTGTTATGTACATTACAGCGTGTGTGTTGCACATCCTCCCAGCTCTGACGTCCATAAAGACTTCCCAGAACTCTCTGGGAGATCACATGACCCATAAACCTCCACGATCCACCAATCAACACTCCAGATCACACCGAAAGGACCCTGGTCACCCGGCCGGGGAATCGAACCCAGTCCTTCTTACTGTGAGGTGACAGCACTAATTTAAAGGACGTGTAATTAGAGAAAAGACCTGTTAAGTAGCAACTTTTAGCTGAACATATATTCAGTATGTACAACTAAAACAATTGAGCAGCTGATATAAATGTAAATATTTATGAAATATATATACTGCAGTGAGTTAAAGTACATATCTGGATCTTATCAGAAGGAGGCTAAGTATACACAGTTGTTATGTACATTACAGTGTGTGTGTCACACATCCTCCTGGCTCTAACGTCCATAAAGACTTCATTTCCCAGAAGTCTCTGGGAGTTCACATGACCCACATGTGGCCTGTAAATAACTTTCCAATGTTTAATAAACGACAAATGCATTTGGCCAACATTCTCTTCTCTCAGTTTAAAGTGGCCCTAATCTTTTAGTGATGTTGTGGTCTCAGTGGTGCTGAGAGTGTTAGACTGAGTCCTGTGAATCACACACTCATTAGAATATTAGGCCACGCCCATGGAGGTCTCTGATAGGTCTCAGAAAAGCATTTTTTAAACAGTGTTTCTTTCAAATGTGGCTGGTTGTTTAATAATATACTCACTTTTAGTATCATACACTCTCAAAAACATGGTTCTTCAAGGTTCTTTAGTAAAGACAATGGTTCTATAGAGAACCATGAACACTCTAAGAACCAATTGCATGCTTAAAGGGTTCTTTGCATGGTGAAATGGTTCTTCAGATTGATGGGGAATGTGTTGTGTATGGTTCTATACAGCTCCAAAACGGCTTCTTTTATTGTTACAAGCTTGAAATCATAAACATAGAGGAACCTATTTTGGTGCTATATAGAACCCCTTTCAAGATATTAAAAATGTTGCTACATTCTTAAAAAATTATGTTGTTTGAAAAGGGGTTCCTTAGTAAAGGCAGTAGTTCTACACAGAACCATGAACATCCAAAGAACCATTTGCATGCTTAAATGGTTCCTTGCATGGTGAAATCGTTCTTCAGATTGATGGGGAATGTGTTGTGTATGGTTCTATACAGCACCAAAAAGGGTTCTTCTATATTATGATGTCAAGCTTGTGTACAATAGCAGAACACTTTTTGGTGCTATATAGAACCCTTTTCAAAATATTAAACATGTTGGTACATTCTTAAAAAATTGGTTCTCCAAGGGTTCCGTAGTAAAGGTAGTAGTTCGGCTAAATGGGGTTCTGCTATTGTTACAGATTTGAGATCATAACCATAGAAGAACCCATTTTGGTGCTATATATAACCCTTTTTTCAAACTGTTAAACATGTTAGTACACTCTTAATAAAGATGGTTCTTCAAAGGTTTTTTTAGTAAAGAGAGTGGTTCTATATAGAACCATGAACACTCAAAGAACCATTTGCATGCTTTTTGAAAGTGGTTCTATGTATTACCAAAAAGGGTTCTCTTAGCAAAAAGAGTTATATACAGTACCAAAAAAAAAAGGTTCTTTGGCTTGTAACAATAGTGGAACCCTTTTTTGGTTCTATATAGAACCCTTTCTGAAAAGGTGAAATGGTTCTTTAGATTGATGGAGAATATGTTGTATATGGTTCTATATAGAACCTTTTTAAAAGTGACTCTATGTAGCACCAAAAAGGGTTCCTCTATTGTTACGAGGTCAAGCTTGTAACAACAGCAGAGCACTTTTTACTGCTGTATAGAACCCTTTTAAAAATATTAAAAATGTCAGTACATTCTTTAAAAAGATGGTTCTTCAAGGGTTCCTTAGTAAAAGCAGTAGTTCTACATAGAACCGTGAACACCCAAACAACCATTTGCATGCTTAAATGGTTCTTTGCATGGTGAAATAGTTCTTCAGATTGATGGAGAATGTGTTGTACTTGGTTCTATACAGCATTAAAAAGGGTTCTGCTATTGTTACAAGCTTGACATCATAACAACAGAAGAACCCCTTTTGGTGCTACATGGAACCACTTTCAAAAAGGTTCTATACAGAACCAAATACAACACATTCTCCATCGACATGAAGAACCGTCTCACTAGACAAAGAAGCCTTTAAGCATGTAATGGTTCTGTATAGAACTCATGGTTCTATATAGACCATTTCCTTTACTAAAGAACCCTTGAAGAACCTTTTTAAAGAGTGTACTAAACGTGAATAGAGCTAGAAGCTGTTAGTTTGCATTTCGCCCATTAACCATGCTAGCTGTTCACTGTTAGGCACGTCAGCACTGCCGACTGACCACTTCAAGGAATTTAAAGGAGCTGCATGTCAGACCACTTTTAATTAGACATTAAAACTGAAGCCAAGATGATCTTTCAGATCTTTCTGTTTTGGTTAGCAACCATGAAACCTCACTGAGTCACACCACAGCTCCCGGCTAAGCTAGCGGCTCTAAAAGGAGTACTGTGTCTGTCATATCATCACTGTGGTCGGGCAAACGCTACCGAAACATGAGAACAAACACAGAGCAGTTCAGGAGGAGCTATTTCACACAAGTAGAGGTCACAAGTCAGCACGGATTCTTAGTTATACTGACGGTCAGGGCCGTTTGGGCCATTATCATCTGAAAAATATAGCAAGGATCAAAGGTTTGGTGACCCAGCAAGACCTAGAGATGCTTAACTCCAGCAGGGTGGACTACTGCAATGCTCTCTTAACTGGACCTCCCAAACAGGCCATTTAAATCAAACACATGAAGCTCAGTCAGAATGCTGGAGTTTTAACCAGAGCACATCACTCCAGCTCTGAAATCTTTACAGTGGCTTCCAGTTACGTTCAGAATAGATTTTGAAGTGCTGATTCTATAATATACTAGAAATCACCAAATGGTTTCAGCCAAAACCTCTGACATGTTAAAGGAACATAAACCGAGTAGGTCTCCTAGAACCGTGAGTTCTCCTAGGCCCAAATCTGACTTTCTCCCCAATTTAAACGTATCCGCCTGGTGCTGTTGTTACAAGCTTGAGATCATAACCATAGAAGAACCCATTTTGGTGCTATATAGAACCCTTTTTTAAAATGTTAAAAATGTTCTTTGTTACATTCTTGAAAAAGATGGTTCTTCAATTCATCAGGTTCCTTAGTCAAGGCAGTAGTTCCGTATATGTGGTTATATATAGAACCACAAAGACTCAAAGATCCATTTGCATGCTTTTTGAAAGTGGTTCTATGTAGCACCAAAAAGGGTCCTCTTAGCAAAAAGAGTTCTATATATAACCCAAAAAAGGTTCATTGGCTTGTAACAACAGTGGAACCCTTTTTGGTGCTATATAGAACCCTTTTTGAAAAGGTGAAATGGTTCTTCAGATTGATGGAGAATGTGTTGTATATGGTTCTATATTAATTCTTTTTGAAAGTGGTTCTATGTAGCACCAACAAGGGTTCTTCTATTGTTACGATGTCAAGATTATAATAATAGCAGAGCCTTTTTAGTGCTGTATGGAACCCTTTTCAAAATATTAAAAAAGTTGGTAATTCTTAAAAAAGATGGCTCTCCAAGGGTTCCATAGTAAAGGCAGTAGTTCTATATAGAACTATAAACACCATCTGCGTGCTTTTTGAAAGTGGTTCTTTTAAGGGTCCAGTCTGTGCCGCCGGCCGCCAGCAGAGGGCAACAGTGGTGAGGCGCCACAAGTTCAGGGAACTCCAATTCCCAGAAGCCTTTGGGCTAATTAGGCCCAACCTGGCACACCTGTGGACTCCTCTACTTAAGGCCGTGGCAAACAGCAGCCCTTTGTCACACCTTTGTAGAGGGGTGACCGGTACGGTACTTAGCCCAGGTGGGTATTTAAACAAAAAGAGAAGGGCTGGAAAAACAAAAGAGGGAAACTGCCAAAACTACTTAAAAGCTAAAAAGAAGGCTTAAACAAGAAACGGCTGCAAGCCATACAAAAGTGTTTGCTCCACAAAGAGCAAACAGGTGAAACATAAAGTCGACCTTCCTCTCAGAATCACAGAGGAAGTGTCCTTTGTTTTCTGATTATCTTTTATTTCACTTTTCTATCTCAACCTTTGTTTGATGCTGCTTTCAGCATCCCCTTTGTTTGCCTTTTCCCGCCATTTTTATTCCCATTTAAGGTGTTTTGCCCGTTTCTGCCTGTGCTTCCCGGTGGTGCGGCTCTAAACCACCTCGACTCCAACGTTCACAATCACCCAATTCACACTCCATCACCTCAATAAATTCTTTCTCACTGGTTTCCTCTCTGCTCTTGGGTCCGCCTCCCTGCTGTCCTGTAACAGTTCTATGTAGCACTAAAAAGGCTATATAGTACCAAAAAAGGCTCCTTTGGCTTATAACAACAGTGAGACTATTTTGGATGCTATATAGAACCATCTACAATGCACTTTCCATCAGTCTGAAGAACTCTTTCATGATGCAAAGGGTTCTTTGGGTGTTCATGGTTCTATATAGCACCATTCCTTTTCTAAAGAACCCTTGAAGAACCATCAAGTGTAGGAGTGTGTACTTTTATACTTCTACTTTAGCAGGAAAATGCAACCCATACAGCAACTTTCTTACCAAGACACTTGCGTAAGGGGGTCTTGTGTCCTTCTGCCACTTCTGCCTGTTGATCAACAAACCAAGGAGTTTTCTCTGAGTTCATACTTTCAAAAGTGCTTCCACTGAATCGATTTCTCACGCTCAGTTTGAAGAATGGGAGTGAGCTAACAACAGTGTTTCTCTAGCCAGCTTGTTTCACTTGTTATTGATTTTTCTCCGGATGCTGAAAGATTAACAGGTTGTCTTCAGATGCATGTTCTCGGTATGAGATCATGTTAGACTGGAGTCCTATTGCAGCTGGACTAGTTTGACCGGTAATGTAATTTGTGCTTGATTTGATTGCCTGATTCATACGGGATAAAGGATCTGTGTCATTTCCCCAAATTACTCCAACCAGCCCGGATCGAAACATCACTTACGTCACTTCAGAAGAATAGCAACACTGTGTGGCTGAATGATCTATATACCTGTTTCTCAACCCTTGTTAACAGCCCATTATTGATTTAAATTGGCTGTGTTAAGGCAGGGAAAGCATTAAGATGTGCAGGACAGTCAGCCTGGATGGCTGATATAGACTCACTTTAGGCAAAGTGGGTTAATTAGATTTTCCAAATGAGGCCCAACAGGACAGAAAGCACACTGCCTTGGAAGAGACAGTTTATTTGGCCATTGCTGAATTTCAGTCTCGTCATAAACTTGAGGAGTATGTCTCTGTTACCTTTCTGGTTTCTGCCTTTTAGTGAGGCTGTAATTACCAGACCTGCTGGAGTCTCTGCTGCTCTCTGTTCACACTGTGATCAGTCAGTCATTACAGAACTGACTCTCTGTGTGTCTCTGAGTTGAACAGCTGCCCATCCTGTGCGTCCGATGCTGTTGCTTCTTCTGCCTCGATCGGGTGCCACTGCTCACCAGCCTTCTGGACCAGTTTGACCACCATGGAGCTTCTCGCTTTACAACGCTGTGCAAACCTCACCCTCATGAACTGACCCTCCTGCTGCT
Source organism: Colossoma macropomum (assembly GCF_904425465.1). Lineage (NCBI taxonomy): Eukaryota > Metazoa > Chordata > Actinopteri > Characiformes > Serrasalmidae > Colossoma > Colossoma macropomum. Next base: position 11,397,551 of record NW_023494794.1, on the reverse strand, counting down.
GCCGCTGCATAAACTCAAACTATCTAATTAACCATTGCTCCACCTGTTTTTCCCCATTTTGTATTCTAATATTTTGTACTAACGCTGTTTGCTGTCCGGTGTCGACCAGAGGAGGATGTGTTCCCCTTCTGAGTCTTGGTTCCTTTCAAGGTTTCTTCTTTTTGCTCTTAGGGAGTTTTTCCTTGCCACCGTCGCCACTGGCGACGCTCATGGGGGCTCGGACCCGGATTTTTCTGTAAAGCTGCTTTGTGACAACACCTGTTGTAAAAAGCACCATATAAATAAACTTTGACTTTACTTGAGTAAATGTGTCGAATCGAGCTCTGGTTGAGCTGTTAGTCTGGTCTTCCCCCAGCAGAGAAGAGGAAAATAATGGAGGCTGCTTTTTATCACCCAGTGTGGTTACAACATTACAGTGATGTTAATTCGAGCAGGACTGCTGTTACTAAGAGAGCACTGAGTTTAGCTAATTACAGAAGGTCATTTACTCTGGAATTATTGCTCAGCACACCTAGTAAAACTACACTTAATGTTTCAGACTAACTGTTTTTAAACCGTTTCTTTCAAAATTGCCTGGTTGTTTTAATTTTACACTCACTTTTAGTATCATACACTCTTAATGATGGTTCTTTAAGGGTTCTTTAGTTAAGAACAATGGTTTTATGCCATGCTTCTAACCATGAACACTCAAAGAACCCTTACATGCATAAACGGTGCTTTTCATGGTGAAACGGTTCTTCAGATTGATGGAGAATGTGTTGTATATGGTTCTATATAGCATTATTGTTATGATGTTAAGGTTGTAAAAATAGAAAAAACATTTTTGGTGCTATATAGAACCCTTTACAAAATATTAAAACCTTGGTACATTCTTTAAAAAGATGGTTCTTCAAGGGTTCTTTTGTAAAGAATATGGTCATATAGAACCATGATCACTCAAAGAAACCTTTGCATGATTAAAGGTTTCTTTGCCTCATGAAAGCGTTCTTCAGACTGATGGACAGTGTTTGATATGGTTCTATATAGAACCCTTTTTGGTGCTATATAGAATCCTGTTCAGAACGGTTCTATACGCTCTTAAAAAAAGATGGTGCCTCAAGGGTTTAGTGCATGACTAAAGGGTTCTTTGCGTTAAGGAGATTGTGCTGAAGATGGTTCCCAAAAGGCCTCTTCTATTGTTATGGGGTCAGGCTTGAAACAGTAGAATAACCCTGTTTGGGGGTCTATGCAGAACTCCTTTTGAAAGGTTCTGTATAGAACCATCTACAGCACATACATACACACACACACACACACACACACACTTTCCATAAATCTGAAGAAACATTTCATGATGCAAAGAACCTTTTAATCATGCAAAGCGTCCTTTTGAGTGTTCGTGGTCCTACACAGAACCATTGTCTCTACTAAAGAACCCTCGAGGCACCATCTCTTTTTAAAGGTCTGGCAGATTCATACTGGATTAAAGTCACAGATCTCGTCAGTAATCACTCAGATAACAGCAGCTCCCCAGACTAAACTAATCCAGCTCTGATAGGGCTGATATTGTGGATAGAAACGGGTTCAGTCGGGCTGCTGTGGACGGGCAGAACTCAGCATCAGTAAACCAGTGTGAGCAGGGAACGGCAGTAGAGTCTGGAACCAGACGGGGACACAGATTAATAATGAAAACTATGTTGGCAAAAATATGCCAGGCCACTGCAGTGCATAGACACTCTGCACTTTACTGGACTCTTCGACCTCTCATCTCTTCACACACTCACTCGAATGTGTAATGTGCAGCTGTGAATCGCTGTATCCGGTGTTTACTGCGCCATGTGTTCTGTTTTACTCCCTGTGCTGCACAGTGGCTGCAAAAGTATCGTCCACTCCTGATTTGTTCTATTTTTTTCAATAGTTGTCACAACTAATTGTTTACAAGACAAATACAATCTGAGCAAATGCAAAAGTACAGTTTATAAATGATCATTTCATTTATTGAAGGAGACACTTACCCAACAGCAACTGGCCCTGTGTGGAAAAAGTAGTAGTTACTCGATCAATCAATTAACCAATTTGGTTGATAATTGGGATCAATTCAACTAGACATGCCCAGACTTGATTACTGACAACCTAATCTAAACACACTGCAAAAAAGATGGTGTCTTTGCGAGTGAAATTGTCTCAAACCTTAGAAACCTAAAATTTCGGGGAAATTTTTTGGTATTTTTTGGGTCAATTACAATTGCAATTATAAAGTATTTAGATGTGACAGTCACACATGCCACGTTGTTGTTGTTGTTGTTGTTGTTGTTGTTGTTGTTGTTGTTGTTGTTGTTGTTGTTGTTGTTGTCAGGAGACCCTGGGCTGCTCAGATATGCCATTGTTTGACATGTAAATGCCAACAGAAATTTGATATCTTTATGAATTTGGGTCATTTTTGATCAAAAATTTACCCAGCGCCTGCTAAATTATGTATTTTTAAATTACAGAGATCTTGAAAACCGGTGCAGTCGTCGTTATCTTTTCAGAAATTGTTAGTCTGGAGTGTCTGTGAGCTGGAAGTGCAATAATTGTGATGGTGATTCATTCTGTTGGTTATTATGAGTAAAAATAAATAATTAGCATAAGGCGGACATATTTTTTTTTATTGATTTTCTGTCCTCTTGGATTCAGGCTCAGTGCTAAAACTCTGATACACAGCAAGACAGGCTTTATTTTTAATTACCAATTGAGCTGCATATTTAATATCAGATGTTTTTAATACTCAAAATCAATGTAACCTGAAAGCCGTTTGTTTATAATATGAAGGCTGAAAGCAGAGATGTAATATAACAGTAGTGAGTGGGTGATTCTGGAGCTGGATCTCCGGCTGATGGACGGTCACAGGTGGATGAAGTCACTCTGGATGGTGAGGCAGAGTCTGATGAGTGATCTGATTGTGAATCATGTCGCTGTTTTAACCCTTTGTTGGAATATAAAGGCCAAACAGCAGAGCAGTAATATCAGGATTTTAGGTGATTTTCCGAGCCGATTTACTCACTGATGCTGACGTCACAGCTCGATGCTTGTTAGGGGCGGGTCTGCTGAATGTCCTGATATGTGGATCATGTTTGTATCTTAAAACGCTCTGAAGTTGTGAAGCCTAGAAGCGACCTACCACAGTCTCTGGGTCCTAAAGGGTTAAATCTAGCTAACATAAATATACTAACATTGCTCCTGATGAGCTTGTTGTAAGTTTATTATAAGATTATTTAATCAATTTTCTGTTATTTATTTTTTATTTGTTTTAAGTAACTTTGTCCAGTTCAGTTATCTCAGATAATTTAGCTTGTTTTAAGAAATATGCAAAATATCAACATCTCCCAATATTGTGAGATAACTGTACTTGATAAGAATAAAAGACCCACATCAAGTGAAGCCCTGTTTGGCTGTCAAAATGACAGAAAACGATGAAACTAGCTTTTTTTTTGTTAAGTTTTAAATCTTTTAAGCTAATTTTGAATAAAAAAAAATATCAAAATGTTGTTATGTCATTTTTTGAAGTATAAAGTCCAATTATAACAAATTTATTTGCATAATGATATTTTAGCATGTCACGTAATCCTCTAGCATGGACTCCATTTCCCAGAATCCCTTAGGCGATCATGTGTCTCCTCCACACACAACTTATCATAGATCTGCCTCGCCTGAATACTGATTAACTGCACCTGTTTGCCTGTCATGTGACCTGTTTAGTTAGCCGTATAGGCCTTGAGAGTAAGGACTTTGTGAGGTATTGCTACTATTTAGAGTGTTGCTTTGTGTATTCTGGTTTGGTTATGACTGTTTTTCTGGCACTGGATTGTTTTGGAACTGACCTTGACCTGTTTTTTGACTATGACTTTGGAACTCCCTGATTTAAGTAAAGCCTTCTCTGTTTTTTCAATCCGCACACCTCTGAACTGCTCTGTCCCGTTACAGAATACCTCGGCATCAATGCGGAGATGGATTCCGAGGCATTCCAGAAGGCCATTGTCAATCAAGGCCAACTGCTAAGTCAGCACCAGCAAGTATCGGAAGGAGTTACGCTGGATTACGTTGGATTCTCCGGTTCAGAAACAACAAGAACATCAAGCTCACTTGGCGAATCTAGTTTCTAGTGTAAAACTACCCAACTTCAAAGTTTGAGTACTACTGAGAGCAACCCAGCCACCTCCATAGAGACTGCCACTTTCCCAGTGAGTAAACCGGATATGTTTGCTGGAAACCCTTCAGTGCTCTTTTCTTTAAGAATTCCGCTTGGAGTCCAGACCAGACCAAGATTTCCCTTGCAATATCACGCCTATCTGAGTGAGCTTTGGAATCGGCTACTGCCGGCTGGCCACTCATGCAAAAGCTCACATTTGAACATTTTTCTTAGAGAATTCCGTTTGGTGTTTGATCATCCTTATGAAGGCAAATTCCACGGAGAGCTGTTGATGAATTTATGTCAGGGTCATCGTTCTGTTTCGGACTATGCTTTAGAATTCCGCACTTTGGCAGCTAGCAGTGGATGGAATGAGCCAGCCCTACTAGTCAGCTTTCGTAAAGGACTGAACCCTCAAATTCTGACAGAGCTCGCTTGCAAAGATGATAATCTAACTCTAGACCAAGTAATAACCCTGTCCATTCCCTTTGGACCACCTCGTTCACGATCGGAAGACTGGTAAACTATTTCCTCGTAGGCACACTGTTACCAGGTGTCCAGTTTTTTTGACACCAGTGACAACAGGGAACCTGAAGAGCCTATGCAGTGTGATTCGTCAGGCCTAACACCTGAAGAGAGACTTCGCCGCTTGAAAGAGGGTCTTTGCTTGTACTGTGGAGGGGCGGGATCACATTCTGCATGATTGTGGAGTTGGACTGCACAAATGTCAGGCGTCAACCCCTGGAAATAATGTGGTGAGTGTTCCCACTAAGGGGTTGGTCTCCAAGTCATTTATTCTGCCTGTCACTATCTACTGCCAACAGAAGTCTTTTGTCTTTTCATCTCTAATTGATTCCGGTGCTGAAGGAAATTTTCTCCACGCCCAGCTGGTTAAGGAGCTGCAGATCCCAGTGGAGTCACTACAAATATGATTGAAAGTAGCAGCTTTGGATGGGAATCTCATAGAAGCGGGATTCATTGCCTGTAAAACTGAGCCGGTCCGACTTGAAACCAGTGCTTAACATTCTGAACTCATCCCAATGCTAGTACTAGATCTGAATTTTCCATCATTTTGGGTTTACCCTGGTTAGAGAAACAATCCACGCATTTCTTTGTCCAAGTCTTTTGGTCTGACCTTTGTCTGCAGAACTGTATCACTCACTCTACTCTAACAATACGTTCCACTAGCATTGAGAGCACCAATTCTGAATCTACAGTAAATAACCCCCCTGAATACGTTGGTCCTGTGGAGGTCTTTAGCAAGGGCAACACCACTAAACAACCCCTACATTGCCAATATGATTGCGCTAGTGAGCTTTTTGAGAAGGTTAACCTACATAAATTTAGAATTTACCCACTCACTCAGGAAGAGGAATAGGCCATGGATACATACATCCAGGAGGCTTTAGATCAGGGGTTTATTAGACCATCCACCTCACCAGTTGCATCAGGCTTCTTTGTTGTGAAGAAAGAAGATGGGGACCTTTGGCTATGCATAGATTACAAAGGGCTGAATCAAATAACAAATATGCAGATCCTCTTCCCCTGATTCCAGTGGCACTCAAAGTTGCGTGGCGCCATATTTTTCACAAAACTAGACTTGAGAAGTGTGTACAATCTAGTTAGAGTTAAAGAGGGAGACGAATGGAAAGCTGCTTTTGTGACCACTAAAGGGCACTACGAGTACCTCGTAATGCCTTTCGGTCTCGCAAATGCTCGCAAGGCATATATCGCCTATATGACGATATTCTCATTTATTCGCCAGATTCCGAGTCTCATGTAGAACAAGTTTGTGCTGTGTTGAAATGTCTTCTGGAGAATAACTTTATTTGTTAAAGGGGAAAAGTGTGAATTTCATCTTTAGACAGTAGCTTTTCTGCGTTACATAATCAGTTCCTCTGGGGTGGTGATAAGGTGGACGCAGTAGTAAATTGGCCCACACCAGCGAGAATCAAGGAGCTTCAGTGGTTTTTGGGCTTTGCTAACTTTTATAGATGTCTTATCAGGAATTTCAGTATATTGGCTTCCCCCCTCACTGCTCTGCTAAAAGGCAATTCTAAGAAGTAAATTTGCTCACCATTAGTGGAGAGCGTGAACTTTTAACGCCTTAAAAGTTGCTTTCACTACCACACCTGGTCTGAGACGCCCTGACCCCTACTGAACCTTTTGTAGTTGAGGTGGATGAGTCGGAATCCAGCTTTGGAGCAGTTTTGTCACAACATTCGGGACAACCTGCTAAATTACATTCTACTGCTTTTTATTTGCATAAACTCACGCCAGCAGAAAAGAATTATGGCATAAGTGATAGTGAGTTATTAGCAGGTAAACTGGCTTTGGAGGAGTGGAGGCATTGGCTTGAGGGAGCTAATCACCCTTTTGTTGTATTAACAGATCACAAGAATTTAGACTATATCCATTCTGGTCGACAACCAGAACCAGAAAACATTCCCCCTCCCTCAGTTACAGTTTCATCCGTTCGTTGGGAAGTTGATGAGGAAATAGAGAGAACGTTAGAGAATATTGAAATACCCAGCCAGTGCCCCTCTGGTGGACTTTATATACCAGAACAATTCAGAGACAGACTTATAACCTGGACTCACTCATCTCTTTATTCGGGTCATCCAGGGGAGACTCACACTCAATGATTACTTGCGAATCATTACAGGTGGGAATCTATGAACCATGACATAAATTTGTGGCATTATGTTCAGTTTTGCTCCCAGTGTAAAACCCCCAAAACGTTGCCAGGAGGTAAACTCGTTCCATTGCCCATATCACCCAGGCCTCGGTCACATATCGCTATAGACTTTGTCACAGATCTACAAGAATCACAGGGCAACACCACTATCCTGACCACAATAGACAGATTCTCACATAGTGTCCGGTTCATTCCTTTCACAACACTCCTCACTGCATTTCAGACAGCAGAGGCCTTAGTAAATCAGGTTTTCTTTGGAGCACCAGAAGACACCCTGTCAGATCGTGGACCACAATTCACTTCTCAGGTTTGGTCTGCCTTTTTTATGGGAGTTTCTATAAGTTTAACTTCAGGATATCATCCTCAATCTAACGGATAGTGCGAACGAGTGAACCAGGAACTGGGTAAATTCTTAAGACTGTATTGCTTCAGTAACCCCACAGACTGGTCTAAACATCTAATCTGGGCGGAGATGGTACCAAACTCCCTCATTAGCTCTGCTACAGGTTTCCCTGAAATAATTCAACAATGAACTGAGCTGAGATCCGGATCTTTACAGACCCAGTCAGCACCCTTGGTACGTGTTCAATCTCAATGTTGTGCACTGTTTTGCTGTGGTTTCCAGGTTGAATGACCTTTATTGTCAAAGTGGTGTGATGCAGTGGGCTTTGAGGTACAATTCCTCTCATTAGGTGAGCTTGTCAGAGGTTTTAGCCAATCAGCAATGATGTGAATATAAACCCTACTATATTAAAAAGGCAGCACACACATTGGATTCTAATAAAGTCCTCTACAGATGTGGTCGCTACAGCTTGGTGTGCTCAACTGAAGATGTTAGACATGCGTGTTGTATACCAATACATATAATCACTACCACAAAGCAACTTCTGACGCGTTCATGTGCATGAATCGTGGCAGAATCTGTAACAGCAACATTTAGTGAGGAAAAACACGCTAACAGAGCTGCTTATCTGAACGGCTGAGCTGCTTCTGTCAGTAATCACTCATCTGCCGCTGTGTGATCACTTACAGCCTGAGTTCATGTTATTTAGAGAGCCGAAGGAACCACCGAACTTTCGGCGTGATGAGTCTTTAGCCTCGATTTAGCCTTTAGCATAGCAGCCTGCCAGCCAAGCCTGTGTGTCCACTGGTCCTGCCTGCGGCGACCCACCGTTGGTAAGCTGCATCACTCAGCAGTGGGGTCTCACTGTCTGTCGCTTCAACCAAGCCGCTGATACTGACAGCGTGAACGACGATATTTACTGAACTGACACTCAGAAATGCAGCGCGACTGAACAAGACGCACATATGAGACTAATCACTTGAGAAATTTGGATATGAAACAACATTTCAGCTCTGTTTTTGATCCAGAGAAGCTGCTGTGTGCTGATGTGTCAACACCACAGGTTTATCTGTTCACTGTTCAGCTCTGTTTTGAACGGTTTTGCACAATGAAGATATTTTAGTTGGAATATTTACATCGTTAAAATGGTTCTTATTTCTAATTATATAATAGTAAATGCTAAGTATATGCAGTAAATAAACAAAAATAAGTTTTCTTAACCAACACTTAAATGTCGTGTATGTTTAGCCAAGCTGAGTGTGTTTTATTTGTGGCGCAGAACACAGATTTTACCAAAATGAAATATTTAAAAAATATAATAGTATAAATATCAGGACTTATAGGTGAGTTAGGTTAGACAGAGTTAGTATCAGTATTGGTACTTTGTATCGACTGATACTGAAGGATCAGGTATCGGAAGGGAAACAGTGGTATCGGTGCATCAGTTGCAACTTTATTTTCAGGAACAGCTCCCCCTGGAGGCACATTTATAAATCAGTTGAAGCTCAGTCATTTATGTTCCTTTATTTTGAAAGAAAGGCATTAGTTGTGTGGAAATATGTAATTCTGTAATTCAAGTTAGTTCAGATTAAGTGTGCATGTCAACGAAGCAACGGATGTCGTGTACAGCGAGCCGCACAGTGATTTTAAGACACTGAAAGTTGTTTTGTTGTAGAAGTATGAGGAAGAGCCTCCGAGAGGAACCAGGTACCAAAGGAAACCCAGAGAGCGCTGTTATAGGCAATGCATGTCACTGGACAGGCTGTCCTCAGGAAAGGCCTGAGAGCACTGAGACGGCTCATTATTTCAGCTTTTCCGTGATTCAGAGTCTGCTGGTGGTGAGAGAACGAGCAGTGTGGACCAGCAGAGCACACAATGATTTGGGAGCAGAGCAGCTGCAGCACTTTTTTTTGACAAGCTCTGGCCATATTTCCCCTCCAGGGATTTGTTTGCTTTAACAATGTACACAAACAATTGTTTTTAAAGTCAAAGCTGGAGAAAATCCGTTATACTGTATTGCTTGAAAAGCACTACTTCAATAAATTGGACACGTCCATCATCCACACCACATTTCCCCCACCTTTATACCAGTGTGTGTGGCTCTGTCTCATTAAACCAACATGCAGCAACAACATACACCAATCAGGTATAACCTTATGACCTCCTCCTTGTTTCTACGCTCAGCAGCACTGCTGTGTCTGATCCACTCAGACCAGCGCCACACACACTAACACACCACCACCCCATCAGTGTTAGTGCAGTGCTGAGAATGATCCACCACCCAAATAGTACCTGCTCTGTGAGGGTCCATGGGGGTCCTGACCACTGAAGAACAGGGTAAAAGGGGGCTAACAAAGTATCTGAGAAACAGATGGACTACAGTCTGTAACTGTAGAACTACAAAGTGCACCTATATAGTAAGTGGAGCTGATAAAATGGACAATGAGCGTAGAAACAAGGAGGTGGTCATGATGTTACGCCTGATCAGTGTATGTCCATAAAGTCTTGCTGAATGAGCATGTAGCAATAATGAATAACCATAAAATCTTAATAAATGTGCATACAGTAAATGAGCAATGACGTACAGCGGCAGCCAGACATTATGGTCATATTAAAGGTCATTTCACTGTTTTCACAAAATAAACTACATGAAATGATTATTAATGCACTGACTGATGTCTGAGACACTGCACTTAATAATTAGATAACTGCGGGAAATTAGATTTTGATAATAAAGAGTAAAACATGGCATAAACATACATAAAATCTCTCTTAATTGGAAGATCTAGAAATCTAATAATGGCCTTGACCTCTTACAAGGCCATGGCCCACCGGCGGGCTCAGTTTTATTACATACTTCCATAATTAATAATGATCTAATAATAATATTTTATTTATAAAGCACCTTTCATTTTGGTGGAAATCTCAAGGTGTTCAGTATGTAAATTCAGTACAATAATAAAAACGTGACATTTAAAAAAGGACAGTACACAGCCAAAAAAAGGTAAATAATAATAACAGCAAACCAACATAACACTTAATAAAAGGCCTTTCGGAATAAAATGCCTTCATGCCATCATTAGTGTCACACATTTAACATTAAGAAAAGGCCGTTCTAAATAAAAATCTTCCAAGTTTGAAAAGAAGTCAAAAACAAAAGGCAAAATTGCACGGTATGCAGTTTAGTTCTGCAAAGTTGAAGATGACTTGTGCCAGAAAGACTCAGGAGGAAGGAGTGAAGGAAGACATTTTTAATCCTTCATGGGATTTTAAAGTCGAAAGATAATTCCATTGAAATTAGAGTCGTTGGCGTAGGCCTCGTCTTCGGTCCAGGTCTTGGAGCATCGAGACCCTCCCTGATCCTGCTGGATAAAGATTGCAGGGGTGGAGCCTAACCCTGGACAACTGGACCAGGACCAAACTGGCGGGTTTGGGGAGGAAGCAGGTGAACGCCCAATCATCGATACTGTTTGCAAGTAAGCTGTTACGTGGCTGTGATACACGTATGTTTTCTTTTTTTTTCTCTCTTTCCCCTTTTACCCAACCAGATTGCTGTACAGGTGTGTGCAATGGACCAATGTGGACATTGAATGCTTGGCTGTGCTCTTCTCCCCACCAATCAAGATGGCTGCTTTCTGCTGAGGGGTGGGCCTTGGCAGATAAAAGGACTCACCTGAGACTAGTCATGTGTGGGAGCATTTATTGTGTGTGAGACTTTTGGTGTTGGCCATAATGGCAAGCTGTGCTACTCTAGCAGTGAAATGTAGCCAGTAATATCAGTCTCCTGTGCTCCCTATCTAGCACTCTGTTTTCTCTTCCCCAGTGCGATGTGTGGACAGGCAAGTTGGGTGTGCCTATACATATACATACACAGTAGTGGTTGGATTGTTAGACGCATCAGGTAAGGGGCGAGTGCCACCCGCTGTATCTTGGTGAGGATTAGACTTGGCTAGGCAGATCAGATTTTGGTTTCTTTGTTCATTTATTTGGCACCGTCCTCCGTCCACCTCTGCGGTTGGTTGGGTCACATTAGTCAATGTCCTTGCATAACCAGTGGGTAGTCAACTCTTTTCTTTTACCCTATACTCTTTCAGCTCGACTTATTGTATCATGCCTCTTTCATTATAAATATCATTCTTGTATCATACACTTTTATAAGTGGGAAGCAAAGTAAAGCATTGACTGCAAACGCAACTACTGTGTACTTGTGTCCTTCCCTTCCATCTCCCATCAGATGCCATGTTATTTCCTCTCCACCCCTAGCTACATCTGAGGGGAACGTAACATAAGCGTGTTGGACAGATCTATTTAATGCATAGCGGCTAAACGTTAAAGTTGAAACATTGAAATTAGAGTCTTTGGCGTAGGCCTTGTCCTCAGTCCAGGTCTTGTAGCGTTGAGACCCTTGCTGATCCTGCTGGTTAGACACGGCAACCAGACAGGGACCAAACTGGTGGTAGTGGCTAGGAAGGAAGGGAACGTTGAATCTGTGGCACCTGAAAGCAGTCAAGTTGTATCAAAGGCAAGTGTAGGCCTGCGATTGGTCAGGAGTAATGACCGAATGATGTAGCAGAGCCTTCCAGGTAGAACTTTTGCTAAGGCTTCCGTTAGAGATTAGAGATTGCAACTAGAATTACAGGGTATAAGAAGTTCCCTGAGATAATCCGGTGCATTTCCATTAAAAAAGTTAGGAGATTTTTATAGTCAATTCTGGTGAAACAGGAAGCCGTGTAAAGAACATAATATTGGTGTAATATGTTCATATTTCCATACCCTCATGAGTATCCTGGCTGCACAATTTTGAATATACTGGAGCTTCTGGATATATTTGGCTGAAACTCCAGTAAAAAGCTCATTAAAATAATCAAGTCTCGATGAAACAAAGGCGTGAACAAGCCTCTTCACACCGAATAGTGTTTAGAATAGACCAGAGTTTGGGAACAAGTTTTAGATGATGAAGTAAATTTTACACACAAATCGTAAATGTGGGCCTCAAAGTTCTGATGAGAAGCAAACCTGACACTGAATTGGAAACTGTACTGGAAATCGGAATGTCCGGGCCAGAAATGGCAAAAAAGGGGAATTGGAGATTTTTCACGAAAAGAGCAAAAGAGCCTGAGTTTTATCCATGTTTAATTGCAACGAGTTTTCCTTCATCCAGGCTTTGATCTCCTTCAAATGTGTATTGAGCTTGGATATGGCTATGGATTGAGTAGAAGGAACCTTTATAGACAGCTGTGTATCATCAGCATAACAGTGAAATGCCAACCAATAATATCTCCAAAGGGAAGGGGATAAATTATAAAAAGAATATGTCCAAGGACTGATCCCTGGGGTACTTCAGAGGATACCAAGTATGTTCGAGACCTAAAGCCTCCTACTGAGATATACTCAGTCTATCAGACAGATGAGACTAGAACCAGCTCAAAAGAGTCTTCGAAAGACCAGTAGTGCCCTGTAGGTGCTTGAGAAGAATGTCATGACCCACCGTATTAAATGCAGAGCTCAGGTCCAGCAGGATCAATAGTAAGGGAAATGCAGAATCAGCTACCATCAAAAGGTCATTTGTCACTTTTCAGAAAGGCTGTTTCAGCACTGTGGAAGGCATGCAGGGGCGGATTAATGCACAGGCTACGGGCTCACACAGGGATCAGGGCCCACCGATTGGCTAGAAATAAATATTTTATATTTTTAACCTGAGCCCATGATAACGAAACACTTCGTGAGTTCAGGATTGGTTAGTTTGGAAAAGTTAGGTCAGTTTTAATTTTTGGTAGATTCTGCAGGCACTGCTTGCAAGTGTGTTGTAATGTACAGTGACTATACCCTAAAGGGGTTAGCTACAGCCAGCTCAAATATAGGCTTGATGCAAACTACACTCTTAAAAAGCAGGTCCTGTTGCTGAATCAAATGAAGAACACAGAAGCAGAGCCACCTGACAGACCACTAACAGCTGCCATGGCCTCCACAACCCCAGCAGCTGACTTTAGCAGACGCTGCAGAAGAGTGGACGCAAGAGGCACTGACAGCGAAAGCAGCACCATCTTCTTACAGCTCGGACTCAGCACACTGGACTACAGTTGATGAACGGATGTGGGCATTCTGGGCCCGGAATCATGTCAGAACCTCAACATAAACACCAAAATGCTTATCGAAAAGAAGCTGATGGTGGGTACACTGTGCTCTGTGGGCTCCGATGACAGCCGTGAGAGCCGTCGGGAAGGCGGAGCCTGAATCCCGAATGCCGTTGAGGTACACAAGTGATGGCGGAAGGAGGACGTCAGCTGCCAAAGAGGGGACGATGACGATGATGGCCACGAGAGGCAGGAAGGCAGGATGCGAGTCCTGATCTCTGCTGCCCAGGCTCCGCCGGCTCTCGTGGCTGTCATCAGGGCCCGGGGGATGGGTGCAGGGCACAAGGTACCCACCATTTGTCGGCTTCTTTTAGACGAGCATTTTAGAGAGGTATGTATAAAGAGTGGCTGCTGTTTGCCCTGTACAAGCGTAGTATTTCGATTCGCTTTTAAGGCTCATTTACGCTCAACGTTAAATATGGATACAGAAGACTCCGTCTGTACTCTGTGTTCATTTTGTCTGTATTTGTACAATTTCTCCTAAAGATTATGGATACAGATGAATCTGTATCCGTCATATTACTGTACTTGGTTACATTTTAGGCTGTAGTGTGTCAGTAGTGTAGTGAAGCCTAGGGGCCCTGATCACCTTAATCTGCCACTGAAGGAACTGACTGAATTTTTCATGGAGGTGGTTATGAGTGAGGTGCTCTTGAAGATGAGCAGCCACTACTTTCTCCAGCACTACTGATAAAAAAAGGGCAAAATAGGTTCTATAACCTAAGAATAGCAAAGTAGTCCCCGAAAAAAAACGTATTTTTCGCTTTGTCATGCCTCCTCTGCCCGTTCCCTTTCCCCGGCGGAATCACTCGAGTCCAAGAACTGTCTAGAGGACTCCAGCTTCCATGAGTCAGTGGGAGATCACATGAATGTCCTCCCATTTCAATCAACCAATGAACATTCGTTCCAATGTTCCTCCTCACTGGAATTCCTGTTTGTCATTTATTTCATTGGGATGTCACAGCGAGCGACAGAGAGCAGTCTAGCTTAGCACAACACAGGCTAAGCTAGCACAGCTAGATGTTTTAACCTAGCCATTTTTTTTCACTTATATAATTACAATTTTTTATTCTCATTTGTACACTTCTTACTTTTTTCATGTTTTTAATTTTTCTTTAATTTTTTTAACGTTTCGTATTATTTTTATTTTACTAGTTTCTATTTTTTTGAAATGCTAAGTGAGGAGGACTGGGAAATCGAGACGCTCAGTACAGAACTGGAATCGTTAGAGGCTGAGATTAAGGCGACTCAATCGTACGGAACGTGAACTCGGCTCCATACAAGCATAAGGATATTGGTTCTGTCATTGTGCATGCAGGAGTAAACAACACATGAGGTTGGAAGAGCGAAGTTTTTCACACCAGACCACTCTGAATCTCTCTGTTTACATCTCAAACACTCACTTACGCACTGAGTGAGTTTTCCCTCGTGTGGCCTGCATGCTAATGATGTGGTTTAAATAAATGATTCAAGCAGAGTAAAGCGTATTTCACAGCACGTGCATGTGGGGAACATGAGCAGTACGCGCTCCTATATTGGTCGATGTAGCACTTGCATACATCATTGCATGCCTGAAGTGCTAAAAATACGCTTTGGTCTATTTCTGGGCTGGAAGAGTACAAAATGCTCAGTGCTCTATTTTTGCTGCTATAATGTACAATCTAGGCCAACAAATATATATATATATATGGCCACCTCCTTGTTTCTACGCTCATTGTCCATTTTATCAGTTTCACTTACTATATAGGTGCACTTTGTAGTTCTACAGTTACAGACTGTAGTCCATCTGTTTCTCTGCATACTTTGTTAGCCCCCTTTTACCCTGTTCTTCAGTGGTCAGGACCCCCATGGACCCTCACAGAGCAGGTACTATTTGGGTGGTGGATCATTCTCAGCACTGCAGTAACACTGACGTGGGGGTGGTGTGTTAGTGTGTGTTGTGCTTGTCTGAGTGGATCAGACACAGCAGTGCTGCTGGAGTTTTTAAACACCACTGTCCACTCACTGTCCACTCTATTAGACACTCCTACCTTGTCAGTCCACCTTGTAGATGTAAAGTCAGAGACAATAGCTCATCTGCTGCTGCACAGTCTGTGTTGGTCATCCTCTAGTCCTTCATCAGTGGTCACAGGACGCTGTTGGCTGGATATTTGTGGTTGGTGGACTATTCTCAGTCCAGCAGTGATAATGAGGTGTGTAAACTCCAGCAGCACTGCTGTGTCTGATCCACTCAGACTAAATGGCAAAATAAGGCTCCGCCTACACATTAAAGTCTGCGTTTCAGTAGTGAAATGAAAACATTGGGCTACATTTACGAGTTTTTTTTCAACTTCAACTTTAGTCTAAAAAGGTTTAAAAACAACAAAAGTGAAAAGAGAAATGTTAGTATTATTTTCACAAAGTGTAAGTTTAGGTGTTGGGGTTTGGGACAGACACCTCACAATTAAAAGTACCCTATAAACAATGATTGTGTATAAATTTAGTTTATTGCTTTCTCTATTAATGCCTTGAATTTAAAGAGATCAGAACATATTGTTTGTTAATATCTAAGATCTGAATGCTTTTATATTAATGCTGTTTTATTTATTTATTTTTTTTATTACTGTGATATTAATTCAGTGAAATGATCTTGTTTAATCATGTGCAGTGAAGAAGCGGAGCTCTGTTATTACCTCCGGTGTTGGAGAGGTCAGTAGTGAAAGCCCTTCCTTTCTCTGAGATAACAGCTCAGCAGGAGCATTCGGTTCCTCTGAACTCATAACAGCACTACTGGAAGATGACCCTGATCTGACGGTTCAGCCCTGAACCTTTCACCCTGATCCGTCTACACATCAGTCTCATCATCTGTGGTTTAATTCAGAGGCACCTTCACAAACTCAGAGAGAGATAGACAGCTCACGTGAGAGAGAGACTGTAAAAGAGTAAAAGCAAGCCTCCATAGACAATCCACACCACATCCACACCTGAAAAAAAAAACAAAAAACAAAAAACAAAAAATATATATATATATATATATATAAGCCTCGAGAGGCTGTGCTTAAGTGCAATTTTACCATGGGGAAGGGTGTTGTTAGGCACGACGTGAAGCGGAGTAAAACCTCGTTCCCAGTGATAAAATCACTGTAACGCACGGCCGCAAGTGGCTTTTTGCTTTAATAAAATGGCGGCCAACATCAAAGTATGATAAAATACACAACTTTTCAATAAATAAATTATTATTAATAATAATCAACATAAGCGAGCATTCTGCCAGGAAACGTAGTTCCTTTAAAGTGTGGTATCACTGTCATGCAAGCATGGACCACTGAATAAGGAGAAAGTGCGGTCGGCCGTCGCTGTATGTTGCCGTCATTTCATGATTTTTTTTTACTTTTTTGTTGCATAATGAGCAATAAACATGATAACACAGCACTGCTTAATGCAGAAACCTTTGTGCTAAATTGTGCTAATAATCTAGGATTATCCTTATTGTTTTCTATGAGAGAGGAGAGAGAGGCTGAGCACGCTGCAATAAGTGCTCTTCTATAGTCTATAAGGCTCTCCTTCCAGGCGGCCTGAAATACTTCTAGTTTAGTCAGGCGCCATTTTCGTTCTAGTTGTCTGACAGTCTGTTTGAAAGCTCGAGTATAAATAGTCATTTGTAGATGCCCTGTTTGGCTGTAGAGGCTAGAATTTCTACACCTTCATATCTAGAACACTATTTAGGGAGTACGGAGCCGTTTGGGATTCAGCCTGGGTTTGATGTGACTTCCGACTGAAACACATTTGAAGTGGGTAAAACATTAAACATTTTTAGACTTTTATACTGCAGTTTTACAGTAATCAGACTGTAAGTGCTTTAATTCAAGTCTGTGATATTAATGATGGAGCTGTTTAGGCTGTTGGCTCTTTTAGCCTGTTAGCTAGCTGACCAGCCTGGTTCTAGTTAAAAACATAAGTTTTCAGCCCCTCCATTTACAGCAGAAGTGTTTTTCCGTGCCATGGCGCAGTGATATCACAACCACTGAACTGTGTGTGGTTATAGCTGTGCATATATTTAGATTTTACAACGGCTCTGAACACAACTCAGCCAATCAGATTTTAGGACTGGAAC
The DNA here is from genome assembly GCF_904425465.1 of Colossoma macropomum. Taxonomy (NCBI): domain Eukaryota; kingdom Metazoa; phylum Chordata; class Actinopteri; order Characiformes; family Serrasalmidae; genus Colossoma; species Colossoma macropomum. Next base: position 11,380,136 of record NW_023494794.1, on the reverse strand, counting down.
TATCCGTTTTATAATAAAACTGTGGCTTGGTAAGGGGTTAATGTGTATATTAAAAGTCTAGTGTACTCCATAACACCATAACATTCTTTGTAGTTCTACAGTTACAGACTGTAGTCCATCTGATTTTCTCTCACCTGTGTAAATGTGATGTGACAATAAATGTGATTTGATTTAATCATGAATCATTTTTAGATTTAAACATTTTAAATTTCTGAACAGTTATCGTGCTTCACCTTCTGTTAACTTATTATTTAAAGTACAATAAAACACATTTTCTGTAGATATGCGGTTAATTTTGTTTTAAATTTCAAGTTTAAACCACCAAACTAGTTTTTACAGTATAAAAATAAAAAAATCACTTTTTTGGAAATGAGCCCAACCAGAGTTGTTCAAAAGCACTAGCCAGTACATGACCAGCAAACACAGCCTTGAACAGCTGTACGCACATAAAATTATCATATTTTTCTTTAAAACAAATTAAAAATGTATTAACTTCAGAAAATGTGTTTTGGTAGTGACAATTCTTAATGTTCCACACCGACCCATCATACACCCATAATACAGACCACCTTAATGAGGGCTGCCACACAGCCGTACGGTGTTAGATCCACTTTATATCACTGCCTCTCCTCAAATGATCCTGCCAGATGTGTACATCAGCGTCTCTGTGCGCTGCACATTAACTGATTCATTACGTAAATCGTCACTAATTCAGGCGAGCCACGTTCATCACGACATGAAGCATGTTAAATCTTTTCATCTGAGCTAAACGAGGCCTAATCCGAAGTATGATTTATCACACGTAATAGCTTCTCATTAAATTAAATTGTTTGGAAGAAAAGAATGTAAAATGACTCGTTATATTTAATGCTGTGCTGTACAGTGTAAAAGATAATCTACTCTGCTTGAGTCCTCTTCACTGTATCATGATATCATGATCTGGTTTTGGTTTCAATCAAATCTTCAATAAAACTTTTTAACTAAGCCAATTAGAGTCCATCACTTCATCCGCACAGTGAATTTAATACCAGTGTTGGGATTTTCAATGGTCTTTGAGAAATCCAAGCTGCTTCAGATCTGAAAACATCCACAGGTGTTTCTGTCCATCCTTCCACTGTGAGAAGACGACTCAGCGCTGTGGGTCTGAAAGGATGTGTAGCTGTCAAGAAGAACCTCACTGAGAAAAGGAGACGGACACATCAAACAAAGAAGCTGAACGATGGACTGACCACCCCAGAGTCCAGTCCTCAACACCACTGAATGTGTTTGATTACTTCAGAAAATGATCAACCAGCTTCTAAGACTGAACTTTGGAGGTGTGTCTGCAGATTCTTTGAGGAACTGAAAGTAGTGGTCAGTAGTGAATAGGCTGTGTTGCCTAGAAATTAAACAAATGAAAGGTGGTCTCTGACTTCTGAAGTGGTGGTCTTTATTCTAAAGAGCCAACTGAATTCGAGCGTGAGGCTGTGATAGGATGCCGTCACCACTACAACAAGCCAGTTTGTGAAATTTCTTCCCTCCTAGAGATTCCATGATCAACTGTGAGTGGTATAACTGAGAAGTGGAAGTGTTTAGGAACCACAGCAACTCAGACCACGAAGTGTCAGACCCTGCAAAGCTACAGAGCAGGTCGCCGAGTGCTGAATCACCATCACTGTACTTATCAGTAACTGCAATGTTCAAACCTACTCTGGCATCAACATCAGCACAAAAACTGCACCGGGAGCTTCATGGCAGGGTTTCCATGGCTGAGCAGCTGCATGCAGTCCTCACTTCATCAAGCCCAAAGCCAAGCGTCAGATGGAGTGGAGTAAAGCGCCTCTACTGGACTCTGGAGCAGTGGAAACACATTCTGTGGAGAGACCAATCACGCTCCTCTATCTGTCAGTCTGATGGACGAGTCTGGGTTTGGCGAATGCCAGGAGAACGTTACCTGCCTGACTGCACTGTGCCAGCTGTAAAGTTTGGTGGAGGAGGGATGATGATATGGGGCTGTTTTTCAGGGGTTGGTCTAGAACCCTTAGTTCCAGTGAAGGGGAACCTTAATGCTTCAGCACCAAGACATTTTGGACAATTGTACACTTCCAGCTTTGTGGGAACAGTTTGGGGAAGAACCTTTCCTGTTCCAGCATGACTGAGCCCCAAAAGCAGCTCCATAAAGGCCTGACTGGGTGAGTTTGGTGTGGAAGAGCTTGACTGGCCCTCACAGAGCCCTGACCTCAACCCCATCAAACACCTTTGGGATGAACTAAAACGGAGATTGAGAGCCAGACCCTCTCGTCCAGCATCAGTGTCTGACCTCACAAATGCTCTTCTGGATGAACGGGCAGAAATAGTTATAATAGAAATAGAAATAGAATGTTAGAGCTGCAAAGGAGGACCAACTCCACATTAATGCCTGTGGATCTCCTGCTGCTGAGCGTTCACCATCAAAGCGCAATGTTTTCCTTGTTTTCGTCCACGCGGATACCACAACATGATGAATGCATCTTCCAGAGATTGACCTCAAGGGTAAGATAAATCAATTAATTTATGGTGCTCTCTGCAGTCTCTGCAGAAATGCATCTCAGTGATGTGTGTCATTCTAAAAAAGCACTTTTGTGCTTTTCATCTCTGCCTTTCTAGAACACGAGTCTCAGTGCCTGCCTTTAGACGCTGCTTGTTTTCTTGCTAATTGTTAGCCACCAGTAGGATGGATTAGTGATTATATATGGCAAATGAAGTGTGCATGAAGTGCTCTCTGACTGAGGCATCATTTCATGATGAATTTCCCTGTTTATCAACAGTGCTGTGGGAGTATGTATTCGCTTTGGTGCAGCAGGAGGGTCACAGGTGTGTGTTCTGTGTTGGACTGAACTCAAACTGCATTGTTTTCCCTCCGCGTCCCCCTGAGTGAGCTGGAGTATTAGACGAGATCCATTCGAGGAACAGGTGCTGTGATGAACCATCAAAACCTCGCTCTCTGATGCTCACTTCATAGCTCTGCACTCAAATGGACTGAGTGGAAACTCGACAGGTATCTTTATTTATTTATATATGTATTACCAGGCAGGTGACCCAGAGCCCAGGCTCCATTAACAGCAGGCATCTGCAAAAACAACAATAGCTGCGCCAGCAACGTCAAGGACAAGATGAATTTTAGGCGGTGAAGAGAAATAAAACACACACCATACAAAAACATCTAATCATAACAATAACAGCATATAATAAACAAGGTGCGCCATGTGTCGACAAATACAGCCAAACAATAAAAACTGTAGCACATAATAAATATATTACAACATTTAGTCCATAACAAATACAATAGAATATAAGGCAAGGACTACAGCATGTAATATATATATATACAACAATAAATGCTACAGTGATGGCCTACAGCAAAACAACTGTGAAATAATAACTACATCTTATTACAAATACTGTACAGTACAACATATGTATAATCAATACAATAGACAATATACCCATAAGTACAGTCCATACACTGTAGTAACAATTACAGCCTGTAGCAAATACACTACAGACTAACTAAGGTAATATGCTGTATACTAATATCTATGGTTTATAAAAAATCTATGACTTTTATGAAAATGTCTACAGTCTATAATAAATGCAGTATGCTGAATTTTAATTTCTAAAGTTTCTAACAAAACGTATTATATCAAGTCAAGTCAAGTCAAAGTTTATTTATATAGTGCTTTTTACTCTTTGCTTAGTTGAACAGCTGCCCATCCTGTGTGTCCGATGCTTTTGCTTCTTCTGCCTCGATCGGGTGCCCGCTGCTCGCCAGCCTTCTGGACCAGTTTGACCACCATGGAGCTTCTCATTGTACAATGCTGTGCAAACCTCATCTGCTTGAACTGACCATCCTGCTGCTGCTGCTGCTGCATAAACTGTCTAATTAACCGCTGTTCCGACTGTTTTTCCCCGTTTTGTACTCTAATATTTTATACTAAAGCTGTTTGCTATCCGGTGTCGACCAGAAGAGGATGGGTTCCTCTTTTGAGTCTTGGTTCCTCTCAAGGTTTCTTCCTCTTGCTCTTCGGGAGTTTTTCCTTGCTTTTTCACTGTCTCCACTGGCGACGCTCATGGGGGCTCGGACCCGGATTTTTCTGTAAAGCTGCTTTGTGGCACCACCTGTTGTAAAATAAAGTTTATATATAAATGACTTGACTATACTAAATGCTAATACTTACAGTCCATAACAAATGCATTAACTCTACACCAGTATTTACAGTCTATAATGCAAAATACTGAATGCTAATATTTGCAGTAGATAACAAATGCAATGAACTGTATACTAATATGTCTGCAGTCTAAACGCAGTGTGTTGTATGTTAACAACCACAGACTATAAAAATACATCATATTCTAACAACTACGGTCTAAAGAAGCTGCAGGAAGCTCACAGTTTTTTTCCTTTTCACAGTTTTTCCACAGTCTATAATAAATGCAGTACGCTTGTCCTAATTTTTACAGTTTATAACAAATGCATAGCACTGAACAGCAATATCTACAGTCTATAACCAATACAGTAAACTGTACGCTAATATCTACAGTCTAAAACAAATACAGTAAACTATACATTAATATCTAGTCTATAACAAATCCAGTAAACTGTACGCTAAAATCTACTGTCTATTAAAATATGATATGCTGTATGCTAATGTCAGCAGTCTGTAACAAATACAATATACTAAATGCTAATATCTACAATATACAATACAAAATACTGAATTCTAATATTTACAGTAGATAACAAGTACAATATAATATATGATAATATTTACACTTTATAACTAATACAAAATACTGTATGTTAATATGTATAGTCCATAACAAACAGAATATGCTGTATGCTAATATCTACAATCTATAACAAATGCAATAAACTATATGCTAATATTTACAGTAGATAACAAATACAATAAACTGTATGCTAATATTTACAGTCTAAAACAAATACAATATAATATGTGATAATATTTACAATTTAGAACAAATACAAAATACTGTATGCTAATATTTACAGTCCATAACAAATGGAATATGCTATATGCTTATATCTACAGTCTATGAATACAATATACTGTATGATATTGTCTAAAGTCTATAACAAATGCAAAACACTGTATGATAATATACGTCTAAGCCAAAAACATTTCCATACTATAATATTTACAGTCTATAACAAATACAATAAACTGTATGATAATATTTAGTGTATAACAAATACAAAATACTGTACACTAATATCTACAGTCTATGAGAAACACAATATACTGTAGACTAACATTTAACCAGCGTCTAACTGCAGTGTGCTGTGTTAACAACCACAGTCTATAACAAATACACCATATTTTACAGCTGTGGTCCAAAGAAGCTGCAGGAAGCTCACGGTTCTCTGAGAGCTTTCGGTGTTGTCCTTCTCGTCCTATTGGTGGCAGCATTATTCACTATGAGGTGCTGCTCTGAGGAACTTTGAGTAGTTCCGTTTCTTTCCTCAGGCCGACACTCTCATAAACAGCTGACCAGTAAAATCTTCTGCTGGACCACAGCTTCTCCTGTTTTCTCCAGATAGTTATCACACCCACATCATCCGCACCATCCAATCCACTGTACACCACACTTTCATTCCCATACGTGATGTACATTACTGTCAGTTTTTACACACTTACACCAATCAGCCATAACATTCTGACCACTTGTTTCTATGCTCATTGTCCATTTTATCAGCTCCACTTACTGTATAGGTGCACTTTGTAGTTCTACAGTTACAGACTGTAGTCCATCTGTTTCTCTGATACTTTGTTAGCCCCCTTTTACCCTGTTCTTCAGTGGTCAGGAGCCCCCATGGACCCTCACAGAGCAGGTACTATTTGGGTGGTGGATCATTCTCAGCACTGCAGTAACACTGACGTGGGGGTGGTGTGTAAGTGTGTGTTGTGCTGGTACGAGTGGATCAGACACAGCAGTGCTGCTGGAGTTTTTAAACACTGTGTCCACTCACTGTCCACTCTATTAGATGTAAACTCAGAGACGATAGCTCATCTGCTGCTGCTCTGTTTGTGTTGGTCATCCTCTAGTCCTTCATCAGTGGTCACAGGACGCTGCCCACAGGACGCTGTTGACTGGATATTTGTGGTTGATGGACTATTCTCAGTCCAGCAGTGACACTGAGGTGTTTAAAAACTCCAGCAGCACTGCTGTGTCTGATCCACTCAGACCAGCACAACACACACTAACACACCACCACGTCAGTGTTACTGCAGTGCTGAGAATGATCCGCCACCCAAATAGTACCTGCTCTGTGAGGGTCCATGGGGGTCCTGACCACTGAAGAACAGGGTAAAAGGGGGCTAACAAAGTATCAGAGAAACAGATGGACTACAGTCTGTAACTGTAGAACTACAAAGTGCACCTATACAGTAAGTGGAGCTGATAAAATGGACAATGAGCATAGAAATAAGAGACCCAGGCGTGAATGGGGAGATGGAAAGAAGGGCTGAGAGGAAAAGAGGGAGAGAGAGTCTGAGTGAGAGAGGAATACTTTCCTTTGGAGTAAGAAGCTGAAGACTGTATGCAGAGCTCTGAAACCCTCGTTCTAAAACATCACCTTTCATAACGCTACCTGGTGCATGAAATGCTTTTAGTCAGATGAATCCACCGCAATCATCTGCAATTGGAATTAAATTACATATGAGCAAGAATACAGGCCGTGTCCGGAAAAGCCACTTCCTGTGTGTTATGATCCCTGAATCACGGAGCAGCAGGAGAAACCTTCCAGAGAAAATTTCTCATTTCCAACTTACTGCCACAATTAGCATAGACTAGAATGCCTGGCCACCAGCAAAACCAGCATATGTTGGGTTTTGGACGCTGGTATGCTGGTCAGCGACGGACACTGGTATGCTGGTCAGCCACCATGGACAGTAACATGCCTGGCCACCAGCAAAACCAGCATATGTTGGGTTTTGGACACCTGGTATGTTGGTCAGCAACAATGGAAAATAACACGCCTGGCAACCAGCAAAACTAGCATACGTTGGGTTTTGGACACTTCTATGCTGGTCAGCGACGGACGCTGGTATGCTGGTCAGTAACAATGGAAGTTAACATGCCTGGGTATTGGATGCTGGTGTGCTGGTCAACCAGCATGACCATGCTGGGTGCCCAGCTAGACCAGCACTAAACACTTAAAAATGGTGGTTCTTTAAGGGTTCTTCTTCTTCTATAGCGCATTCTGATTCAGTCTGAAGGAGCCTTTCACGATGCAAAGAACCCTCTGATCATGCAAAGGGGTCTTTGAGTGTTCATGGTTCTAGAACCATTTTCCTTACTGAAAAACCCTGAAGAACCATCTTTTTTAAGTGTGTAGAACAGTATAACTGTGACGACAAACGTAATACAACTATTGTTTATAACAAATGTAATACAGAGTAAGCTAAAAAGTATAGCTTATAACAAATGTAGTACACAGTATGCCGACAACTACAGTTCATAACAAATGTAATACACAGTATGCTAACAACTATTGTTTATAATAAATTTAATACACAGTATATTAACAACTACAGTTCATAAAAATGTAATAAACAGTAGGTTAACAACTACAGTTCATAAAAATGTAATAAACAGTAGGTTAACAACTACGGTTTATAAAAAAAGTAACACACTATGCTAAAAACTACTGTTTATAACATGCAATACACAGTATGCTATAACAACTACAGTCTATACAAATGTTATACACAATAAGTTGAAAAAATACAGTTTATAACAAATGTAACACACAGTATGCTGACAGCTAAATGTTATAACAAATGTAATACACGGTATGCTGACAGCTAAATGTTATAACAAACGTAATACACGTTATGCTGACAGCTAAATGTTATAACAAATGTAATACATGGTATGCTGAAAAGCACTGTTTGTAATAAATGTAACATACAGTACAATAAAAATAAAACAGTTTATAACAAATACAGTGTACAAATACAACTACAGGCTCTTATAAGGACAGTGTATGACACACTGACAACTGACAGTTCATAACAAATTGTAATAAATTGTACAATTCGTACCAATCAGGGACGCTGATAAGTTTCATTGCCAACATTTTAAACAACATATACGTGACGTGAATGATGACATCATGCAAAATGATTTGCCTTTTTTATTTCTTTGAAAATTACATCAAACCGAATATGCCATAACATGCTAATGTGATGTTCCCACATGAAATAATTTTTTTAGGTTGAACTGCCGAGACATTTTTTTTTACAGTGTACAGTTTATAATAAAAATAAAACACACTATAAATGAATAATTAGTCTATAACAAATGCATAAACTATATATTAACAGCTACAGTTGGCATACAGTGTATTATTATGATTGTTACTATTATAATATTTCTATTACATCATAATTTATATTATTACATTTACAATGATATATTGTACATTATATTATATTGTATAGTGTATTTTGTATATATATTGTATATTGTACACAATCTGTACTTTGCTTGTATGTTGTGTGTTGTCTGTAAATAAAGCCTACATTGTTTGGTCCTTATATAACCCGCCTGTTGTATATTGTACATTGTCTGTTTATTACATTGAATACTAGAGAGACACCAACAGCTGGAAACAGATTCCATCTGTCTGTCAGCATATTTGGCCAGTAAATCAGATTCTGATAAAAACACACATTATACAGCACATTATAAGCTAATAATTACACTGTAACAAATGCAATACACTATACATCAACAACTGCAGTCTATAACAACATAACAACTGCAGTCTATAAAACAATACAACGCACTAAGTTAATAGTTATACTATAACAGGTGTAACAAATGCATAACTCTAAGCTAAGAACAACAGTCTATAACAATATAATAACTACAGCCTATAACAAGTACAAGAACCCGTAAAGTCTTTGATATATTTTGGTGCTGTTCTTTCCATCCTAGTGATGGCAGCATTTTTCAGTATGTGGCGCTGCTGTGAGGAGTTCCCTTATTTAGACTGAGAGAGATTTAAAGATGTAGTGTGATCACACACGCTAACGAGCCTAATGGTGAAGATAAGCCAGTAGCCACCAATTAACATGGTCTCATTTGCATAATGCTAATTAATTGTGCTAAAGTGGGTTGTTTTCACTTACTGTTAGCAGCTGTTAGAACACTTTTTGGACTGAACTACGTCTTTAAACTCATTACAGCAAAACACTACTGACTGTCTTCAACTCAGCACAAGTTAATGTTCCTCTGTGAATGTAAAGCAACGCTAAAGCCCAAACAGAGGGGGGTGAGAGGGGGGTAGAGCTCCCAAAAGGAAGAAGGTGGACAGGAAAGGGGACGGATAACAGATTAAGAAATAGACACAGGCATGAAGGGGGAGGGAGAAAGAAGAGGAGAGAGGAAAGGAAGGGGGAGCGAGACAGTGGGCGAGAGAGCAGTACTTTGCCTTTGGAGTAAGAAGCTAAACTGTTTGGGTCTAAAGGAGGACGAATAAAATGCATCTGCTGCTAAACTAAGACCAGTAAAACACACCTGGCGCCATGACTCAGCCTGAGCGTTTCTAGTGAAATAGAACATTTGGATGGATTTGTTGAAGCTGGAACGTTCTGGGCCTTCAGGTGAAGAAGATAACTGACCAGTAGTGGACATTCAGCTTTTCAGAGGTCAACCTGCTATGGATTTGTTGACCGGAGGTTTAAAATGACCCCGCAGCAGGGCGCTAAACTTCAAACTCCGCTACGGGACAATGAAACCTGCAGGAAGGTAAGAATGGAGGGATGGAGAGAAAGAGAGAGAGAGAGAGAGAGAGAGGTACACTATAGGCCAAAAGTTTGCAAGCAACTTTTTTTATTGTGAGCCTGAAGTTGCTGATTCAACTACATTGATTTTGTACTGTTATTTATTGATATAAACTGATAAAATAAGTCAATAATAAGCGTTTCCATAGAGATGGGAATGCTATTCTCATTGTCAGTGCACACTCTCAACTATCACAGTGCATCCAACAATAAAGGCAGCATGACGCTTCTTTTATACAGTGATAGTGTATCAGGGCCAGATCTCGTCTGTGGACAAATTTGAGAAATTTTGGAGTAAATGCGGCAAAACGTAAACTTGGGCCCAAACCCATTTCTCATTTCTACCCCTACCCCTTGTTTTCGAGTGTCTCCTTGCTCCTTAGAACTGAGTTACAGGGTAGTGGTTGAAATCTTCCCTCTGAAATGGGACCCTCAAATAAAAAGAGCATCACTTCATTAACAGCTACTATCGCTGCTCTGTAGGCGACCCTGCCAGTCTGCAGTGACAGCAGAGGAGGGTAAAGTTCAGCTCCTCACTGCTGGGCTTTAGTTACATTTAGGGAATCATATGCCTTCAAAGAGGGGGGCAATTATTTATTATCACCCACCCCTAATTCTTCAGTGATATGAAGCTGAAGTCAGATATTCACCAGCTTCTCGTTCGAATTTTCCCGTTCCACCTTAAAAATAAACCTTTTCATCATAACAAGCATATAAAGTAGCTAGTAGTTTGCTGATGTCTCGGTCTAGCTAGCTAAATTTTCCCGTTCCACCTTAAATGGTGCAGCAGTTACATTCTGGCACCTCAGGCATCAGAGCTGCTGCACCATTTAAGGTGGAACGAGAAAATTGCTTGTTGTGATGAAAAGGACCATAATACACTGAAACAACATTAAACTAATTTTACAACAGGGAAAATTCTCACATTTGTGAGTTTCTTTCGTCGCTCATTTTGTCGGTGTTTCATTTTTTTTCTCATCACTCTGTTTGGAGTATGGAAAAACCTCTGTTCAGGGGCCGATGTAGCCCTAACACTTCGCCCTACCCCTCTATCTCAACAAGAATCAGGACACCCTACCCCTAGACATGAACTTGTAAAACAGAGGGGTGGGGCTAAGTGGTAGGGGTGAGGGGTAAAATGGGACTGGGCCTTAGTACGTATTGCAGTGTGAAATTCCTAAACCATTCCAATGCTTGTGAAGGGAGAGCTCACAGTAGGTGTCGCTGCTGTGCTCGTCAACCCTGTCCAGTGGACAGCAAGCTTGTCGTTGGCACATGGATGGAATGTAAGTTAGCATGGATGAATGTTGCGTATGTCATTTGACTAGCTGGCTCGTTTGCTTGTGTTAATGGTTGCACTCTGCAAAGAAAAAGAGCAGGAATTTGGGGTCGGGGTGAAGGAAGGGTTTACTCCAGGACAAAAATGGAACAAGTTGCACTGCAAAAAAATGGCATCTTAGAAAATTAAAACATCGTAAATCTAGGCAATATATCTAACCGAGATTGTTGTATGACTATTAGACAAATATTTAGCTTATTTCTATTCAATTTTACTTGTTATGTCTTATGAAAGCATCTATTCTTACTTGTTTAAAGCATAATTTCTCAAATTGGAAAAATGATCTTATTTCTTTGAAAACGTAAAATGATCTGCCAGTGGAATAAGACACTTTCACTACATAATAGAATAAGTAGAATAATCTTATCATATTTTTACAACAGTTTTATAATGAGAAATTAAAACATTAAGATTAGAAAGATTTCAGATGTTTTCACTTGCTAAGATATCATTTTTTGCAGTGTGCCTCCAGAGTCTGATGTACAATATGAGAGTCTAATTTACTGAAAGAAGACAGTAAAATATCAGAAATATTTGTATGGTATTAAACTTGAGTGTTATATTAAACATCCAGCAAAGCTTGAATGAAAAATGTAAGCTATAGATACATAAAACATGGCTTAAAAACTGCTGATCAGACCTATCAGAGAACTTTGTGGGCATGGCTAAAGAGCAGCTTGATTGACAGCTCTCTGTCCAACATTACTAGGCTGCTCTGTCACTTATGTATAACGTACATATCACTGTTGTTGGAAGAAAACATTTTTTGATGTTTTTCAGTTTTTGACAGAATTTGAAAAAACTCGTTAACATTGTAAGTAAATTTCATAATGAATGGACTAAAAGAAACGACGCAAAATGACTTGGAAAAAAGTCTGGTTCCATTGACTTACATTAAAAGTAAAGTAGGTTTTTTCCTTCTCTTGTAAAGTTACCATTTTGGAGATACGAGGTTTTCTTCCGACAACAGTGATATATATATATATATATAATATATATATAATACATAACAGAGCTAAGATCGTTATCCAGCTTTTATGTGAAGGTAACAGAAACGGACTAACAAAGGTTAAATGGCTAAAGAAGGTGGTCTGGCTTTAGCTTACTATGTTTCTCTGAGTCTGTTTTGTGTGGGCGGGGCCAGAGAAATCATCCTTGTAAATGGTCAACGGAATGCTTACGGTAGCACCACCCGAGATTAGGACAATGTAGTGTTAGGTCATTGCCATGGTATCCAAGATGGTTGCCAAGTTGCTGCTAGGCCATTGCTATGTTATCCCAGGCAGCTGCTAAGGTGTTGCTAGGCCATTGCTATGGTATCCTAGGTGGTTGCTAAAGGATTGCTAGGCCATTGCTATGGTATCCTAGGAGGTTGCTAAAGGATTGCTAGGCCATTGCTATGGTATCCTAGGTGGTTGCTAAAGGATTGCTAGGCCATTGCTATGGTATCCTAGGTGGTTGCTAAAGGATTGCTAGGCCATTGCTATGGTATCCTAGGAGGTTGCTAAAGGATTGCTAGGCCATTGCTATGGTATCCTAGGTGGTTGCTAAAGGATTGCTAGGCCATTGCTATGGTATCCTAGGAGTTGCTAAAGGATTGCTAGGCCATTGCTATGGTATCCTAGGTGGTTGCTAAAGGATTGCTAGGCCATTGCTATGGTATCCTAGGAGGTTGCTAAAGGATTGCTAGGCCATTGCTATGGTATCCTAGGAGGTTGCTAAAGGATTGCTAGGCCATTGCTATGGTATCCTAGGTGGTTGCTAAAGGATTGCAAGGCCATTGCTATGGTATCCTAGGAGGTTGCTAAAGGATTGCTAGGCCATTGCTATGGTATCCTAGGAGGTTGCTAAAGGATTGCAAGGCCATTGCTATGGTATCCTAGGTGGTTGCTAAAGGATTGCTAGGCCATTGCTATGGTATCCTAGGAGGTTGCTAAAGGATTGCAAGGCCATTGCTATGGTATCCTAGGAGGTTGCTAAAGGATTGCTAGGCCATTGCTATGGTATCCTAGGAGGTTGCTAAAGGATTGCAAGGCCATTGCTATGGTATCCTAGGTGTTGCTTAGCCATTGCTATGTTATCCCAGCTGGCTGCTAAGGTGTTGCTAGGCCATGCAGTTGTGTCCCAATTTGTTCCTAAGGTATTGCTGAGGCATTACTATGGTATCCCAGGTGGTTGCTAAGGTGTTGCTAGGCCACTGCTATGTTATCCCAAGTGGTTGTTAAGGTGTTGCTTAGCTATTACTATATTATCCCAGTCAGTTGCTAAGGTGTTGCTAAGCTATTTAAACCAGCTAAAAGAGACGGAGACAAACACCATGCATGTATTACGTGGTTATGGGCGGTGAAGGTGGTGCATTAGAGACCATTAATATTGTCATAAAGGGTCACTCATTAGCAGAGCAGGTGCCTATAGACCACTTGAGCATTCAGGACTTGTGTAAAGAAGGGGGGCAGACAACAATCACATCAGCTACAAATACAGTGCCTTTGCTTTTTAGATGTGCGTGAACATCTGAGAGAGGTTGTCTATTAGCAGCACAAAAGAACCCTGAAAAAACCCCCAGTAACACCAGTAGACAGACGACTGCATGTTGGGTTTTTGTTAAGGTCTTTTTCTTCATTCAGTAAAGCCCAGATAATACACACTTCTAAACAGTCTATTCACATTTAGCTTCCTTCATTATCACCTATATTAGTGTGTCATTTTTGATCTGTCATATGAACATCATGGATTGCAACGATGCCCAATAAACACTTTGTTAAGACCCTGTTTTGCACATTAATTATTACCTAATTTCACACTGTATTAGTGCATTAATTAGCAGCATTTGATTCTTTCAGGTTCTAGACTTTGTCAAGTTTATTGCTTTATTTGAGTTTAGCACTAATAAGAATTTAATAAGTTACTTCTACTTCAAGACGTGCAGTGATAGTCTTCACTAATTCGAGGCTAAAAACGCTTTGCATCACAAATTAGAGATGAAGTATTCACCATTTTTTACCATAAAATCTTCAGAATACAGAATTATAGCAATTTGACGTGCTTTTTATCTTCAGGATATTGAAGTATCAGTGACTTAATAAGCTCAAATAAAGCAAAAACTCGCTGCTATCTAGAACCTAAAGGAATCTGCCGTTTATACACTAATGCATTACAGACCAATAAGATGTGAATATAGGTGATAATTCATGCTTAGTAATTTGCATAAAAATGCTCTTAATAATGTGTTTAGTATGCATTATTACATCTAATAATGCAGGTATTAGTATTTTTTGACATAGCAAATCACCAATTATGCATCAAATAAGGTCATGAATAAAACTAAAAACATACTGAGTTATTTAGAAGTGTTTAATTTTGACTTTACTGAACACAAGAAAACTTTAAAACAAATTCAAATGACATGTTATTAGGAACACTACATTAATACAGGGCCTCACTTTGCTCTCCGTTCACTGACTCACTGACTACTCTGACGCAGATTTAAATCAGCAGACAAATACAAACATCATGCGGGTATTATGTGGTTATGGGTGGTTGAGGTGGTGCATTAGAGACCATTAATATTTTAGCATCATAAAGGGTCACTCATTAGCAGAGCAGGAGCCTATAGACCACTGAGCATTCAGGACTTATGTAAAAAACAGGGGGGGAAACAGGCAGAAAAAAAACATCATTTCAGCTATAAAAAATGACCCGTTCTCATGAATGGTTACCATAGTGAGCAGATCTGAGGGAGATGAGAAAAAAGGAGCTGTGAAAGTGGAGGAAATTGAACAGGGTAGAGCGAGCGAAGGAGAGAGAGAGCGAGCAAAGGAGAGAGAGAGCGAGCAAGTGAGTGAGAGAGAGAAGAGAGAGAGAGAGAGAGAGGAGAGAAGAGAAAGGCAAATAAAGAGAAAGTGAGAAACAGAGATGATAAAAGAAAAGAGAGAATCATAGATAAAGAGCACTGAGAGAAAGTAAGAGATAAAGAAAGAAAGAGTGAGGAATAGATGAGAGAGAGAGAGAGAGAGAGAGAGAGAGAGAGAGAGAGAGAGAGAGAGAGAGAGGGATGAAGCTCTAACGTGTTGATGAGGGGTTTAGTGGCCAAAGTTGGGTAAAAATCACCATCTTTTTTCAGCTTCGGTGCGTGAAATCAAGCGCCAGTCCACGACTACCTCATTTACATAATTGACGCCTTAATTCATGCCGATGTTTTTTGTACAAAGCCAATGAAACCACAGGTGCTCATGAGCCAATGGCTGCGCTCATGGGCGGAGTTTGAGGTCAGGCAGAAAGTTCACTGCTCCCCCTACTGATCAAACTTTATAGTGTTACAATTACGACCACTGGAGATAAGAAAACATCTAAAAGTAAGTAGAATGACATGACTTTGACGTGTGTTTATTTTACTAAAATGACACAATTAAATGCTTTATTGTTACAGTGTACAGCACTAGCTGTGTTTCATATTGTTTATTTTGTGGGCGGAGTCAGTGGAATAAAATAAAAGGACAGTGTAATAAGCTTTTGTAAGGCACAAAGTATTAGTACTACTGTTATTTTCTATTTTTAGTCTTATTATTGGTATTGTATATAATATTTGTGGTTAATTAACTGCAAATTGGGCATTTATGTCAGATTGTTAAGCTGTTTTGCTCAAATTTACACCAAACGTGACTTTAATCGTACTGATGAATAACAAAACTGTGGGGGAAATTTGGACAAACCACTTTGATGAACAAGAGTTGCTGTGTTTGGAATACAGGGCAGTTTTTTTTAACACTTTAACATCACTTTCAGACTGTTTTGTCAAAAGGACTTGCATTAGCCACCCACTGGGTCAGTCGCTAGAGCTCCTGCGGTGAAGCCATTAGCTTCAGCCTTAAGAGACTTCTCTGACCACTGTGACTGGCCATTAGGGTCCCTCCATGGAGTTTTGGGTGGCAGTGTACATGATGAAACTGTCATGCAACTTCAGTTGTTTAAAACTTCTTTTGGATCTAAATAATGTAAATCCTCCAGCAGTTCATGTAGCTGTATTTAAAATTTAGCCGCACCCAAATCAAGTTTGAATCAAATTTCAGGAGTCATCGACGGACTCGCCCTTAACTGACTCACGATTTTACTCATTAAACTCAAGCCGGTGTCGTGTTTGCCTCACTGTGGCTCCGCTCCAAGTCAGCTCCGCTCCATGCCGGTTTTGCTTGGCCCAGCATCTTATCTGGTTGCTCTGGACATTTAATGGATTTTGTTCACGTGTGTCAATCGATTGTGTTCAGTATGAGTGACTAGTAGGTTGTGGAGTCTTTTGCTTTGCCTTTGGTGATTAATGCTTTCAGTATTAGCGTTAGCGTTGGTTTTATTCCAGGATTGCCTCTGATACCGATGTGGACATCCCTCACTGATATCTCCTCTTCGAGGAGGTAAACTTAACGTATTCAGGCCCGGCCCGAACCCAGAGCGAGGACAAAACCCTGCGAGGATGGCAGGGAGAGTAGAACAGCAAGGTAGTGGGGGACATCGCGCAAGTCCCTGCCGCCTGGGCGCTGGAGATGAGCTGGAGAGTGGGGGAGGTGTTGGAGTCGGAGCTCGGGACTCACGTGCCATCCCCTCCTCCCTCGCAGCTCTCCTCTCCCCACCATCCTCACGGGGCTTCATCCTCGCTCAGAGTTCGGGCCCGGCCTTCCTGCCCACACTCACGGCCGTCATCACGGCCCTGGGGACGGGCGCATACCACAGTATTATTTTCCTCTGTTATGTTTTCCGAGCTCTATGCTTGGTCTCTTGGGCTCCCCCTAGTGGTTGGACCCCTGAAAGTGGTCCCCTTTACCCCCTTACAGTCGTGTTCACTTTAGCACCTCTACTTTTTTCTCCATTCTGTAAAAGTGTTGTGTTAAAGCAGCAGAACACTGGAGATGGTTTGTTTTCGTAAATGAAATAAAGGTCTACTGAGACCGAATCGATGATAAGTGCTGATAGTTCTTTTGTAGTGAAATATTAATGTGTGGGACTTTATTTTTTTGTAGATGATGAAGACGACAGTCCACCGGAGACACACCACACACACTGTTATAAGAGCATTCAGCAAGAGCAAACAGCACACCAGGTACTCTCTCTCTCTCTCTCTTTCTCTCTCTCTCTCTCTCTCTCTCTCTCTCTCTCTCTCTCAGTTCAGAATAGCTTTATTAACTGGGCTGTGTTGAGTACAGTATTGCCAGCATTACATCAGCAGCCATAACACAGCAATGAAAACAACAAGAACTGTAGAAAATAACATTATTAATGACTATAATTACAATAATAACATTATTAACATAATTACAATCATACTAATTAATGCTAATTTCACACTCTCATGTAAATACAACAAATCTGTGCTATATGCTGTGTAAATCTGCAAATAGATGTACTTTTATTTCTGCTCTCTCATAGTTTCTCTCCCTCTCGTCTCTCCATCACCGGTCATCTCTGTCTTTCCTCAGTGTCGCTCTCTCTCTCTCCTTCTAATGCTCCTCACCTCTCCCTCCACTCACTCTGTGTTCTACTCTTTCCTCCCCCTCTCTCTCTCCCCTTTATCATTCTCTCTCTTTCTCTCCTCTCATCCTTTCCTTCTTCCTTCGCTCTGATGACGAGCGGTTTCATCTCTGTAAGCGGAAATCGATCTTTCTCTACCTCCTCTTTCCTGTGATGGACAGAGCCGTTCACTCACTCTCGCACCGTCTGCGCAACGAATATAAATGAAATGAGACACTCATTAAAAACACCCCTCACCTCTGAAGTTGAAGATCATGTTCGGTTCCTTTAAAATAATTTCTAATTCGTTTAACTCGCTGAAGGAGCGTCTTCTGAGGATGTGAGTGAATTATCTACTGTTGTCATCATATCTTCATCAATATAGTGTTGACGGTAACACTTTCTATGAATGACACCTTTGTAAGCGTCTATAAACACATTCATAACATGTTATAATGCATTCATAAGGCATTATAAACATGGCTATAAATATTTATAAAAATGCATTGTTATAGCCATGTTTATTATGCATTACGAATTATTAACATAATACATTATAAGTACTGTTCATAATAAATTATAAGAGCTCATAAGTCGTATTTGTCCGCTCTAAGTAAAGTGAAGCGTACTGTACTAAAGCCTCCTCCAGTGTTCAGAGTGAGGCTTCAAGTTGAAGTATTTACTGAAGGATTTACTGAAACACTAAAACATTCACAGTAAAGCACATTACAGGCTTCAAATGTCAGAGTTTAAACTAGTGCTGCCATCAGTGTTTTACCCAATGTGGGAAAGGTAATGTTCACCACCGTTAGCTTGGTATTTGTGTTTACTTTACGCTCTCCAAGCTGGGACTGACTTCTTTGGCACTGACAGTATAACATGTTATTAACACTACTTATAATGCATTATATTAACAATTCATAATGTATGATAAACATAGCTATTAAGTGTAATTCAGTGTAGTTAATTTGGTAACACTTTCTATGAATGTCACCTTTGTAAGCATCTATAAACACATTCGTAACATGTTATAATGCATTCATAAGACATTATAAACATAGCTATAGATATTTATAAAAATGCATTATACATTATAGCCATGTTTATTATGCATTATGAACTGTTATCATAATACATTATAAGTACTGATCATAACAAATTATAAGAGCTCATAAGTCGTATTTGTCTGCTCTAAGTAAAGTGAAGCGTACTGTACTAAAGCCTCCTCCAGTGTTCAGAGTGAGGCTTCAAGTTGAAGTATTTACTGAAGGATTTACTGAAACACTAAAACATTCACAATAAAGCACATTACAGGCTTCAAATGTCAGAGTTTAAACTAGAGCTGCCATCAGTGTTTTACCCAATGTGGGAAAGGTAATGTTCACCACCGTTAGCTTGGTATTTGTCTTTACTTTACGCTCTCCAAGCTGGGACTGACTTCTTTGGCACTGACAGTATAACATGTTATTAACACTACTTATAATGCATTATATTAACAATTCATAATGTATAATAAACATGGCTATAAAGTGTAATTCAGTGTAATTCATTTTTATAAATGTTTATGATCATGTTTATAATGCCGTATGAAGGCATTATAACATGTTATAAATGTGTTTATAGATGCTTACAAAGGTGACATTCATAGAAAATGTTACCGTGTTGACTTTGAGATCATTTGAGGCCTAAACATCGAGCCGGACCTTCTTTTTGAGTCTGTGTCTGATGTTAATACAAAAAGACGTACAACATCATAACTCCCACCCAATCTGTCCCGACACCTCTGACTTTTAAGTGATTATTTCAGGCTTTCCGGGGCGGCTCGCAGCAGAGCAGTATACTCAGTAATGCTACTTCTTTCAGTTTAGCAGAAAATATGACATAATGCTACAATTTAAAGGTTATGATTACATGCATAACACTTTATAAAGCAAAAATATATGGTTTTACAATTACATATTTCCAAATCCTCAAATATTGACTTGAATATTACTGCAACCTGACAGGACCAGCCAGACGCTCGCAGTTAAAAATAAGAAATAAGGCCTTAAGGGTTTGGCAAAAATTGTCGTCGATAAGCAGTGTTCAGATCCAAAAAACACAAGAAATAGAAAATGACAAACATAACCAAAATAATATCGGGCAACCAAGATCCAAAAGGGGAGAGGCAAAATGCCAAAATCAGGAAGTCTAAAAATACAGTCAGATACACGAGCAGGCAAAACAAATATACATAAATGCTCAGTAGCTCTACAGGGAGACACAATACCTCGCAAAGTAACTGGTTGAAAACCTGGGCTTATATACTAGACTAGATCTGGTCACATGATAAACAGAATACCTGAGACAGATTAGTACCAGAGCCGGTTTATGGGGAGCCTGGCCGCTTCCTATTTCCCTTGTTATATCAAAAACAAGCCTGCAGAACAGCAGAGGGCGCCTGCGAGCAAGTCCTCAATGAATGAGGATGTATGGAGCTAAAAATGAAAAGTTAAAAAGTTTCTAATCACTCGCCCAGAACTTTCCTTTAATTTTAGAAAGTAGAAGGATGTATTTCACTCAGCTCATTGGCTGTTCATGCTCACTGACGTTTAAAAGCTCTTAAACAATGAAACAGTGGTGTACAAATGTTTTATGCTGTTCTCTCTTTAGGTAATGGATGTATTATTTTATATTAAAAATGTTTAAGCTTTTATAAACTATGTTTTTGCTCCATCTTACCCCATTCATTTTGGACTCCCTCAGGAGCGCCCTCTAGTGTTTGAGAAACCTGGAAGACATTACAGAGCGATTCTTCTCCTCTCTACAAGTTCTCTGTCAGTACTCAGGTGGTTTAGAACAGTGGTTGGTGGACTGTGGAGGTTTCACTGTCACATGGTCTCCCAAGGGGTTCTGGGAAATGGAGTCTTTGAGTATGTCAGAGCCGGAGGGATGTGTGACAATTAGTCAGCAGCTCATTATCCGCTAGATGACTTGCAACATTTTCTAACTGGTGGCTAATTAGGAACTGTACATATCGATTCTATGATTTTTAATGTCCTCATTTCATTTACCATTGAACTGTGTTCACTGGTCACATCAGATAGAGAAAATAAGGTAAAGATGAAATGACCTGCAATAGATACAAAACTGTATGTGTCCCTATGTAGGTAGCCTTCAAATAAAGTGCTCCCCACTATACAGCTCTGCTTCCACAACTATTCCCTCAGCATAGGACTTGAGCTGAAGGAGATACACGTGAACACGTGCTGCATTCATACTGGTACAAACAGCAGCAAAATCCCTCATAAAATACAAGTATAATCAAACAGTCCACCTAAACTGAACCTCCATTCATATACGTTTGGTTATCTTCATTGATTTTTGCTTCATTTCTCCAGATTGTGTCGTTAAAATACATTATTATCTACGTCATTGCGTCCGTGTGTGTGTGTGCTGGCAGCTTCTGAAACGTGTTTCCCTTCTCGCTTTCGGCTTTTAACTGCATGATGGAGTTCGCAAACGCGGTCCTGCTGAGTGCCTCGAGGGCATTTACGGTCTTCTCTTCTCCATGATTTTATCACTTGGCACTATGGAAGAGATGAGATGTTGCTGGAGGCAAAGAAGACTCATATTGTTTCATTTAAAGGGGAAATTAAAAGAGAAAGTGTGGTGTGTGGTCATTAGTTACACTTAGATTTTGATGGATTAGTACATTTCATATGATAATACTTTTGTTTCTACTGAATAAAGCGAGGAATTTTCCCCAGTCTGTAACATGCAGCTCCTAATTCTCTTTTTTGGGATTAATTTCATTCTGTTATGATGGTTCAGTGCCTGGGCTGCTTCACTGTCGCTCACATCTCTCACATTTGGAGCTTTAGCATGTTATTTTAGACCATCTTAAATAGTGCAGCTGTTACATTCTGACATCTCAGGCTTCTTATTAGAGTTTTCCGTTCCACCTTAAATAGTGCAGCTGTTACATTCTGACATCTCAGGCTTCTTATTCATCAGCATCTTATTACAGTTTTCCGTTCCACCTTAAATAGTGCAGCTGTTACACTCTTCAGCCTCAGACTTCTTCAAGGTTTCCGTTCCACCTTAAGCAGTGCAGCTGTTACACTCTACAGCCTCAGACTTCTTCAAGGTTTCTGTTCCACCTTAAGCAGTGCAGCTGTTACACTCTGCCGCCTCAGACTTCTTCAAGGTTTCCGTTCCACCTTAAATAGTGCAGCTGTTACACTCTACAGCCTCAGACGTCTTATTTACCAGCTTCTTATTTGAGTTTTCTGTTCCACCTTAAATAGTGCAGCTGTTACACTCTGCAGCCTCAGACTTCTTCAAGGTTTCCGTTCCACCTTAAATAGTGCAACTGTTACATTCTGCCGCCTCAGGCCTCTTATTAGAAATTTCCATTCCACCTTAAATAGTGCAGCTGTTACATTCTGCCGCCTCAGGTTTCTTATTCACCAGCCTTTTATTACAGTTTTCCGTTCCACCTTAAATAGTGCAGCTGTTACATTCTGCTGCCTCAGGCCTGTTATTTGAGCTTCTTATTTGAATTTTCTATTCCACTTTAACGCACTAGCGCTACAGCAGCACATTTACTAAAATTGGATCGATACTTTAACACACTATTTAAGGTGGAATGGGGAATTTGAATAAGAAGCCGACTGCAGCCTCGTAGTTTTACAGTGTTGGTTTATGTATGTTGCTGCTGTATGTATTAAAAAGTTCCACTGCAGTTCTAAAAGTTACTCAAACTTGATTACGTCGTTTCTGACGCACTGTTATCTATAAAAACAGAATTTTGTCTGTACTTTAGTCCATGTTTATAGATAACATGTTTGTCAGACAGTGTCAGAAACCACATAATCAAGTCTTTTAGAGATACTGAACAGCTCCACACGCTTTGTGATGATTTCGGCAGGCGGTCAGCTGCATTAGCCTCGTATCAAACTGATTCCACCAGAACTTGGAAGCTTAAAATGAGCTCAAACTAAGGATGAACCATGAAAAGCTGATGACTCTGTAATTTAACTGACAAATGTGTGTTAATTCTTCTGTTTTTAAAACAGAAACAGCAGTTTTTCAGTTTAAATGATTGCCTATACTGTGCTAGTTATTTTAAAAATATTAATGCAGTTTTATTTTGAGAATAAATTTTGTCCCAACATTTATTTTTTCCAGTAGTATTACAGAAAAAAGATAAAAAGCCTGAATCTCTTTTAATATTTCTGATAAATCTGGCTATGGTCAGTGGTTTTGCAATCAGTAGAGTTGCAGTCAGTGGTGCTGCTGTCAGTAGTGTTACAATGAGTGGTTTTGCAGTCGGTGGTATTACAGTCAGTGACTTTGCAGTCAGTGTTGCTACTGTTAGTGGAATTGCAGTCAATGGAGCTGCAGTTCATGGTGCTACTGTCAGCGGTGTTAAAGTGAGTGGAGTTGCAGTCAAAAGAGTTGCAGTCAGTGGTATTACAGTCAGTAGTGCTGCAATCAGTGGAATATCAGTCAGTGGTGCTGCTGTCAGTGGTGTTACAGTGAGTTAAGTTGCAGTCAGTGGTGTTGTGGTAAGTGGTGTTACAGTGAGTTGAGTTGCAGTTGGTAGAGTTGCAGTTAGTAGTGTTACAGTCAGTGGTTTTGCAGTCAGTGGTGTTACCACTTTTATAACAGTATTATAACTGTTACAACAATTCTAATGTTGTTTAGTAAAACAGACTCAATTTTACTCTTAAATACATCAAGATTCCCAACTCCAGTCTAAAACTAAAGAAGCAAACTTCACCCACCAAACCTTTCTTGGCTGGTGGACTACAAGCGGAGTGAGAGACGAGGGGGGGGGGGCGCATTAACGCCAGTATTATGTAGTGAAATAACTCAGCGGGACCCAGTTACACAACTGTAAACGTGGCTGCGTGTCTGTTTACAGCTGAAATTGTCTCTCTTTTCCTCCCCTCTACTTACCTTATCACTCCAACCATCAACACCACAAAATCATTAAGATAAACTCACTCAGCTCCAAACTAAACGCTGCTCAAACACAGTTTACACAGCGCACGACACCAGATATACACTTTCTGTCTTTATTCAGTTTTTCAATAGACAGTAACGTGTCAGATTATACACACACGCTCTGTTGCTTATGGAGACGGTGCTTACGTCCATCTGATTTGGTGCTACCAGTTACGCTCGGCCTTATATGGGCAGGAATGTGGTGCAGAAACGCGCACTCACACGACAGGAGGAAAGGCACATAACCTGCGTCACTCATGCCAAGAGTGAAAAGAACAAGAAGAGAGAGAGAGAGAGAGAGAGAGAGAGAGAGAGAGAGAGAGAAAGGGGGGAAAAAGAGCGAAAATAGCGTTCTCTGTATTTCTCCTTTGTTTCTGGACTGCAGCCGTCTCTGATAAGGATCTTGCGCAATGTAAAATAGTGACATCACACACGAACAATAACACAGCCCACCACCCACTGCAGCCCAGAACTTCTCCATTTTTCCCCTCCACTCCTTCCGGCGTTCCTTCCATCACTCTCAGACCTGCACGCTATCAGACTTCGCACTGTGAACAATACGCAGGCTCTTCAAAGCCCAGCGTTAGATGGAGTTTGGTGGTGAAATCTATCAACAGATCTACTTTCATTGCCCAGACGTCACAATCCTGATGACGGACACCGAATTACAACGTGGGCTGATTAAAAAAATGATCCACCTGAATATGTCAATCAATGGGCTACACCCGTTTCTACGGTTACACCTACAGATGGACTACAGTCTGTAATTGTAGAGCTACTAAGTGTCCCTATATGGTCAGGTCCCCAGTCGGTGTATAGCAATATAACAATGGGCCTCGTTCACCAACCATTCTTAGGAAGAAATTTCTTCTTAAAACCCACTTACGCAGTTTTTTTTTACGAACATTCTGATATTCGTTCATCTTATTTGGAATTTGTTCTTAGCTAAGAGCAGAATCTCAAGAGCACAAAGGTCAGAACAGTTCTGCGCTTAAAGAACACGTCATGAATCTGACGTAGAGTTTTTCTGAGGACCTTTCTCAAGAACACACTTAAGAACAGACTTAGGGAACATATTGGTGAATGAGGCCCAATCTTTTGGTGGTACACTCTTAAAAGGGGTGGTTCCTCAGGAACTCAAGGGTTCTTTAGTAAAGAAAATGGTTCTATATTGAACCATGAACACTCAGAGAACCCTTTGCATAGTTAAAGAGTTCTTTGCATAGTTAAATGGTTCTTCAGATTGATGGAGAACGTGCTGTAGATGGTTCTATGTAGAACATTTTTGAAAAGGGTTTCATATAGCACCAAAATGGGTGCTGCCATTGTTACAATGTCAAGCCGGTAAGGTAAGGATTTTTGGTGCTGTCTAGAACCCTTTTCAAAGAGGCTTTTCAATCTGAAGAACCATTTAACTATGCAAAGACCTCTTCAACCATGCGAAGGGTTCTCTGAGTGCTCATAGTTCAGTATAGAACCATTTTTGTGTCTGTGCTGTTATCCGGTGTTGACCAGAGGAGGATGGGTTCCCCTTTTGAGTCTGGTTCCTCTCGAGGTTTCTTCCTCCTGTTGAGGCAGTTTTTCCTTGCCACTGTCGCCAAGGCTTGCTCACTGGGGGACCCGGATTCTCTGTAAAGCTGCTTTGTGACAACATCTGTTGTAAAAGTCGCTATATAAATAAATTTGCCTTGACTTGAATTTACGATGTTTTCTTTACTAAAGAACCTTTGAATAACCATCTTTTTTAAGTGTTCAGTAGAATTATTGTCTATCCCACAGTGATGCGTACGGGGCGGATCACTTGTCTCCGAATGCAGTGCTTCTTCTGGAAGACCACGCCCACCTCACAGTCGGCTTGGAGACGCGAGAGAGGCTCCTCCTACTCTTCACCGACTCGCTCATCATTGCCAAAACTAAGTAAGAAGCTGCGTATTTATGTATTAATACTTTACATTTGACCCCATTTGAAGCTAAACTTGTGTATATATATATATATATATGTGTGTATGAATATGAATAAGTCCATGTTTATGTGTTTGTTTATGTGTTTAGGTCGCTGTATCTGAAGCTGAAGGCTCGTGTGAGTCTCTGTGATATATGGCTCGCTTCCTGTATCCAGCATGTGACAAGCAGGAAGTTCAGCGCCCAAAACTCATTCGTGATTGGCTGGCCAACCACCAATTACGTCGTCACTCTGAGGTAACTGTAAAATCTAAAATCAAATAGAATTGAATCAAATTAACCTCTTTCTGCAGGTCCCCTAGTGGCCATTCATGGGAATTGAGGTAGATATTTTTACTTACTATAATCAATTAGAATATTCTTAGTTTTCAGATGAACTGGGTCGCTGTCGACTCTCTGGGTGTGAAATGGTGTGTCATGAATGTTGAGCTGCTGGTGAGCAATGAGGGTGAAAGCAATGAGCACAACTGCCACAATTAAAACCGTATAAACACAATAAAAACACTTTTATGTCAACATTTACTTGTTTGTTCACCTACAAAATGACGATATGTTTGATTATGGCTTTGCAAATCAGATTTCCAACATTTCTGAGGTCCTGTGCAAAAGTTTAGGCACCCCTGGTTGAATACTACATTGTTGTTGATTTTCTAAATGTAAAAAAGTGAACACGTCCTCTACAGAGAGCACACTTCTGCACGTTTTGATGCACAATTACTGTTTGTTTACTGTCAGGGAAATAAAATGCAGCCTGTGCAAAAGTAAAGGCACACTACTTTTTTGTAATGTTAGATTCTGCAAATAAATATGAATTGCACGCTAACATTTGTGGAAAGCAATATATTATATATATATATTTACACGTGTTTTTTGTAGAGGTTGTGTTTATGTATTTTTGACTTCAACAAAGTCGTATTTTGAAATTTGCATGTGGCTGAATAGTGAAAATGTATTTTCATTCATTTTTGTCCACTTTATATAAATTAGTTTCTTAGTTCATTTATATACTGTCAACATATTTTCACTCTGTAACTCCAACAACCCTGTAAGTTACTTCTTTGAGTGCACATTTAGTGACAGTTTTGCAGTGAATAGACTGAGAGAAATGATCCAAAATTAATTGAAAAAAAAATATTCCTGTAAAGTTACAATATTTAGAGATATGGAAATATATTTCGGTGCTGCTCAGCCTTCCAATTCTTCTGAAAAATACATTTCCCATAATCCTCAGTTGAAAACCACACGTCCAGTGCTTAGTTCCAGGATAACCTGCTCCGACTTACCTGACTACTGACTTCTCACACCTGACACTTGTTTTTCTGGCACTCAGCCTTAGTATATAAAGCCTTCACAAAGTCTTGTATGTGTTTACTGCCGTGTTTCTGAGCTCTTTAGATCTGCTTTGTTCTTACTGTGTTTGTTTACTAAAGCGCCAAGCCACGAGAGGCTCACGGGGAAGGGTGTTGTTAGGCACGATGGTGTTTAAGTGACATTTTCAGTCTTTTTCTCTGCAGTTTTACGGTTAATGATATCGTAAGTAGTTTAATTCAAGGCTGTGATATTAATGATGGAGCTGTTTAGGCTGTTGGCTCTTTTAGCCTGTTAGCTAGCTGACCAGCCTGGTTCTAGATAAGAAAATAAGCTGTCAGCCCCTCAGTTTAAACAGAAATTTCTTACTTCATCAGTACACTTGGTGGTCAATGCATCAATAAGTGGTCATAGGTGTGTGTATATTGTGGATTTTAAAATGGCTTTGAACGCATCTCAGCCAATCAGATTTTAGGACCGGAACTATCCGTTTTATAATACTGATTAATGAATAGGTGAGATACGCTTCACTGGGGGGGTTTAATTAAAATTCAGGCTCCCTAAACAAACCTAGTGGTTATGTACTTTGCTTGGAAACCTGTTTTCTTTATTTTGGCTCAGGTTTCCAGCCCAGTCTGTTCGACTGGTTTCCTTGACCTGTTGTTTTGACCTTGCCTCCTTTTTCAATCACTCTTAAGATTCATGCTTTTGCACATGTCCTGCTTTTGTATTTTCCTAATGAAATCCTGCAAAATGTCCTTTTATGTCCTGTGCACCATCAACCAAGCCTGATTAAATGTTCATTTATTTAAAAATAAATGTTTTTAGCACTAAAAAACTGCTTTGCATGAAATAAGGTCCCAGTTTTAAAATGCTTTCCCTTCTTCTATCAGCCCAGTTAATCTGTCCTGCAGAAATAAACAAGCCTGTACTTCTCAGCCATGTAGATGCTGCCAGGAGATCATAGTCTTCATATTTCTGGCCAGTCCTTCCCAAAACTGTCTCAGCACAAATCCTGTTTTATATTAGAGCAGATATAACTATGAAAACTCTCGCTGTTATTACAGTCATTATAATGTGATTGAATTACCACCACCAGCTGCTGGAGAATCACACCTTCTCTGTCACTTCTGCTTTGACCTGCCAGCCCCTCGTGACCTGATTAAACTCTTCCTTGACACTTTATTAGAAACACTCTGTCTAGTAGGTCCAGCTGGCTAGTGTGCAGTCACCTGTTGATGCACAGCCATCCTCTAAACCAGTGGTCACAAACCGTCATCCTGGAGATCGACCTTCCTGCACAGCCTGGCTCCAGTCACAATCTGCTACACCTGCTCCAGCTAATCAACTTCTGCAGAAGTCTTTGATTGGCTGGATCAGATGCATTAATGTGAAGGTATAAGATGCAGGTTAGAACTAAACTCTGCAGGAAAATAGATACAGGTGTTTCTAATAAAGTGGCCAGTTAGTGGAAGTACAAAGTGGATGTTTCTAATAAAGTGGCCAGTTAGTGGAAGGACAAAGGTGGGTATATCTTATGTAATGGCCAGAGTGTATCAGTAGGAAGGTGTGTGGAAGCAGAAGGTAGGTGTTTCTAATAAAGTGGCCAGTTAGTGGAACACAAGGTAGGTGTTTCTAATAAAGTGGCCAATGTGTGGAAGTACAAAGTAGATGTTTCTAATAAAGTGGCCAGTGAATGGAAGTACAAGGGAGGGTGTTTCTAAAAAAGTGGCCAGTTAGTGGAAGCAGAAAGGTAGGTGTTTCTAATAAAGTGGCCAGTGAGTGGACAGAGAAATGTGTTTCTAATCAAGTGGCCAGTGAGTGTAGTTTGTCAAAGCTTCTTTCAGCGAAAATAGACTTTGCTAAAAAGCAAGCGAGGCAAGATGTGAAAACAGTTCAGCAGATGGACGCTGCTTTCCGCTCCTGTGGTGACCAACGGGAGCACTGCAGTTTTGGTGGACAATTATGAGACCAGCTTTTATGCTCCACAGGCAATCTCCATGACATTTTCCATGAGCAGTGGACTCTCCAGGCCCCCCATGAAATAACCACCTGAGACCTACAGCGCTTCCTCTTAGAGACGCACACTCTGCTTTCAGTTGCTTGTTCTTCCAGCTTCTGCCTCTGGGATAAATGTATGGAGACGGCACTCGAGCACAGCACTGTCAGCATTCTGATTGGATTGGACTTGACCTCACAACCCTCATTAAAGCAATCAGTGAAGGCCACTGAGGCATTAATGGACTGGATTAACATGCTTTAAATCACTGAGAGATGAGGGCTCGATGAGGGCTTCTCAAGGCTCCAGCGCTGCTGCAGTGTGTGTGGTGTTTTCAATTTGGGATGTGTTTATAGCTCTCTCTCCATTTCAAGAGAAGCTCTCTGTTTAGCTCTAGTTTTAGTTTTTCTCTTCTTCTTTTTCCAGCTCTTCAGAGACGAAGGAGAAATGGCTCCGTGCGCTCAAGTGGTGAGAGAAACAACCATGGAAATAAAAGCACTAAAACACGTGACTCTTTTATAGTTTCCCAGTTGTATCTCAGCTAACGCACAATCATGCAGTTGAGAAGCGCTTTGAGGCAGCCAGCGTCCTCGTTGTGGTCTCAAATTGCACATTCGTCAATGTTTTTGATTTGTGTGCTTCGTGCTTTTTTTCTATGTGTTTTGAGTCTAGTAATGTATTCTGATTGACTTCAGGCACAGTGGGAGAGCCAGACAGAGCCTAGTCCCCAACAGGATCCTGCTGAATGTTCATCTGTTCGACAACACAGCAGTGAGTTCACTCTGAGACCTTGTTTTGGATGCATCTACTCATTGAAGGGGTGTTGTTTTCCCATATTTTATATTAGGTATAAGATTAGTGGACGTCAAAAGTATTTTTGATAGCCCCACATTTTCCATCCTGCAGTTCCAGATTGGTGCCAACAATAACAAAAAAAGCCGACATTCTATCAAACGTTGTACTGGTGCTGTGTATTTAGTAATTATTTTAAACTGCAGACCAACAGTTCAGATGTTAGATATTCACAGGCATTGTGTTCTGATCTGTTTAAACTCAATGCATTAATAGAGATAGTAATAAGCTTAATGTACCTGAAATCATCACTTACAGGGTATTTTCTATTGGGAGGTGTGTGTCCCAAACTACAACCCCTAAATTTACACTTGTGATAGTAATGTTTATTTTGTGTAATCGCTGTGATCGGAAGAAATTTTTGTCGTTTACCCTTTACATTGTAAATTTTATGAAGAATGGACCGAAAGAAATGACCCAAAATGACAGACAAAAAGTCTGGTTCCATTGACTTACATTAAAAAGAAAAATAGGTTTTTACCTTCTCCTGTAATGTTACCATTTTGGAGATACGAGGTTTTCTTCTGACAACAGTGATGTGTGTGTGTATATATATACAGTTTCTATCCAATTAAAAGAGGTGGGTAATCCTGTAAATAATCAGTTAAATAGAAGAATAATATCCGTGTAAACGCCTGTATCTGATTACATTCCCTATCGGAAAGTTTAAGTCCGTTCTGATCATGTTCGTCGAGTCATAGTGAGAGTTTATACCGTTCAACATGGCGGAGCAGAAACTGGTCTGCAGAGGAGACGAAGTTTATGCTCTGATCTTTAAAAGACGGCGGTGGGACGGACGTCCAGCTTATGTGTCTCAGAGCACGACGTCTTCCTCTCGGCCTTCTTTAATAAGGACATGTGAAGGACGTTTTCCTGAGTCTGACATCATTTTAAAGCAATTAGAAACACAAGCAGTGCTCACTGCTGCTCATCTCACTCTGACTGGACTCACATGATGCTGGTTGTCATGGTAACGTCTACACTAAGTGGTTCTCTACGCATGAGCGTAATTTTGGATCCGATTCCTTGTTGTGAGCATGTAAACTGAGATTTTCATCAGATTGTTGAACAGAGTGAGAATATAAACACCTCAGTGTTAATCTATAATCGGAATGTATTCAATCAGATTGGAGAAAATCTTTGCATGTAAACAGAGACACTGTAACCAGACTGTTTTTTCAAGTAGTCTTGTGCCATTTCTTTTGGTCTATTCATCATATATATATATATATATATATATATATATATATATATATATATATATATGCACACTTTAATATATGACTTTCCTGAACATAAGATCTTTGTGCTCTGCCTGTTTGAGCAGATGTTTTGTTCCTGCTGCATTGAAAACAAATCCAAGCCCTCATGAATACTGTGATGAGGGCTGGAGTGAGTAGTTTCACGTTGGAAGTGAGGAGAGGGTGTCTGATTGGTGGCAAAGAAGGCTTTGCCTTGACATGTCTCTGAATATCTGATTCTTCAGAATAACGGGGATGAGGGATGAGTCATACCGGAAACACAGTCCTCATTTGTCCAGCTCCCAGTGCTGAGGCATATTTGCTGTAAGGCTCTACAGAGCTTCCCAACCCTGAGCATCCTGAGGCTCTGGAGGAAAACAGGCTAGATCTGTTGGTTAGCTTTGGACTCAAACTGATTCCTCCATTCTAAGGTTCTTTATATGTCTTGTGTCCTTGAATGACATCTGTGCAATACACTGTCTTGAAATCAATCCCTCAACAAATCGCAGGCTTATTACATACAAATTTAGTAACTACAGGAACTTCAATGCAAACGGATTGAGCTATTCTTAGGTTATAGAATAAAACACTGGGCTTGCTGGCCATGTCACGGGTTGACCCTTAGAACTGTAGGACTGTGACCAAAACAGATCTCTATTTTCTCATTAGTATTGTGTCATATGAGTGATTCTGCCAAAGTGGTTCAAAGTCAGAGCTGAAAACACATGGAATTTTTACTGAACTTGGACTCGGGACTAAAATTCTTCATCTTTAAGTGACTCTGTACCTTTATTATGTTTGTTTTATTAAAGCAAATAATTGAACATTTCATTTTATCTTTGCCTTAATGGTCATAACTCTTTGGTAGTGACAGTTTTAGATCATTTTGAGCAGAACTTAAAACACTGGCCAGAACATGACTAACAAACACAGCTTTGTACTAGTACTAGTGTCCTAGTCCTTCCTCCATTGAAAGGAAAATGTAGTCTAAGATGACACTCTTAAAGAAGATGGTTCTTCAAGGGTTTTTTATTAAAAATAAAGTGTTTTTACATTGCACCATGACCACTCAAAGAACCATTTACATTATTAAATGGTTCTTTAAATTGATAGAGAATGTGCTGTAGATGGTTCTATATAAAACATTGTCATAATAAAGGAACAATGTCAAGCCTAGAACAATAGAAGACCGCTTTTTGGTGCTATTTAGAACCATCTACAGCACCTTCTCTCTCAATCTGAAGAAGGATTTCGCCATTCACCATTCAACCATTTCATAGAATCACTGATTGTGATTCTATATAGAACCATCATCTTTACCATCTTTACCAAAGAACCCTTATAGAGCCATCTGTTTTAAGAGTGTAGTTAGCCGTGTGTACAGTGTACATACTGCTAAAGATCACATGGACAAGCCAGAAGGCTATAGGAATAATGTTTTTTGGACGCATGAGACCAAAATAAATTTTACATTTTAATGGGAACCTTTATGTTTGGAGAAAGGAAAACACTGCATTCCAGCATAAATACCTGATCCCGTCTGTGAAACATGGTGGTGGTAGTATCATGGTTTGGGCCTGTTTTGCTGTATCTGGGCCAGGATGGTTGATGAAACAATGAACTCTGAAATATATCAGCGATTTCTAAAGGAAAATGTCAGGACATCTGACAATTTTAAACTTACCTCAGGTGCAGTCGATCACGTTTGGTGTCCCAATATTGCTTAGTTAGCTTAGCACCAGAGCCAAGGGGCTAACTTTGCTAAGAAACACAAGTTCAATAGTCACCCAAATCCTTTCTGTAAAAACACCCCCGAAAATTCTCTCAAACCTCATCCAGGCTTTTATGAAGGTGGCTCAGACTTTTCAGTGTGCTTTAGAGCGCAATATGTCTCATCGTGAGCTGTAGAATTTAATTAGCGGAATGCTGTGTGCAGACATTTCAGACAACAGGTGTTTTGTTTATTTTTGTAGACGCCAAAATCGACAAATGCTCCATGAAGGCCTGGAAGCAATTTGAGCAGGTTGAGAGAGGATTTGGGGCTGTATTTACAGAAAATATTTGGGTGACTATTGAGCTCTAGTGTTTGTCAGGAAGATTAGTGAACTAAATGAGCAAATGTGGACACCAAACCTGCCTGCGTCTGGGAAAAGTGGAAAAATAGGCCTTCCTCTAACATTTGCTTGTATTTGCATCTGTGATTGTCTTGTTAGACGACTCCAGTGACGGTGGATATGAACTCTACAGCCGACAGTGTTGTCCAGAGTGTCCTACAGCACAGCAGTGTGCCGGTGAGTGACGTTTCGGACTAAGGCTCCTCTATACATGCACTTAATAATCCGATCATAATTGGGTTTCTGTGATTATCTGATTAGTCAAATGGTCATATAAACAGCACACTGATTTATTAGATCAGATTAAGGTCTAGATATCTGATTAAGAAAACTGACAAAGAGGCTAGATTTTAGCTCAGTAATCAGATTTCTCAGTGCATATAAACTCTTACTCTGATTTCTTTCGGATTTCTTAGACTGAGCATGTGCGAGAACAGAGCACAGTACCGGAAATAAGCAAGCAGTATTTAACACAGCACCCATGAGACGCAACAAACACTTTCAGAGTGATGCTGAAACCGAATACATGCTTGACGAAATGAAGGATTTAAATATTCTTCATCTTCTAGATGATGTTTGTTCATATTTTCATGTGAAGTGAC
This sequence comes from Colossoma macropomum, assembly GCF_904425465.1. NCBI lineage: Eukaryota > Metazoa > Chordata > Actinopteri > Characiformes > Serrasalmidae > Colossoma > Colossoma macropomum. The sequence continues at coordinate 11,346,394 of NW_023494794.1, read as the reverse complement.
TCTGTATTAAAAAAAAAAGCCACAGCATGAAGTTTGAGTTTATGTTATGTTTACATCACGTCTTCCTCTGTGAGTTTATTGGTTTATTGTAAAGCAGAAATCTGATTACTGTCTGAATCATGTAGACCCAGAGTTTGCCCATTATCTGATAACTCAAGCTGATTTTCTGCAGTTGTCAGATTATTAAGTGTAAACACACTCAACCAGTTACTGTCACAATCTGATTTTCTGCAGTTATCAGATTATTAAGTGTAAATACACTGAACCAGTTACTGACACAATCTGATTTTCTGCAGTTATCAGATTATTATCTTATTAAATGTAAAGACACTCAACCAGTTATTGACACAATCTGATTTTCTGCAGTTATCAGATTATTAAGTGTAAATACACTGAACCAGTTACTGACACAATCTGATTTTCTGCAGTTATCAGATTATTAAGTGTAAATACACTGAACCAGTTACTGACACAATCTGATTTTCTGCAGTTATCAGATTATTAAGTGTAAATACACTGAACCAGTTACTGACACAATCTGATTTTCTGCAGTTATCAGATTATTAAGTGTAAACACACTCAACCAGTTACTGTCACAATCTGATTTTCTGCAGTTATCAGATTATTAGCTTATTAAATGTAAACACACTCAACCAGTTATTGACACAATCTGATTTTCTGCAGTTATCAGATTATTAAGAGTAAACACACTGAACCAGTTACTGTCACAATCTGATTTTCTGCAGTTATCAGATTATTAAGAGTAAACACACAGGGTTCACACTTAAGCAATTATATAAGCTTGTACCAGGGATTATGTGTGCCATATAACATGTTATGAATGCATTTATAATGCCTTATAAATTCAGGATTCATTGGGGTCTAGATCTATAATGAATTACCCAATAGACCTCTGAAGTCAGGCAGTCATTCGGTAGCAGCATCAATGGAGCTAGTTTTCAAGTGAACGTTAGTAGTGGCACAACATCAGACTTTGACACTGAAATCATACCCGCTTTCAGTTAGTTATACAGCATTGTTGGTAGCTTGGTTTAATTAACTCTTGTGAAGGTTATTCCCTTAAAATCCCAGGCTTATTACATACTAAAGCTTATTGTTTGTATCTACAGGGACTGCAATGCAAATTGGCTGAGCTATTGTTAGGTTAGGCTTTCATTTACGTAAAGCACTTTAAATTGCCTCTGGATATGAAATGTGCTATGTAAATAAATTTGCCTTGCTGAGTTGGTTTCATGTCCATATTAAGAACTGATCTAAACTCTATAATGACAATACACTGATTAGGCATTAACATTCTGACCACCTCCTTATTTCTACACTCATTGTCCATTTTATCAGCTCCACTTACTATATAGGTGCACTTTGTAGTTCTGTTTCTCTGCATACTTTGTTAGCCCCCTTTTACCCTGTTCTTCAGTGGTCAGGACCCCCATGGACCCTTTTTAAACACCTCAGTGTCACTGCTGGACTGAGAATAGTCCACCAAACAAAAATATCCAGCCAACAGCCTCCTGTGGGCAGCGACCTGTGACCACTGATGAAGGACTAGAGGATGTGGACAGTGAGTGGACACAGTGTTTAAAAACTCCAGCAGCACTGCTGTGTCTGATCCACTCAGACCAGCACAACACACACTAACACACCACCACCACGTCAGTGTTACTGCAGTGCTGAGAATGATCCACCACCCAAATAGTACCTGCTCTGTGAGGGTCCATGGGGGTCCTGACCACTGAAGAATAGGGTAAAAGGGGGCTAACAAAGTATGCAGAGAAACAGATGGACTACAGTCTGTAACTGTAGAACTACAAAGTGCACCTATAAAGTAAGTGGAGCTGATAAAATGGACAATGAGCATAGAAACAAGGAGGTGGTCAGAATGTTATGCCTGATCGGTGTATTTACGCAATATAACAGACAGCTGCCCTGTTCAAATGATGCAGAAAAGTTAAAATAACAACAACAATGGAGACATGTTTTTCTTTGGACGGCAAAAATATTCACAATTATATTGTTTACACTGGCCAATCAAAATCCCAGTTTAAGCAATAACCATAACTAGGAGGCGTTTGCTAAGAATGTCGACTGCAGGGTAGGCCAAAAACAAAAAAAAGACAGCCAATAAACAGTGTTTGTCACTGCATCCACAAATACAAGACTGGAAATGTGCATTGTTGTCTGATAAGTCAAACTTTCAGATTGTTTATGGAAATCTGATAATGTGTTCTCCAGGCTAAAGAAGAAAATCAGATCCATCCAGACTGTTACCAGCATAAAGTTCAAAATCCAAATCAATTCAATTACATTTTATTGTTATTTAAGCAATAGAACCCGAGAGGGAGTGTGTTATCGCTAAACAACATCACGGCTGTGATTTGGTCGCCGTAGATCATCACAGCCGTGATGTCATTGGCGATAACACACTCCTCGAGTGTTCTACTGCTTTTATACAACAGTTAAATAAATAAAGTAATAAATTAATAAACTGGGCCGTGAACGCGGCGTTTAATATGTTTTAATGTTTGCAGTTCCTTCACCAAATTATAGTTCCTTAACAAGCAGCTCGTTGCTACGTCAGAGTAACGAGCTCCGCCCACTCGCTGCACAGCCGGCAGTTCGTTCTCCAGCTCCACACAGACCAACTGACAGTGTTTAGTGTTAGTGCTGATGTGACCGAGTGGTAAACATGATCCCGTTAAACCTTTTTCGGGAACATGGCATCAAATTTGGAAAAAAAAAAGTTAATAAGATAAAACATCAAATATTGTGTTTTTGTACTGGTCAGACTGTATTTACTATTTACATCTTTCTGTTTGTATTAGTATTCACAAACTGGCCCTGCTCTTTTGTAACTGAGGTCTCTACATACACACACCGAAGTCGTATGCAGTGAAAGACACTTCCTCGACTTCTCGATCTGCATTAGAGTCGGTGTGTCTTATTTCTGTTATACAAAGTACTGATGAAGAGTGTCTTCTGTAGCGTGAAGTGAGAACCAAGTGTGGTTTTTGAGGCTGGGTGTTGTTTACTGGGAGCTGGGAGCGGAGCAGGTGGGCAGCCCGAGTGTTTACTGCGTCCTCATTTTGGCATTTCCTGCGTTTCATATCTCCTGCTTCCTGTTTCCTGTCCTTCTCTTCCAAACATAATGACCACTTCCTGTGTGCAGGGCTCAGTCTCAAACTACCAGCTGTGCGTGGGGCATGACGGGGAGGAGGAAATGTACCCGCTTATCGGTAAGGACACTCACTCACACTAGTGTTTACTGGCCTTCCGTTCGAGTGTGTAAACGCTGTTAGCAATGGAGCTCCATCCAATACCTTTGGGATGATTCGGAGTCACCCAGAGCTAATTATCCAAAATCAGAACCTGACTTCACGAGTGCTCTTGTGGCTGAATACAATCAATAACTCAATCCTCAAAGCATCTAGTGGAGCCTTCCCAGAGGAGTAGAGGCTGTTACTGCAGCAGAAAGGGGAGAAACAAACCTATTAATACCGACAATTTCAGAGGAAATGCTGAGCAGGTGTCTACTTTTGGACATATAATGTGTTCTCCAGTGGAGAACCCTCAGGGCCTTCTAGACCTTCAGAGAAGGCCTAATGATCTGTATTGAAAAAGTTCTGGTTGGAAGGAAAAGGGTTCAATTCTTGAAGCGCTCAATGGAAAACAATCAGGATGTTTTTCTCTGCTGTATCTAAGCAGATACAGCCAAACGAGCTCTGCCGTTGGTTAGGACTTCAGCAGCTGGACTGAAGGCCTTTAAGATAAACTATCAATATCATTAGGAACAGAGGAATCAATCACACTTTGATTTAGTTTAAAACAAGGACCAGAAAAATGAGTCCTTCTGGAAGTTCCAGATTCATCATGACTATGAATGTGTGTGTAGTCTATGTTTCAGTTAGTTGTTAGGAATGGAAAACAGTGGCAGCAGGGCTCTTTACTAAAAGAGTCACTGTAAAAATGATGCATACAAGCTCAAATATATGTTAATTTCAATTACAAGCTGAACAATAAAACATAGAATGTCTTTTACCAGCTTCAAATATCTGTGTTTAATCTAGATTGGCCAAAAAATGTTTATGTGCACCACTGTTAGCTTAGATCTGACATACTAGTCCCAGAATTCAACTGATATTATCGTCAAGGTGTTTCTTTTTCCTTATTTTTGGACATTTTATGGCCTGAACTGAAAGCACTAATAGTCACGGCTGGGCTGACGCTATTCTCTATAACACATTTATTCCCATATTTTAACAATTTACACATGTCCAATTTCACTCACTAGTTAGGACACAATTCTATCAGTGCTAGGAGGGCGAAGGCTGGCACAGGCAGCACCACTGCAGCATCTTTTTGAACTGCCACCAATGCAACACCATTGGACAGCTGAACATGCTCAGAGGAAAGCGCCAACTGCCAGTTCTGTTATCTCAGATAACAGAAGCTCTCGCTGGCTAACATCATACTGGGTGATGGGTTTATGACAGGAGGAGGGCATCCTACCCACCCAGGAAGAGCGAGGACCGTCCCCGGGGATCAAACTCCCAATCTCCTGATGATAAGGCCAACGCTTAGACGGTTGAATCAATTTTTGTGTCAAAAATTGTGTTGTTGTAATATTTTATTCATGCGGGAATAATCGAGGTTGGCATAGCTACTGAAAAATTAGTACTTAGCTACTTGCTGTAGCTACTTTCCAGAAAAAGTAGTGGCTACTTTTTAGCTACTGTTTGAAAAAGTAGCCTACTAGTTTGAAAAGTAGTGCACTACTTTTTAGCTACTTTCAAAGCGCGATTGTCAGAATGTTTGTAAAAATCTCCACCTGGCACAACAAACAAGCCCAACTGACAGTGTGAACAAGACACTGCCTTTAGTCTTGTGCCAGAGAGAAACATGCAACTGAAAAACTGCAAATATACAAAAAAACCACCAAAAAGTGAGTTGAAGTGTAACCAGCAATCAAACTTACACAACCAAAGGCGTGATGTCCACCAAAAATTTGGTCAATCATTCCAGGTTTTTCCTAAGAAAACAAAAAAAAACCAAATACAAACCAAACAATTTTGTACAAAGCATTGTCAACTGTTGAAATAAAACTGCTCCAATTTAAACATTTCAGCAAGTTTGAAATCCTCATCAGTGACCCTGGTTCTGTTTGGGGTGAGAATTAGGCCTGAATAATCTCTCCACTGCTGCAGAGCTGCTGCAGCTCCACAGCAGAACTAGATTTTTGGGTAAAATAACATAAAAACCTCCTTTACTGCATTAAATCATTAAACGCTGGAGTTAACACACAACTGCTAATTCACCAACCTTTAACGCTGGAGACTGATGCGCCGACTGCTGAGCTAAAGGTTAAAGTAGAGCAAAGCAGTGGGTAGCGCTGTCGCCTCACAGCAAGAATGGCCTGGATTCGATTCCCGGCTGGGCGACCAGGGTCATTTCTGTGTGGAGTTTGCCTGTTCTCCCCGTGTCTGCGTGGGTTTCCTCCGGGTACTCCGGTTTCCTCCCACAGTCCAAAAACATGCAGTCAGGCTGATTGGACGTGCTGAATTGCCCCTAGGTGTGAGTGTGTGTGACTGTGTATGTCTGTCTGTCTGCCCTGCGATGGACTGGCGACCTGTCCAGAGTGTATCCAGCCTTCTACCCGATGACAGCTGGGATAGGCTCCAGCACCCCACCGCGACCCAGAAGGATAAGCGGTTTAGATGATGTATGTATGTATGTATGTAGAACATCAGCACATACTGAGTCATATTTACAGCCAAGATGGTAAAACGGACATGAAATATTGTGGCTCCCAAAGTGGTTTCATTTTAGTTGAAAGGACAAAATGGCTCTTCTTAACATTTCGGTTGCAACCCCTGACTTAAGCCTGCTAGTAAGGGGTCATCAGCGCGTGGCCGTTTGCTCGAACTGTCCACGGCTCAGTCAGGATTGCACAGTCGCCACCAGCTCAGTTAACGGTTGCATTCTGTGGCTCGAAATTTGTACGTATTGTCTGAAGCCTGTAGCGAAATTGTAGTGAAAATTTTCGCTATAGATACAAAAAAATTTGTAAGCACTACAGCTTTTAGCTACATGTCATAAAACTGTAGCGGCTACAGCTATTAGCTACAAAAAATTGTAGTTAACTACAAAAAGTAGCGCGCTACTTAGATACTTCCCCATCCCTGAGAATAAGGTACTCATCCAAATTAAGTAAAGTCATCATCACACCTGTTCGTTATACATACGTCTGCCATCTAAACGTTTAGAGACAGCCTTTTAAACAACCATGTTTACTTTGTGTAGCCTAAACAGCTTTATTAGCGCTGTCCAATCTTATCCTCTGTGTGGCTGGAAGGTTTTGTTCCAACAAAACAAGAGCATACATGATCAATTTGATTGATCTCTGAGACCGATTGATTTATCGAGTAGAATCAGGTGTGCTTCAGCTTGTGTAGACTGAGATCCTGCCCCCACACCGGCTCTTTGGGGATAAGACTGGGCCCGCTGGTTTAGAGGCCACACCCGTTTCATCCCCTTGTTGTGATGTTAGCCGGTGTTCAACCACCTTTGGACCAAAAGAGTTTCGCTGTAAGCTTTTACCAACAGGAACCGAGATCAGCAGCTGTGCTACGTCATTAATGATTGACACCACAGGCATTCCCAGTGGCACTATGGTCCGTCGGTGCAATGCATGCTGGGTATTGTAGTGAGAATTGATGGACGAACATGCAGAAAGGAAACAAAACCGTGGATTCTGTCAAACTGATGAGGCTAAAGCGT
>NW_023494794.1:11124599-11337099 GCF_904425465.1 Colossoma macropomum | reverse complement strand
ATAGAGATAAACAGAGTGGGCAGTTCAGTCTAGGGCTGAACCACAGCTGTTCTGAGGTCAGCTGAGAACCTTTCGCTGCTCACTGTTTAGTTTCATCACTTTTTCCACATTGAATCTTATACACCCCTTCAGAAACAGCAGTGATTGGAGGGTCTGGAAGATAATACAGAGCTTGGGAGAGTTTGATTGGCCATAATACAGTAACAGCGCTCACAGAAAACAGATCAAACTTCATCATCCCAGAAATGCAGCATAATCAATATTCTGTGCCTGTTTGATTGGGTGGCCTGTGATACTGTGGCTGTATTATCATAATGGTGCTGTTTCCACGTTTAATCTCATCAGTGGAGGAAACTAAACAAACCCTTCTGAAACTACTGAGGTCTGATCCTCAGTGTCCTCATAGCTAGTTTTGGCCATACTGGTGCTTAGCCGGTTTCGAAGCTCCTCGACTTGGGTGCAGGTACCTTCATTACAGTTCTGAGAGGCTTTCGACATCCCTCTTCAGTTTGGGACAGAACGTTCTCTCAGTTCTGTAATTGTACTGATGCTGCTGCCTTCATGGCTTTGATCAGTGCAGCCTCTGGGTCTGATATATTAAACTTGTAGTGCTCACTGAACACGAACATGTACTCATATGGCTTCATGTGTGTGGATGATTTTACCAAAGTGGTTCAAAGTCAGCGCTGAAAACTTGACCCCATTCCTTAATTATGTTTATTTTATTAGAAAAAAATGATTGAACATTTCATTTTGTCACTACCAAAATGATCACAATCATAATCAAAATTATCACGAAGCAGCTTTACAAAAAAATTCAGGTCCGAGCCCCATGAGGGTCGTCAATGGTGACAGTAGTAAGGAAAATCTCCCTTAGGCTGGATGTACACTACAAATTTCTCTGCCCGATTTTAACCCCGATTTGTGACAACGTTTTACAATCCGAAGCGAGTTTCCAGGTTGGAAGCTCCATCGGAAGCGACCGAGGGCAGATGATCTGTAGTGTAAGAGGAGAAACGAGTGAATCTTTAGTCCTCCGATCAAACTCTGAAGTGATCATAGACCCACCGATATTTTCAATCATGTTTGATATTCACGACTCGAGTCCTGCAGTGTGAGAAGGTCAAAGATGAACTCAACTAATTATTCCAATAACAGCCAATGAGAGAGCTGGAAGAGCAGAAAAACAGGAGAAGAGACGTGCATGAACAGCAGAGCGGAGACAGAGGAGCTGAGTGTAAAACAGAGGCAGATAATCATGTTTATAATGTTGATCCAGACGTCAAAACACTCTCTTCACAGTTTCAGCTCAGCTGCCAGTTTGTCGTGTAACATTTCTCCAGCTCACAGTCTGATTTCAGCGTTTCTCACCACAGATTCATCCCCAGTTTGAACGTTTGCTGCACATAAAAGCCCAAACAGTTCCAGTAAGTTCAGCTCTGTTTGTGTCGTGCGATCTTAGGAATTCTGGGAGTTTGAGTTCTTATTCGTAGCCCAAACTCGTTATATGTGTTACTCTCTCTCTTTGCCCTGTCGTCTAGTCTGAGCGCCTCATGAGAAAAACACAAGAAATTATGTGCTAAACTTTTGTAAAGTTTGTGATGCTCTTTTAAAAGTTGTGTAGTGAAAACCAGCCTAAGAGCACGAGGAAGAAACACTGAGAGGAACCAAGACTCAAAAAGGAGAACCCATTCTCCTCTGGATCACATCGCAGAGCAAAACAACAACACAGCAAAAATAATATGAACAGAGAAAAGGGTTTTACACTGTTAGAAATAAAGGTTCTGTTCAGGTACATGTTCGTTCATCAAGGTACAAACACTGTAAATGTTCCCCCAAAGGTACAACAGTGGTTCTAAGGTCTGATTGTGAACCTTAAATACGTTTTTCCAGGTGAAAAGTTCGTATTTGTACCTTTTCGTAACCAAATGTTTTAAAACAGAACAGTAAAATAAAAGCCTGGAGACGAGACGGGGTGTGTGGAGTCAGTACAGCTTAGAACATATCATTTCAGTGGATTATGGTACAGTTAGGTTCCCTGACTAAAGGTACTGAGATGTACTCTTGAGGGAACCACCCCAGTGACAAAAGGGGTACTTCCCCAGTGACAGCTTAGCACCCTTTTTTCTGAGAGTGTACCATTAATATAAAGTATTACAGTAGAAAAAATGAAAAAAAAACAGCCTGTCATTGGTTAAGATTAAGCAATGATAGCTAATTAATACTGTTAGAGGCCGATGAGAGTAACAGTGGCCAAGTTTACATGCAGCCTAATAGTCCATTATTAATCCTACTAATAGCTCAATCGGAATAGTCTAGTCCAATTGAGGCCATTCGGAATACAATTTCTGTCCGATTTAACGAGGTGGGTAATCCTGTAAATAATCCGTTAAATAGAAGAATAATATCCGTGTAAACGCCTGTATCTGATTACATTCCCTATCGGAAAGTTTAAGTCCATTCTGATCATGTTCGTCGCGTCATAGTGAAAGTTTATACTGTTCAACATGGCGGAGCAGAAACTGGTCTGCAGAGGAGACAAAGTTTATGCTCTGATCTTTAAAAGACGGCGGTGGGACGGACGTCCAGCTTATGTGTCTCAGAACACGACGTCTTCCTCTCGGCCTTCTTTAATAAGGACATGTGAAGGACGTTTTCCTGAGTCTGACATCATTTTAAAGTAATTAAAAACACAAGCACTGCTCACTGCTGCTCATCTCACTCTGACTGGACTGATGTTCGCTGTCATGGAAACATCTACACTAAGCGGTTCTCCACGCACGCGTGTCATTTTGGATCTGATTACTTGTAGTGAGCATGTAAACAGAGATTTTCATCAGACTGTTGAGTAGAGTGAGATTAAACACCTCAGTCTGAATCTATAATGGGAATGTGTTCAATCAGATTGGCAAAAATCTTTGCATGTAAACACAGACACTGATAAACAGATCCGTGAGGATCAGTCAGCGTTACCAATGAAAACCAGTAACTACTGTTAGGAGGGAATCACAGTGGACCATGAACATCAGTGACTGCTGTTAGAAGTCCGTAATAATGATCTGTTAATATGACTATGAGCAAATGCTTCAGTAGTGACTGTTTCGGTACTGACAATTTCAGCTCATTTTGAGCTAAGAGCTAAAAAACGCTACACAGTTCATGACTTGCAAGCACTGTGACCTCAATCTGAACAGTCAGACCAGAATTCAAAGACTTTTATATTAGTCCAACTCAGTTTTTATATATAATTCTTTATATAATATATTATTACATTTTACATACTATTTAGATACAAACATATAACCGTATCAAATGTAACTATACTGGGATGTATTTAAACATATAAACATATATCAGATAGATATGTATAATCAATATATCATCCATATATGTCCACTTTTTGATTCCTACATAAACGTACACAACTTCTACGTACATACATTTTAAAGCATATGCCTTACCCTCTAAGCCTCTAAGGCCAAAAATGTCCTCAGCCACGAAAGTGCAGCATTTTCCTGCAGCCGAACGCCACCAGTCCAGGCATCCTCATAGCTGCAATGCAGCGACACTCAGGTGGCTGGCCTGGGCAGCAACGTAGCTGCGATGTAGCGCTGCTCATGCAGCCGAACACTACCAGTCTAGGCAGCCCCACAGCTGCAGTGCAGCGTTGACCAAACAGCCGGCCCAGGCTGCAATGTCACGTCGATCACGTTCCCAGCCCTCGTAGCCGCGATATAGCATCTCCTAAGTGGCCAGTCCAGGCTGCATCATAGCTGTGATGTAGCGCCACCCAAACAGCCAGCCCGAGAGGCCTCTGAGTCCCAGGAGGAAAACTGCTCTTGGACGCTATCTCAGTGGATATGATGGCAAACTCCACAGCCAGCAGGAAAATGTCAAAACATACACACACAATACAAAACAAACAAAAAAAGCTGTAAAGTGGCGGCCATATTAAACCAGCATACTTACAGCAGAGCGCACATGCGCACCTGTCATATGAATGAATGAATGAATATATCATATGAATCACACGAAGGGAAGCAAAGGTATTGCAGGTGGAAGGCAACGAATAGGACAGCACCTCAGGAAGTTGCTCTGAAATGAAGGGTGTTAATAGTGAGTTTGTGCTGCAGTAACAGCCTCGACTCTTCTGGGAAGGCTTTACACTAGATGTTGGAACATTGCTGTGAGGATTTGAATGAGCATTAGTGAGGTCAGGTACTGATGTTGGATGGTCAGTTCTGGATCAATAATAATCCTAAAGGTATTGGATGGAGCTCCATCACTCCAGGGAACACAGTTCCACTGCTCCACAGCCCAAAGCTGGGGGGCTTTATACCCCTCTAAAGCACGCTCGGCATTGGACCTTAGGCTCATGTGTGGCTTCTCCAGAGCCTCCCATTCTATATGCACTATTGAATTCCTGTGTCAGCAGTAGCTTCACCTTAAATGAGCAGAATTTACTCATTAGAATCAATTAGAATTGATTATTTTCTTACTCATAATTTCTGCTTTAGGTCATGAGCTGCCGTTCTGTATCCTCCTGCACACACTGCGCTCCGCCCACGGCCACACCCCCAAACTCAGCCTCCAGCAGTCCTCTGATGGACTGAGCACTGAGCACCTGCAGAAACAGCCCAAATCACCACGATTCATACTGAAGACCAGAGCTGCACAGTACACGCACTCCCACACAGGTGAGTTCACCTGTTCAGTACAGGTACGCATACACATGCTTATACAGGTGAGTTCGCCTGTATCACACATACATAATTACGCAGGTGAGTTTACCTGTATCACACATACATACTTACGCAGGGGAGTTTACCTGTACCTCAGACACACACACACACACACACACATGCACACACACAAACACACACTTATACAGGTGAGTTTTCTTGTGTCACACAAATGTGAGTTTACCTGTACCACACACACACACGCACACACACACAAACCTACTTACACAGATGACTTTACCTGTAACACACATATAAGCTTACACAGGTGAGTTTACCTGTAACACACTTACATACTTACACAGGTGAGTTTACCTTTACCAAACATACATCAGTACACATGTGAGTTTACCTGTGTTGCTCATACATACTAACACAGGTGAGTTTATCTGTAACACACACACACAACCACACACACACTTACAAGGGTGGGTTCTCCTGTATCATACAAATGTGGGTTTACCTGTACCGCACATATTTACATACATAGGTGATTGCATCATACATACATCATACATACTCACATAGGTGAGAGGCCAAAACTAAGGAAGGGGGGGTAACACTCCTCGGATTCCAGTGCAAAGCTTGAGAAAAGCCACAATAGTGAAAATAAAACAGCCTGAAAATAACTGAAACTGTATTTTTCTCTTTGGACAACTTTCTAAATGAACTGCAGCCACAGAAAAAGGTTTGAAAATGGAAACGAATTGTTTTATGAATGTATGTTGATCCTAGTGTTGAATAACTGGCAACCCAAAGAAAAAAAGAGTGTGGTTCATTTGGTGATGATGCTGACCGTTCGAAGCCTGAAGGAGGACAGATGTAGAGATGTAGAGATCTCTATAACTGAGAACTACTATAAAAAGACAGTTTTTACAAGGACAAAAATACGATACGAGGTGATAGACGTGGTTAGATGTACAGAGATTATTTAAATATAATCTAAATATAATATAAATATGTTGTGTTTTTTTACACCCTGTTTCAGACATTTATTTTGGGTCAGGTTAAGTTTCTTATAGGTTTTAAGCAAAGCTCTATAGTAAAGCCCAATAGTAAAGCCTTATAGTAAAACTCTAATGTAAAGCCCTACAGTAAAGTCCTGTTGTAAAGCCCTATAGTAAAGCCTTACACTAAAACTCTAATGTAAAGCCCTATAGTAAAGCCCAATAGTAAAACTCTAATGTAAAGCCCAATAGTAAAGCCTTACATTAAAACTCTAATGTAAAGCCCAATAGAAAAGCCCTGTTGTAAAGCCCTATAGTAAAGCCCTATAGTAAAGCCTTATAGTAAAACTCTAATGTAAAGCCCTATAGTAAAGCCCAATAGTAAAACTCTAATGTAAAGCCCTATAGTAAAGCCCAATAGTAAAGCCCAATAATAAAGCCTTATAGTAAAACTCTATTATAAAGTCTTTATAGTAAAGCCCTATAGGAAAGAACTATGGTAAAGCCTTATGATAAAGCTTTGTAGTAAAACCCTATTGTAAAGGCTTTATAGTAAAGCCCTATAATAAAGCCTTATAATAAATCTCTATAGTAAAGCCCATATATTAACGCTTTCTAGTAAAGGCCTAAAGTAAAGTAAGGCCCTATAGTAAACTCTTATAATAAAGCCCCATATTAAAGCCTTGTAGTAAAGCCCGCAGGTAAAGCTATATAGGAAAATACTATAGTACTTTATAGCGGCTGTTCTTTTTCACTCTGTGGGTGCGAGAGATGCAGTGTGACCGGTGCGCATGGGTCATTTACACATACAGTGTTTGCGCTGCTGACTGGAGAAGAAAAATCAAACTGATCAATAGTCAAGTCAGCCACTCTGCTCAATAAGAATACCATTCTCAAAAGAGCGCGGTACCTTTGTTTACTCTCAACAGCATTCTGACTTGTGAATTTCAAGCCTGGTAGACCAACTGGGGCATCTGTTTGGGACACAGCATGTTAGACTAGTATTTCCTATGATAACGGTCATGAAAGGAATTTTTCTGTGGAATATGTAAATAAACAGCTCCATGCATATTCTGTAAATACCACTGAAGAACAGGGTAAAAGGGGGCTAACAAAGTATGCAGAGAAACAGATGGACTACAGTCTGTAACTGTAGAACTACAAAGTGCACCTATACAGTAAGTGGAGCTGATAAAATGGACAATGAGTGTAGAAACAAGGAGGTGGTCAGAATGTTATGCCTGATCGATGTACACTGTGCAAATAAAAATATTAGCCATTTGGTACAAATTACACATATTTCAGTAGAGATTTCTAAGCAGATTAGTTTTAAGATAATCCACTCGCGTAAAGAAGGAGAAAGTCAAAGGACGAGAGAAATGAGGCTCCTAACAACCACCTGGAAGACCTGGTAGACCCCAAAACTGCCCCCATCAGATAAACAGCACTTAAAACTTTCATCTCTGAGAGAGAGGAGAAAATCAAGCTGCTTCAGATCTGAAAACATCCACAGGTGTTTCCGTCCATCCTTCCACTGTGAGAAGACGACTCAGCGCTGTGGGTCTGAAAGGATGTGTAGCTGATCAAGAAGAACCTCACTGAGAAAAGGAGACGGACACATCAAACAAAGAAGCTGAACGATGGACTGACCACCCCAGAGTCCAGACCTCAACACCACTGAATGTGTTTGATTACTTCAGAAAATGATCAACCAGCTTCTCAGACTGAACTTTGGAGGTGTGTCTGCAGATTCTTTGAGGAACTGAAAGCGAGTCTCCTGAACAAAATGGAGGCTGGAGTAAAGGTAAAGAGTGACTCACTGACTCACACAGCGGAGATTAAATTTAGGTTTTGAGGCCTCTGTGTGATTTTCTATTAAACAGGTTTTACCTGCTCGGTTCTCTGCAGAGACTGAAAGGTGGAGAACAGGGGCAATAATTACAGCTCATCTGAGACCCTCTAGCAGAAAGTGCTCATTATTGACTTCCTGTTGGTTTCCGAAGAACACACAATTGCAGTTGCAGTTCCTGTCATTATGGTAAATAATGGTGCTGCGTGTGTTTTGCTGTGTCTATTTTATGCATACACTCAATCACATTGTTTACACGCTTCCTGTCAATAATAAGGACAATAATAAAATAGTTAAATTCTGGCACATTTTGAATCAAACTCTTCTGCTCACATTGAGTGATCTAAAGTCATTCAGCTCAATTCATCTATGCTCCATTCTGTAACACATTCTCTACTGGGAACACTTAAATGTGGCAATTTTCTTCAAACCTTAGGTCGCAATTTTTATTTATTTGCCAAATGAAGGATTTCAACAAAGCTTTATTTCAAACAAACTTGCCGCACAAACATTTGCATTCAACTGCATCCGCACTATAAACAAATCCAGCTTGAATTTGTTGAATTAAGCTGTTTGGTTCAACTTAAAAAATTATATTGATTGAAAGAATCGTTCATTCAAAGTGTTTATTTAGGTTGAATAAAACTAGTTTAACTGCTTGTTATTAATTTTAGCTTGCAAGTAATTTTTTCAGTTTGAACTGATGAGCCAGTTTACTTCATCTGATTAAGAGGTGTGTCCCATTACGTCTATATAGTGCACCATTAGAAGTGCAGAGTAGATCAGCCAGTAAGACGCGTTCAACAGCTGCTCTGCTGAGCTGCTCGTTAGCTGCTCATTAAACACCTCCAAGAGGACGTTTGAAGGTTTTGTTGATTAAGGAGCTTTTATTGAGGTAAATTAATACATTTATTGATTTAAGCTGATTTTGGCTTCATATTCGCCAACTTTCCTAATTCATTCTCTGTTTAAGGCGCCTCAGTGTAACTGCAGCTCCATTTAAGGTGGAACGGAAAGTTCAGATGAGAAGCTGGTGAATAAGAAGCTACTTCAGCTTTATTTGTGTGTCTGAGTTTAATATTTAAGAGTTTTGACAGTTTTGCTGCCACTTTTATAAAAAATCTCGCACTGGAATGTTCTGAACTCTGGAGATGTGCAGGTGATACGGATCCACCGATCTAGATCATCTTCTCCTCGTAGTGTTTCTGGAGACGCATCTAAAGCATCTACATATCTGTTCATGTGTTTGTGGTCATTCTGGTCTGTTGTGTTGGTGTTTATCTCCTGCAGGGCTGTATCTGCAGTAACGGTGATGAGACAAGCTCCATCAGAGCTCAGAGCTACAGCTCACCTGCCAACATGGTGGTCTTCTTAATGTTGTAATCAAATACTAAGAATAGGAGAAATTTTGAGAACATTAAGAAGTTTGAGGTGGGCAAACTGTAACACCCTCAAGTTGATGTAACTCTAGAAAAGCTGTGTAATAAACTGCTTTATAATAAGACTTTTTGACAAACGTTTTTTTGCAGCTCAAACTGATCATCCTTAAAAAAGATGGTTCTTCAATGGTTCTTTATTAAAGAAAATTGTTTTATATAGAACCAGGAATACTCAAAGAACATTTCAGATTGATGGAGAATGTGTTGTATATGGTTCTACATAGCACCTTTTGAAAAAGGGTCTATATAGCATCAAAAAGAGTTCTGTGAATGTGCTTTGCTTGACATCGTAACAATAGAAGAACCCTTTTTAGTGCTATATAGAACCTTTTTCAAAAAGGTGCTATTTAGAACCATCTACAGCACATTCTGAAGAACGCTTTCACGACACAGAGAACCCTTTAATCATGCAATGGGTTCTTTTAGTGTCCATGAAAAACCATCTTTTTTAAGTATGTAAGGACAGACTCGAGACAACAGAGTTAGGATGCACTCAATAATCCGATCATGTCTGGATTTCCGCAGTTCTGATTATTCAAATGGTCATGTAAACAACACACTCTGATTTCTTAGATCAGATTAAGGTCTAGAAATCTGAATAAGAAATCTGCTGAAGAGGCTGAATATTAGCTCAGTAATCAGATTTCTCAGTGCATGTGAACTCTTACTCTGATTTCTTTCGGATTTGCGAGATGGCAGCAAAACAGTTTTGGCACAACGCTGAAACCGACTACATGTTGATGATGCATGTTCATATTTTCAGGTAAAGTGACTTGATTCAAAAGCCGCGTCATGAAGTTTGAATTTTACATTACGTTTACGTCGAGCCTTCTTCTGTGAGTTTACCGGCTGGTTGTAAAGCAGAAATCTGATTACAGCCTGACTCATGCAGACCTGGAGTTTCCCCATTATCTGATTACCCTGAGTTTGCGAGCCAGCTAATACAGTATACTATCTTCAATGCCCAGTTTAAACCCTGATCCCCTAGTCTCCATTTCTGTTGGTCCGTTCTTCATGAAATTTACAAATAACGTAAAGGGGGTCAGGCATTTTCAAATTATGTGAAAAACTGCAAAATGACAATGAATGGAGATCTGAGCAGCCACATACAGAATATCACAGAATGATGTGAGCATTTTTAAAAATTAACATCTATACAGTTGTATAAATAAGCCTCATGTTCCAGAGGAGTTACGTCAGTCTGAGTGTAAAGTGTGAGGCGTCCACTGTGGTTAATGAGCTACAGCTTTGTAGATAAAGCTGTTTACCATGTCTGGCTGTGCTGGTTTTGATGGTCCTGAATCTTCTACCAGAGGGGCGTGTCTGAAAGAGGTGATGTCCAGGATGAGAGGGGTCAGCTGTTAGTGAGCCGGCGTGGTCAATCACTCTGCTGTTGTAGATGTTCTGAAGTGTTGGCAGGCCACATCTGATGATCCTCTCCGCTGCCCTGACTATGTGCTGGGGTTTGGCTCGTTCCTGTGAGCTGGAGGAGCCAAACCAGATGGTTATGGATGATGTGAGGATGGACTCCATGATCGCTGTGCAGAAGTGGATCATCAGACTCTGAGGCAGGTTAAATTTCCTCAGCTCTCTCAGGAAGAACATTCTTTGCTGTGCTGTCTGGGCTATGGAGACATTAATCATGCCCTCTAACAGTTACGAAGCCATGCTCACTACAAGTAATCAGATCCAAAATTATTATTATTATTATTAGAGTACCACTCAGTGTAGATGTTACCATGACAACCAGCATCACGTGAGTTCAGTCAGAGTGAGACGAGCAGCAGTGAGCAGTGCTTGTGTTTTTAATTACTTTAAAATGATGTCAGACTCAGGAAAACGTCCTTCACATGTCCTTATTAAAGAAGGCCGAGAGGAAGTCGTCGTGTTCTGAGACACATAAGCTGGACGTCCGTCCCACCGCCGTCTTTTAAAGATCAGAGCATAAACTTCGTCTCCTCTGCAGACCAGTTTCTGCTCCTGCCATGTTGAACGGTATAAACTTTCACTATGACGCGACGAACATGATCAGAACGGACTTAAACTTTCCGATAGGGAATGTAATCAGATACAGGCGTTTACACGGATATTATTCTTCTATTTAACTGATTATTTACAGGATTACCCACCTCGATCAATCAGATAGACACTGTATTCCGAATGGCCTCAATCAGACTAGTCTATTCTGATTGGGGTGTTTACATGGACGTTTTCTATTCTGATTGAGCCATTAGTCAGATTATTCACAAATTATCAGGCCGCGTGTGAACATGGTTAATGCAATAGCGCTATTAAATGAAATTATTAATGAAATTATTGTGCTTCATGTTTTTATTTATGTCGCATTTAGTTTTTTGCAGCCTTTACAAATCTGAAGTTTGTAGAGTATAATAATTCAGTAATAACTACATACTGGAATACATACAGAATTAGTTACAAATTGAATAATATTTACATTCTTTAACAACAGCTTTGAGTCTGAACTTGTGGGGCCATATTACAAAAACTTCCTATATTTTTTCTTATAACTTAAGATCTGACCAGTCAAGATAAGATTTTTTACAACTTTATCTTATCTTACAGCATTTAATCTCCAGTTAGGAAGTCTTAACTTGCTTGATCACAGTTGACAATCAACTGCCAGTGTCTGTAACCTAGCAACCGACCATACACTCATAACTGAAACACATAATCAAAAGTGTCAAGATAGTTAGTCAGATAACTTCCATTACTGATGTAAGAAAGGTCAAACAAACTGTGAGAGCGCCCCCTGCTGTTTATCAGAGCGTCGCTGCTCCCCAGTTTCAGTCTCCATTTCCCAAACGCTTTAGCCGAGCGTGCTAATGTTACTCCTCCTAGTAAACAGACACACGTTCAGCTTCATCTCCTCATTATTCACCACCTTCACTGTAATATTTCATCATCAACATTAACACACGAAGGTGATCAGAGGGGCGGGGGAGATCGAGTCTGCAGTGTCTGAGATCTTTAAAACGCAGAGTTAGAAAAGAAAATCATCTCACACTGAAAGCAGCGTTTTACAGTAGAAATAAATGGAGCTCATTATGCTGGTAGTGAACTATGCTGCTGACACAGCTGCCTAAAAACCATAGAAACGGACCTTAAACAGAAGTGAGGACCCTGTTGGGGTTCATCCTAAAGTTAGGACAGGATTTAGGAGGTTTAGTCTAGTTAGGATGTTTGTGTGATGCTGTTTTCTTATCTGGAGTTAATGATGAGATTATGAAGTCAGGAACTGTTATTCTGTAATAGATACTGTCCTGAATTCACTCTATACTGAAGTTGTCATGGTGACGAACCAGATTTTAGACTTTGGTAGTTTCTGTAATATGACCCTGATTTCCTTCTTTTCATTTCAACATTAAAAAGCATCACAAAAATGTAAACAATTACGTAACCAATCTGTAATTAAACAATCCCTTAATGTAATAATTTAAGTAACAACTACAGTATTACAGAATTAATTACATAGTTATGTATTGATTGACATTTACACTCAAATCCACTTCTGATTTCTTTGTGTTTACGTCACTAACATGTAGATAATGTGCTTATACTGTAATGAATAAACTCCTTAATGTAATAATTCAGTTTTTACTGCACTTTTTAAAGTAGATTCTGAATTACACTGACGTTCAATTTTCTATACTAAATTGTTTTAATAAACTATGACTGCATACTTATTTTTTTGTCACTTTTAATGCGTGAAAACACTTTGGCAAATTAATGGAAATTGACAGAAATGAAAGGTAATTTTGAGAGAATTAGAATCAAACATATTTTTTATAACATTAAAAGACATCGTGGCCTAATTTAAAGAATGGACCAAACAACAAACATCTAAGCAATTCATAATCCAGCTGCTTAATTATCTTCAAAGTAATTTCCTGCATTCTTTGGACTTTGTGGGCTATAATTTTATGGGTTATCATCCAGGCCGGGCAACCTTTTCATCTTCATGCCTCATATCGAGGAACAGTCCCTTTGTTCATGCTTGGGCATGCCTGAGAACATTCAACAATTATTCAGGGCACGGTAAATGAGCCGTGAGGGCTGATTAATGAAGACACTGGCTGTAAATAGGGGCGCGTGCTACTTACATGGAGCTGAAGGATGTAAACTATGCTGTGTGGGTCAAAGGAAGATGAATGAGGGGTGACTAAGGGCTCAGGTTAACCCTCACTGGTTCACACAAGTATTGTGCAAAAATCAGAGACCACCTTTCATTTATTTATTTAATTAAAAGCATCAAACTGAAAATCCCATCGAAGCATCACCAGCTAAATCTAATCTCCGCTGTTTGAGTGTTCGATGTGTCACTCTTTACCTTTATTCCAGCTTCCATTCATTTCAGGAGACTCAGGAACTTTTAGTTCCTCAAAAGAATCTGCAGACACACCTCCAAAGTTCAGTCTTAGAAGCTGGTTGATCATTTCTGAAGTAATCAAACACATTCAGTGGTGTTGAGGTCTGGACTCTGGGAGTGGTCAGTCCATCGTTCAGCTTCTTTGTTTGATGTGTCCGTCTCCTTTTCTCAGTGAGGTTCTTCTTGACAGCTACACATCCTTTCAGACCCACAGCGCTGAGTCGTCTTCTCACAGTGGAAGGATGGACAGAAACACCTGTGGATGTTTTCAGATCTGAAGCAGCTTGATTTTCTCCTCTCTCTCAGAGATGAAAGCTTTAAGTGCTGTTTATCTGATGGGGGCAGTTTTGGGGTCTACCAGGTCTTCCGGTGCTGCTGGACTGAGAACCAAAAACATCCAGTCAAAGCGTCCTGTTTGCTGTATGCAGTAATGACTGTATGCATAAATTTGTATTTTCAGGAGCAGCTTTAAATGAAGTTGCTGTGCCATTTTCATTTAGCCATGCTTCTGTTAGAAACATGAAATCGAGCTTATTCTCTTTAATAAGATCTCGAATCAGAAGTGTTTTGTTATTTAGTGACCTTACGCTGAGTTAAGTGAGTTTAATTTATTGCTCACTACACTCCGTGTTTGGGGGGGCTGGTCATTTGTAACCCTATGTTCACATCAGCAGCGACTTTTTGCCTCTTGTCGCCCAAATTGCTGGTCGCTTATCACCTGTGGGTGTTTCTGAACTCCAGCTGAGATAAAGTGCACACTGTGCTGCTCAATCGCCACATCATTTCATCACATCCCTATTTGCATAAAATTAAACTCCGCTCAACTTTGTCACGTCACTGACTCTGCTTTGACCTCAGGAATGAAGTTATCAATGTTTTGACCATGCCAGTTTTATTTTTTTTTATTTATTATTTTTTTTTATATTGCACAGGGCTTGGGACTTTAATGACATCATTGAAACATTGAATCTTCTCTAATATTTTATCTCATCAGTCAATATTATGAGAATTGCTATTATGAGAATTGCTCATTGACCACATTACAGCAGAGAAATAGGGGAATGGTAGAAAATGAAGAGCTGCTATCAACACAACTTTACGTCTATTGTTTACCACCGTTACGTCCACCATTATGTCCACCATTACACCAATGTTCAGGCCTGGTGTAGTACCTTCTCCACATTCTTGGACAAGATAATATACCCATGGCAGCTTGCAGCCCACCCCTGCGGTCTAAGGCCATTCACTCCCAGGAAACACTCCATGTTTCCAACAGCATTGTCATTGCACCAGCCTTGGAGCCAACAGTGAACAGTACACTATTAGAAATAAAAGTGCTGTGCTGGTACATTTTTTGCTCATCAAGGTACAAAAATGTTCCCTCAAAGGTACAACAGTGGTTCTAAGGTCTGATTGTGAACCTTAAATAAGTTTTTCCAGGTGAAAAGTTCGTATTTGTACCTTTTCATAACCGAATGTTTTAAAACAGAACAGTAAAATAAAGCCTGGAGACGAGACGGGGTGTGTGGAGTCAGCACAGCTTAGAACATATCATTTCAGTGGATTATGGTTCAGTTATGTTCCCTGACTAAAGGTACTGAGATGGACCCTTGAGGATCCCACCCCAGTGACAAGAGAGGTACTGCCCCAGTGACAGTGTAGAGTGTAGAGCCTGCTGAACATCTTGCTTCCTTTCCTGTGGGTGGGCAGAGGTAATAAATTATTATAGCTATGAGAAGTTCTAAATTATTATAGCTATGATTAAATATTTAGCAAAAGAAGATCATCTTTTGTGCAATTTTTTTGGACGTCAATAAATTCATTAAAGCTCCTGGGGAACTATCTTCCACTACGTATAGCACTTTTTGGACAGTGATGACAGTGATTTACAAACATTTGTAGGTGACATGAACTCACTCCACCAATCACTGTTGTGCAGTCGTATGAACCAGTTTGCACTGACATGGTCAAATTACATGTTTTGTTTATTTTCTAAGTGTTAACACAATCTCTACAGGGAACACACTGGATGTGGCATTTTTCTGCAAAGTTTAGTACACAATTTCTTATAAATTAATATAAAATGTGCCATAACTTTTGCACAGGCGACATTTTATATTTCATTTTTTCCCTCAGTTTGTTAAATTCAGCAAATAAACAGTAAAAGTAAAATGTGTTTTACAAGTATAATAAGTTAAAGATGTACATTTTTTTAACATTAAGTCCAATCAGGCTTTGTGTAGTACCTTCTCTGTGTTCTCGGACAGGATGACAGAGGTGCTCAAACCTTTGCACATGAAAGTATCTGTACCCAACTTAAATGTTTTGGCCCATGTAGCAGGGGCCATGTTTTGTTACCTGAAAACATTTGGAAAATATTAGGCTGTTCATTTTTGTTAATCTGACAAAATTGGCCTCAGTACTAGAAACACACTAAATACTTTTTAGTTGAGGAGAAAAATTCAATTTACAAATTTTTTGAGTTAGTTAATCGTCAAAAGCTAACAGAACAACAATCTGTGCCGTACGCTCTGTCACGTAAACTTTTTAGATTTTCAGTAATCTTAAGGCAGATGTTACTTTTCATAAGTTATAACAACAAATATGTTTTTACAGTGCATTAAACATTTATGGATACAAAAATTGTAGTAATTCAGGGGCACCTTTTACCCCAACATCAGGAGGCTGTCATTTTGAGCCCCAGGGGTGCCACAGCCATCCGTAAGGGGAGGGAATGGTGGGAATGAGTGATGGAAAGAGACTCAGTTAGTGGGAAAGATGAGTACAAAACCATTTCTATATTGTTTTTTCTGACAGAGATGCACTAAAAGTGTGAAGAGAACGTTTAACAAAACTAAGAAGTTTGAGCTCTGCAAACTGTAACATCCTCAAGTTTGGTTAATCAGTCAGTCAATCAAGCTTCATTTAACTTTATTCATTGACAATGACCCTCATTTACAATGTAGCCAAGCCAATACAGAAATCAAGAAATCAAGGATTGAAGAAATGAAAGTAGCAAAAAAAGTATCAGTTAGTAAAAACATTTCAAATACTAAAAATATTAAAAGTAACCATCATCATAATGGTAAAATTTAAGAGTAAGAAAGTCAACAGAATAAACTAATAAAATTGCAAAAATGAAATAGCAAATTCTAAAATCATTGATAATAAAATAATTGAAAGCATGTAAAATATAAAATAAAACTAAGTAGTAACTAGACAATAAACACTAATTATTATGTATTTACTTTCCTTTTATAATTTAAAAGGAAGGTAAATATAAAACAATAAATAATAATATAACAAAATAACAACAAAACAAATAAAAACATAACAAAATCTTATAAAAAGTTAACTGTCTAAAATCTGCTATAATTAAGTGCTTTATGATAAGTTGCATTATGCAAAATGACTTTTGATTTCTTACAGAGTGGTGTTAGCATGGTGACAACCAACATGACTGATGGGTTGTATCCCAGCAGGTAGAACATTTGGACAAACATTCTAGCAGCTCAAACTGTACAGATAGACTCCAGCAACAATATAAGCATTTTTAGGGGGCAGGAGCACAAGGGAAAAAGATGAATGTAAATTTAATTTACAGCGTATGGGTCATTTTACAGGAATGTCCACTTTTTCATCTGTCCATACGCTGTAAAAAGTGGCTCATCAGACCTACTTAAAAAATACTTCATTGATTGATTGAAAGAATCATTCATTGAAAGCATTTATTTAGGTCGAATAAAACTAGTTAATTTACTTGTTACCACATGAAGTATTTTTATAAGTAGATCTGACGAGTCACTTTTTACAGTGTAGGAGTCACTGGTGTTACTGATCCTCACTGGTGTTACATAATAAAGGAACACCAGATACATCTTTAATGAACAATGCATTTTACAAAACGGCTGCTACAGAGCATCAAACCACATGTTGTCCATCATGGAACATCCACTAAAATATGGAATTTAATCCATTTGTATTCTATTTTTTCACAATTACCTCAGAATAAAGTCGGTCACACCAGTGACTTCAGCTAAAAGCTTCATATGAAATCATGAGCTAAATGAGAAAATCTCTGATAACTGAAAGACACAGTGGATTCACCAAGTGCTTTTCTTCATAGATCCTCAGAAAACAGGTAAAAGGAAGTCGAGTGATGTCATCAGTGTGACTTTCATTTCAAAATAAGAGATTTTTTGTTACGCGGTAACACCAGTGACACGACTCCTGGGGACAACAGCTTTCATTATATATTTTATAATATTTATTTGTTTTCTTTATGTCATTTACATCATATATTTCATGGTCATGTACAGATTATTGCAGTTAAAATGGCAGAAAAACATGTTTTTACATCAAAATATGGCCTCAGCCTTCACACATGACTGTGGGGATGAGCTCTTCTGTCGTGCTTGGAATTCAATATGATTAATTTAGAAAACAAATATTGCTGAATTGATGCCTCAAGAAGGTGTAGTTGTTAAAATAACATTGTTTTAATTTAAAATATAAATAAGTTTTAACCCTAACATGTTTTTGAAGTGTAATATATCTGGAAACGCTAGGGACACAAAAATAAACATTTCTGTAGAATGACTCATATCACAAACATTCTCATGAAGAGAGACAATCTAATAATGTTTCCGAGGAAACCAAACACTTGAGTTTCCAAGGTCACTAACTATCTTTACTGCCCAAATATGAATTCAAACCCAGTGTACAGTGTACAAGACTGTAACATTGCCTATAATGCTGTGTAACTACTATGAATCAAAGAGTTGCAACTCTAATTAAAGCTTCACAGAGCCTCACATAAATACCTGTTTGTTTACAATAACAGAAAATTGGTTCAGCAAGTTATTAGCATCCCTTTTTGCCACTTGTTTGTTTGCTGTTCACAATAGTCACACGCTTTCACACCAGCAATGGAAAGGGTGAGATTAGAGGGGGATGAGAGCAGTAATTCAGAGTTCTGCACTCTGCTTTGGTAAAGAAAATGGTTCTATATAGAACCATGAACACTGACAGAACCCTTTGCGTGATTAAAGGATTCTTTGCATGGTGAAATGGTTCTTCAGATTGATGGAGAACCTGCTGTCGGTGGTTCTTTATAGAATCTTTTTGAAAAGCACCAAAAAGGCTTCTGTAGTTACAATCTTGATATCGTAACCACATACGCTGTTTATTCACATTGCATTTAGTGTATCGTCTTCGGAAAAAAACGAGTTTATACTGTGTTGTTACATGTAATAATATAGTAATAACTACATAATTACAGAATGGGTTACAGCAATGCTTTATGAATGACATTTACAATCTGTATCCACAGTCTTTGCTTCTGATTTCCATCTGCTTGTTTTAGCATCAAAAACAACCACAGAAATTTAGCTGATGAGTCTGTAATTAAACAATCTCTTAATGTAATAAATTAGTAATTACATAATTACAAATGAATTTATTTTGCATTCCTAATGCTTTGCTCTTTGGATTTCTGTTTGTGTCAACACTGAAACATCAGAAATATGTAAATGATGTAAATACTGTAATTCATCATCGTCATCATCATCATCGTTAACCGCTTAGTCCAGATAGCGTCACAGTAGCAGTTGGGGGAGCAGAGAATCTCAGATGACCCTGTCCTCCGCAACTTCCTCCAGCTCATTCCTGAGGACCGCAAGCCACTCCCAGGCCAACTTGGAGATATAATCCCTCCAGCGGGTCCTGGGACGACCCCGGGGTCTTGTTCTGGTAGGCCGTGCCTGGTACACCCCCACTGGGAGGCATCCAGGGGGCATCCGAATCAGATGCCCGAACCACCTCAGCTGGCTCCTCTCAATGCGGCAGAGTAGCAGCTCTACTCCGAGCTCCTCCTGGATGGCCGAGCTCCTCACCCTATCAAGTAGAGTGTAGCCGGCCACCCTGCAAAGAAAGCTCATTTCCGCCGCTTGTATTCGCGATCTCATTCTTTCGGTCATTACCCACAGCTCATGACCACAGGTGAGGGTCAGGATGTAGACCGATTGGTAAACAGAGAGCTTCGTCTTATGGCTCAGCTCCCTCTTCACCACTACAGTCCAGTACAGTGACCTCATTACTGCTGCCGCCTGTCCCAGCCTGTGGTCGATCTCACGATCCCTCTTCCCATCACTTGTGAACAAGACCCCGAGATACTTAAGCCCCTCCACCTGGGGCAAGTCCTTTCCCCTTACCTGGAGTGGGCATGCCATCCTTTTCCAGGCTAAGACCATAGACTTGAAGGTGCTGATCCGCAAACCAATCGCTTCACACTCAGCTGCAAATCCATTGCGCGCTGGATGCGTCCATGTGATCCAGCCAAAAGAACATCATCTGCAAATAGCAGAGACGCCACCCTCTGGCCTCCACACATAATGCCCTCCTGACCCCGGCTACGCCTTGACACCCTGTCCATGAATATCACGAACAGGAGTGGAGACAGGGCACAACCCTGTCCGACTTAATGCCGAGTCTACGAACACAGCTCTCACTCCGGGTGTACAGAGATTGAATGGCCTGGAGTAGTAACCCCGCCACCCCATACCCAGTTGTAAGCCTTCTCCAAATCCACAAAACACATGTAGACTGGGTTGGCAAACTCCCATGCCCCCTCAACAATCTGTGAGAGGGTGAAAAGCCGGTCCATTGTTCCACGGCCAGGGCACAATCCACATTGTTCCTCCTCGATCTGAGGTTCAACTATCGGTCGAAGTCTCCTTTCCAGCACCTTGGCGTAGACTATCTTACTGTAATTAATGAACCTCTAATATAATAATTTAGTAATATCTTCTGGTTCCTTCTGTTCGTTTCATGCCAAAAATATCATAAAGATGCAAATGATGATGTAATGATCCTTTAAATAACTTAATTAAGCAAACATTTAAACCTCTAGAGTTATCACTTAACTATTGGAAGTGTTAGTGAATTATATTTACATTTAACTCCACATGTTTCAATGAACTACAAGTGCATAATAACCAAGACTATTTATTCACCTCTAATGCTGAAGAAAAATGCTTTGTTCCATTGACAGAAACAAAACTGCAACCTACATTTCTGATGGAGACAGAGTTACAGGGCATTAGAGATTGACTGAATTAGAATTTAAGACCAATTGTCTTTATAAGATATTAAAAATAAATCCAAAAAGTCAGCAGCTTAATTATCCTTCAAAGTAAGAGGCTTTGCTCTTCAGACTGAGGGCTGTAGTATTGTGGGTTATCAGCTAGTCTAAGCAGTCTTTTCATCTTCATGCCAGATAATAAGGCACAGTCTCTTTGTTGTCGCTGCAGAATTTGGAGATACTTGAAGAAAATTAACATTTCTGCAGCAAACGCTAGAGGAGCCATGGAGACTGGCTAATACAGATACGAGCTGGATGTGAAGTGTGCATGCTGCAGCTGAAGCACCAAGGATGAAAACTGTTCTGGGTATTATTCAGGGATGGATCATGGTCTTGCTCAGCCTCTGGGCTCCTACATTTCTGAGTCAAGCCAATCTGAGTCACAAAATATACCCCCACACATGGTAGACAACAGTACCCAATCACACATTCTGCAAAATATCCTGTTGGAATTGAAGAACTGTAGCCTATCATGAGCGCTGGATACTAAACGCAACCACTCCATCATTCAGCGTTGATGTAAACCTTTGATCTTGCCACAGACAGAGAGTCAGGAGACCAGGATTTGGAGAAACGATGATGTTTATTCAGAGCACTCTGACCATCTGTGCCACAATCACCCAGTCTAAACAGATGTTTAGACACACAACTCTGTTATTGACGCCCCCCCCAGGACTCTTGGTACCATGGTAAAAGACCCAAGTCAGTGGTCTCGTAGAATTGCATCCTGTTGTAAAGTACAGAGTTGCCTTTCTCAGGGACTCAGATCCTATTTTAAATGTCTCAGTGTTCTGTCCCAGGAAGGCAAAATCCTTCTTGGGGGGTGTCGTTAAGGCAATTAGTTGGAATTGTTCAAACCATGAGAACAGAATGTAGTTGACTTCTTATAAGAATGCTTCAGCATCGATACTGTTTAACAATAAATAACAACTAAAACAAAGAAAAAAATACCAGAAAACTAGAAAATAAAAGTATTCCCAGCAGTATCTCAGTTAAATGCACTTCCTCCATTTGCTCTATCTGCTCTGTCCAGTTAATGCACTAATATTCAACATCAAAGCAACCAATTAGAAAAATGAAACCATATATTGCCCACCGTATAGAGGTTTCTTTGTTGCCTTCCTCCTGTTGTCCAGAACTGGGTCGAAAACCAGGTTCTGTGGCGTTAGACGTGTTTGGTGCTCTTGAGTTCATTTGTTATCTTCGCCAAGCGGGAAAATGAAAGTTCTCTCTGGCAGGTTGTTACTGGCAAAGTTAGAAAAGTCCAACGTGCCATGTAAAAGCTGACCGCAAGTCAAGTACCAGCATTGTTTGGAGCATCTGAGTTGGGCACTTTTCAGATTCACACAGGATCAACTATTTTGCCGAGTTCATATCCAAGTCCGACATAGTTAAAGGGTACATGTGCCTTTTCCATGATGTCACCATTCAGCACATTGTTTGAAATAAACAGAACACCAAAGAGACTGGTCAGGTGGCTGGAGGCATCCAAGTGGTTTTAAAAGCATCTATGATCGCATTAAGTATTTCTATCGGTAACATCTCCATTCCATCAAATGTGACCGCTGGTTCTGAGCTCTCATCCACAGATGTTTTTCGCTTTCTCTTCTGCTGAAGGTGATGTTTGTAGGACTGCGAGACACCTGACTCATTCAAGGCAGCTCTTTCAAAAATCTCCAACAGATCTCGCAGTGCTGCCACAAAGTCCCGCAATGACGAGAAGAGTGACGCCGCTGCGGAGATGCCAGTGTCTGTTTTTTGTAATTGCAAACTCATAGCCTGAAAGCGGTTGAGTATGGTGTCCCAGGGATTTGCCATTAATGCCTCTAAAGAGTCCATTTTGGCACTGAGTGCAGCAGTTTCAGCTTGTTTCTGTGCATAATATTTCCAGAGAACCTTGGATGAATCAGCTCGAGTGCTCCACTGAGTACCTGATAACGTTTCACTGTCAGTTTGGCATCTGTATTACAGAAAACCTTTTCCCATCTGTGTCAAAAAAATATTCAGCTTCTGGGCTACTTCTATCAACAGTGTTTATGCTGGCTAGATTAATGGAACGCACTTCACAGGGTACTTAACAGGGAGTTTTTCATTTTAGGTGCGCCTGTAGCCAAGTTGTACCTTACTGTCAAATTGCTTGTGTTATCATCTGACTGGTTCCGACAGTTCAGAAGCTCTAATTCTAGACTTTTCATCATGTCCAATGGGCTCAAAAGTCAGAAAACATTCAACAACTACTCCAGATTTGTTGACAAGCCTGAATGTGAACGTTAAATGGTCCACATGAAAAATCTGGGGAGTCAGCAGTTGCAGAAATCTTGAATCTCATTTGTTATTGCTTGTTTGGTTCTCTTTCCCATTAATTCGATAGCTCCTATTATCGTGGATAACAAATATGACACTGTGCCTCTTCCTTTCCTGCCAAATTTTTTTTAATGTGCTTAGTGTGGAAGGGATCAAATTGTGGCATTCGTTCCAATATGCCAAAGAAGTTACCTACAAATTCGTTATCCCACCTGAAAGCAAGTCTTGTCTCCGCCAAGAAGTCCATCTATTTGTTTCATCAGGTCAGAATCTATAGAAGCAGTTGATATTGATTTTGCACGATCTTTGCTCTGCACTTCTTTCACAATCTCCTACTCTTATGGAGTGTTTCCAATCACTAGAACCAAACAACACAGGCATTGCATTTGCTTCCAGCCCAGTGAGGTACAGTAACCACAGTCAAGAAACTGTCTGTTTGGCAATCTACACCTGAGTAGTTCATTCACAAAACTTCCTCTTTTACTCATAATTGCAAGGGCCCAGTCTGTGCCGCCAGCCGCCAGCAGAGGGCCATGGTGGTGAGGCACCACAAGTTCAGGGAACTCCAATTATCAGAAGCCCTCAGGCTGATTATTCCCAACCTGGCACACCTGTGGACTCCTCTACTTAAGGCCGTGGCAAACAGCAGCCCTTTGTCACACCTTTGTAAAGGGGTGACCAGTACGGTACTTAGCCCAGGTGGGTATTTGGACAAAAAGGAAAAGGAAAAAAAAAAAATTAGAAAAGAAAAGAGGGCTGGAAAAACAAAAGAGAGAAATTGCCCCTAAACTATTTAAAAGACCAAAAGAAGGCTTGAACAAGAAACGACTCCAAGCCAAACAAAAAGTGTTTGCTTCACAAAGAGCAAACAGGTGAAACATAAAGTCTACATTCCTCTCATCACAGAGGACTTCACTTATCTATCTCAGCCTTTGTTTGACACGCTGCTTTCAGCGTCCCCTTTGTTTGCCTTTTCCCGCCATTTTTTTTCCCATTCAACGAAGTGTTATTCCCGTTTTCGCTACAGTAACTTCTCGGACCGCCAATCAGTACAATGGCGCTTCGAGCCTGACTCTAAACCACCTCGACTCCAATGAGCACAATCACCAAATTCATACTGCATCACCTCAATAAATTAATTTTATCCTTTCTAACAGGTTTTCCTCTTTGCACTTGGGTCTGCTTCCCTGCCCCCTGCTGTCCCATAACAATAATAGCTTCATACCAAACCAAGGCTGAGTATTTTGCAGTCCGGTTTTGGAAGGGGGTCTCTCCTCACTCCTCTTTCACTGAGTATTGATTTGATAATACTGTCAATGATTTGATAGCACCAGGATTGGAATTTGCTGCTCTTGGTCTCACCAATCATCCAAACCATCCAGCTGTTATAGGTAATTTCATTGGTCCTGGATGTTGCTCCACTTGTTGGCCTGCTTTTTGTGGATAGCATTCTTGCCAAACTCTGCCATTTCATTAGCAACATAACTCTGGGAAGGCTGCTCAAAAAATAGTCAATACAAATATTTTTTTAATTAAAATTGTTTCCCTCGCTTTTTTCTGTTTTCATTTTCCTTCTGAATGCACCACTGTTCCAGCGTTTATGATCCATTGTATTTCTGAATGTCTAAAGAAAACAAATGTAGAAGTAAAGGCCTCTGAACAACAGACAATCTCTGGCTGGAGACAAAGCACCAACATTTTTTGTTGTTTGGTTTAATTTTGATTTCAATGGCTTTTGTCTGTACATAATAATACAAAAAATGTAGCCCTGAAACTACAAAACAGTCAGAATATCAATTGACATTACACATTTTATTCAAAAGTAAGGAACCAATTTTATTTCAAATGATTTTATTGTACATTAAAATTTACAACAGGTAGTTTTACTTGCTTTGGGTAGAGCAGCAAGCTATTCAATGATCAATAATATGCTGTAATTATCTATTTCCAGTAATTTGTTTTTATCAAAACATCATTCTGGGTGTTAGTTTTGAACCTTATGCTTAATTTTATTAGAGCTTCATTCTGGATATTAATTTAATTAAAACTTCATTTTTGACATTCATTTTATTAGAAGTTCTTTCTGGATATTCATTTTATCAGAACTGCATTCTGGAAGTTATTTTTATTAGAACTTTATTCTGGATATTAAATTTATTAGAACTTTATTCTGGAAGTTAATTTTATTAGAACTTGATTCTGGATATTAATTTTATTTAACTTTATTTAATTTAACTTCATTTTAGATAGGGCAGTTTTTTACATTGTTGAAAACAGGGATTTGTTGATTTGTTGAAGGTTATTACAAAAAAATGGTAAATGTTATTTTTTGGTTGCAGGTTCTTCTCTGAAGCACAAGAGGAAAAGATCTCTGATTGGTTGGGCTCTGAGAAGGGGATACAACAGCCAATCAGAAGAAAAGAACGACTCTGACTCTGCCTCCAACAAGCTGTTTGGCCAGCCACTGGCTTCAGTTTGTCAGGATGGAAATCTGCCCAAACCAATCATGGTGAGGACCTCAGGACACTCTTAAAAACAATGGCTGTTGAAGCGTTCTTTAGAAAAAGGAATGGTTGCATTTAGAACCATAAGTTCTACATAGAACCATTTGAGACTTTGGATGGTGAAAATGTCTTCAGATTCATGGAGAATGTGTTGTTTTTGGTTTATATAGCACCAAAAAGGGTTCATCTGTTGTTTTAAGCTTGACATTGTAACTATAGAAAAACCCTTTTTGGTGCTAAAACCATTTTCAAAAAGGTTCTGCATAGAACCTTATACGTGTTGTATAATCAGAAATGCATTGTGTTGTATAGTCTCCATCAATCTGAAGAACAATTTCATCACGCAAAGAACCATTTAAGGATGAAATGATTCTATGTAGAACCATTGCTTTTACTAAAGAAGAACCTTTTTTCTAAGAGAGTAACTTTAACTGACCATTTCCATTCTTTTCATTTATGATTGCTACAATTGGTCATTTCGTTGTAAGGAATGGTTCAGTCAGAAATGCTAATGTTGCTAATTAATGAATGAAAGATTAGCATTCTAGAAATTAGACCGTATTCATAGGTAGCCACATTAGCATGTTTGGATAAGCTATTGCTCTGAGCGTTTTGCGAGTTCGGACTGTGACTTCAACATGTGGAACATGAAGAACGGTTGATTGACAACTTGGGCTGGAGTTCTGGGCAGTTTCACCCGAATCTAGAAAGCTGGACCCGCCTTTTATATGCACTGTGGTGGGACTAATATAAGACTGAGGAACTGGGAGGAAATGAGGCGATGGTGGGGATCATAAAAACTTCATCATGAAAGGTAGGGGTGGAAATTTATAGAGCATTCAATTGGAAAGAGGGAGGCTTTAGGCACGGTCCCCCACCTAAATCTCAGTTATTCCAAAACTCCATTTAAAGTAGGTTTTACTGTCTGTTGAAAGTGATGTTCAATAAAGAAAAACAGGTATTTGCTCTTTCCTCCACTTGCCCATGGTGTATTATACCTCAGCCACCTTTAAATCTGTAATGGAAATCCTGAATCTGTGCTCTTAAAAAACCCATATCTCAAATCTTCACTGCTGTATTCATACATCCACCTACTCAGCTTATATTACAGAGCAACCACAACAGATTGAGCACAGCGGCAAAGAACTCAGGAAAAAATAAAAGAGAGAAAATTGTAGAGTACAGATCCATTAAATTTTTCAAGGACAACCAGTACATACATGACTCACGTGATGAACTGTTGCTTCACATGCTCGGCTGCTTTGCTTGCTGCCCTCCACTTGTGTTCTGGTGCAAGTACGCTGGCGCAATAGCTGCAATTAATACCATGAAGTATTTTTTTATTTGTTTTGTATTGTCTGTGTGCATGTTTTGATGTTTTCTTGCTGACTCAGCTGCTTGAGTGGTGTTGCGTCGCTACTTCAGAGCTGCCTGGACCAGCCACTTGAATGACATTGTATGGTAACTATGACGTCCCTCAAGGGCCAAATGCTTGAGAGACGCTGTATGGTAGCTCTGAGGTTGCCTGGGCCGGTCATTGGAGGGATGCTGTATGGTAGCTAAAGGCTGGATGGACTGGCTGCTTGAATGATGTTGTACTGCAACTATAAATTTGCCTTGGTCAGCCACTTCAGTTGATCAACATCACAGCTATGTGGCTGCCTGGACCCGCCACTTTAGTGATGCTGTATTGTAGCTGTGAGGCTGCCTGGGTTGGTCACTTGAGGGATGCTATATGGTAGCTACAAGGCTTCCTGGGCCGGTCACTTGTGGGATGCTCTGTGGTAGCTACGAGGCTGACTGGACTGAATGCTTTAGAGATGCTGTATGGTAACTGTGACGCTGCCTGGGCAGAATGCTTGAGGGATGTTTTGTGGTCGCTGCAAATCTGCTTGGACCAGCTGTCTGAGGGATGCTGTATGGTAGCTATGTGGCTGCTTGGACCGGCCACTTGAATGACATTGTATAGCAACTATAAATTTTCCTTGGTCGGCCACTTGAGTGGATCAACATTGCAGCTATGTGGCTGCCTGGACCCGCCACTTTAGTGATGCTGTATTGTAATTGTGAGGCTGCCTGGGCCAGTCACTTGAGGGATGCTATATGGTAGCTACGAGGCTGCCTCAGCTGGTCACTTGAGGGATGCTATATGGTAGCTACAAGGCTTCCTGGGCAGGGCACTTGAGGGATACTGCATGGTAGCTCTGAGGCTTGATAGGCCAAATACATGAGGGATGCTGTGCGGTAGCTACAAGGCTGCCTCGGGTCGACGCTTGAGGAACACTATATTGTAGCTATGAAGCTGCCTGGGCTGAATGCTTGATGGACAGTGTATGATAGCCACAAAGCTGCCTGGACTGAATGCTTGAGAGACAATGTGTGGTAGCCACAAAGCTGCCTGGACCAGCTGTTTGAATGAAGTTGCTTTGCTGCTACACAGCTGCCTAGACTGACCACTTGAATGACGTTGTATGGCAACTAAAAGGTTACCTTGGCTGGCCGCTTGAGTGACTCAACATTACAGCTCTGTGGCTGCCTAGACTCGCCACGCTGTATTGTGATATAAGGTGATGCTGTATTGTAGATATAAGGCTGTCTGGGCTGGTCGCTTGAGGGACACTGTATGGTATCTATGAGGCTGCCTGGGCCGAATGCTTGAGGGACGCTGTATGGTAGCTACGAGGCTGCCTGGGCAGAAAGTCTGAAGGTCGCTGTATGGTAGCCGTGAAGTTCCTGGGCAGAATACCTAAGGGAACCTGTATGGTAGCTATTAGACTGCCAGGGCCAGTCATTTGAGGGACGTTGTATGGACACTATGAGGCTGCCTGGGCCGAATGCTTGAGGGATGCTGTGTGGTAGCTACAAAGCTTCTTGGACCAGCTGCTTGAATGACGTTGCATGGCAACTATAAGGTTGCCTTGACTGGCAGCTTAAGTGACTCAACATCGCAGCTATGTGGCTACCGGGACCTGCCACTTTAGTGATGCTGTACTGTAGCTATGAGGCTGCCTGGGCCGGTTGCTTGAGGGACGCTGCATGGTTGCTACAAGGCTGACTGGACTGAACCCTTGAGGGATGCTGTATGGCAGCTACGAGGATGCCTGGGAGGAACATTTGAGGGACGTTGTATGATAGCCTATAGGCTGCCTGGGCCAGTCACTTGAGGGAGGCTGTGTGCTTAAGATATGCTGTATGGTAGCCACAAGGCTGCCTTGACCTGACGCTTTAGTGATGCTGCATGGATTACAGCTGTGTTCTCCATATGAACCAAGAAAACACATTCAGTGATGTTGAAGTCTGGACTCTGGACTGGCCAGTCCTTTGTTCTGAGTACAGCAGCAGCTTCTCAGTTTTGTAAATATGTCTTGATCTTGACATCATTATCATGCAATAGAATGAATTGTTTGTGACAGTAGCATTTTTTGATGAAGTAAATCCTTTGAGTTTTAATTTGCAAAGCATAAAGATCTAAACCATTATAAGAATCTCGGTGAAGCAAAAAATAATAGACAATACTACATGTATCATCACAGTTACACTCACTGATAGAGCTTATAGCCTTTATACACAAACACAGCAATGACCTTCTATGGGACATTCTCACTCAGCTGAAGCCCGATTTACATTTCGAGCCACGATGCCACCACAAGTGACACAAATCTGACAGTTTTGACACATTTTTCCAAAGGTCACTGAGCTGAGCTGTGATTGGCTGCCTGAAAGGATGGCACAATTTCAATGTCATGGAGAACGTACCAGTACAGACTACCAATTATTTGAAATGGGCGCATATAACTTATTGTCTGTTCCTCATTCTAAAGTTAAGCATTAGTCTCTTTTTCATTGAACACATCTCCAGTGCAGCCCACAAGTTTTTGGACAGAAACACATTTTTTTACTTTACTGAACTGGAAATTATACACTAGCTGGGTTCCTATCTGAGTATTTTGACATACTGAAAAAAAAGACTATGAAATGAAAAATATCAAATAAAATTGGTGAAATAAAAAAACAAAAAAACAAAAAGGTTATCCACTTTACCGAAGTAGAAACATTTTTAGGGGAATAAAAAATGCATTTGCTAACTAAGTAATGAAAAATATGAATAAAAGTCATGAGTGATCAGCTTTTTCTGTTTTTTTTTTTATGTACGAATTCTGAGTTGCATGTGATAAAATTAAAACTTAGCTTTGTCTAATCAAAGGGCATGAACAGAAAGGTGATATTATATACAGATATTTGAAAAGGGGTGATCTAATTACATATTTGGTTGAAAATAACACTTTTCCTACAGAGAACAAAGTTAAACTTGCCATATTTCTGCAAACTTTCATGTGCTATAACTTTTGCACAGGCTGCATTTTATATAGGTTTTCCCCAATGTGTTAAACTCAGCCAATAAACAGTAAGTATAGAGGAATATGTGTTAATTTATTTCCACTGTGAAAAATCAACAAACTGTAGAGTTTGACTAGGGGTGCCCAAACTTTTGCTTATGACAGCCTCAGTACTGTGGAGCATCCTGACCAATCGTGGATGTATCTAAAATAAAGACAATGGTTCTATATAGAACCATGAACCCTCAAAGAACTATTTGCATGCTTAAATGACTCTTTCTCTGGTCAGATGGCCCTTCAGATTGATGATGTATATGGTTCTATATAGAACCTTTTTAAAAATGGTTTCACATGTCATCAAAAAGGGTTCTACTATTGTTACGATGTCAAGCTTGTGACAATAGCAGAACCTTTTTGGTGCTACATAGAACCCTTTTCAAAAAGCTTCCATATAGAGCCATCTACAGCACATTCTCTATGCAAAATTCTCGATGTAAAGAACCCTTTAATCACATAAAGGGTTTGCTGAGTGTTCATAATTCTATGTAGAACCATTTTTGTTACAAAGGACCAGTAAAGAACCGTAGTGTACAGTGTATAAAATTTGCAGTATGGTTAGTGGAGCACTATGGGAGACCATAGAAACTCGAAGATGGTGCTCCAAGGGTTCTTTAGTAAATTGGTTATGCACTGAACCATGAACACTCAAAGAACCCTTTGCATGATTAAAGGGTTCTTTGCATCATGACCAGGTTCCTTAGATAGAGAATGTGCTGTAAATGCTTCTGCATAGAACCTTTTAGAAAAGGGTTCTATATAGCACCAAAATAGATTCTTTTTGTATCAAGCTTCACATTGTAACAATAGAAGAACCCTTTTTGGTGCTATGTAGAACCACATACAGCACATTCACGATCAATCTGAAGAACAATTTCACCATGAATTGAACCATTGAAGCATGCAAGTGGTTCTTTAAGTGGTCATGGCTCTATACGGAACCATTTTCTTTACTAAAGAACAGTGCGGAACCGTGAATTCCTGCTTAAATCCTCTTCTAATCTCACCCTTTCCATTGCTGGAGGGATAATTAGCTCTATTTTTATCTGGGCACATTTTCTCACTTCTTTTTTATTCCTTTTGCAACCTCCTGACACCAAGTCCAAATATCACAGTGTTCAGCTCAAAATATCACAATGTGACTTTTCCCCACTCTCGTTCAGCACTGATATGTACTGTAGTGGCTAATCAATTCCACTGTACTGATGCTCCCACATTTACAAGAGCATTAACAGCTGGCCTGAAGTTGTCAGAGGTTTAAAGGGCGCGAGGCACACCAGATGTCAGATGATGCTTTTGGGTTGACAGTTTCAGGTATGAATTAGGCCTAAAGGCTAATGAGATACGACTTATTTTCATATGCGTTAGTGGAGGTGCTGTCATTCAGCAGGGCTCTGCCCTCAATGCTGCATTCATTCCACGGCGAAGGTCAAATGAATTATTTAATCATGTGAGCTTGAATGAGGCTCAGTACTGTAACTCATTTTCATTCTTAAAATCGCCTTTGATGGCGTGTATGATGTGTGGATTTCATATTATAATGCTATGCATGTGTGTGTACAGGATATACTGTGTGTGCTGTACCATGAGGGTCCTAAAACTCTCGGAATATTCCGGCGCTCTGCAAATGCCAAAAGTTGCCGGGTCCTGAAGGAGCGACTGAACTCCGGACATCACGTTCCGCTGCATGGAGAATCCGTATTCACAGCGGCGTCCCTCCTCACTGTGAGAACCAGATCAGCCTCTTCACACTTAATCCGGATTTAGAATCCAGATTCACAATCTAAATTTAGACTTAGTCACTTTATCCATAATGTCACTTAATTCATATTTACATTTCACAGTATACACATATATAATGTGTAATCCAGATTAGTTATTTTTGATTTATACATGGTAATTTGTATCATGTAGTCTAGGTTGACACTTAATCCGAATTCACACTGAATCCAAAGTTACACTTAATTTAAAAGTATGCATGACACAAATGACCATGTATTCCAGATTCACACTTATCCAGATTTCCACTCGATCCAAACTCACATTTCAATATGGAATCATGCATAGCCATATTCACACGCAGTCCAGATTCACTATTAGTCAAGATTCACACTTTGCTCAGATTCACACTTGGTCCTGATTTACACTTAATTTAAAAGTACACTTGATGCAAATGACCATGTAGTCCAGACTAACACTTAATACACCTTCACACTTAATCCAGATCCACACTTGATCCAAATTCACATTTTAATATGGAATCATGCATATACAAGGTTCAAACTTAGTCCAGATTCACTATTAGTCAAGATTCACACTTTGCTCAGATTCACACTTGGTCCAGATTTATATTTAATCCAGATTTACACGATCACACTTAATCCAAATTCATGTTTAGATTTATTATAGCTTGGAGGTCATCACATTATTAAAAATAAATTTTTAGATTGGAGTATTTATTAAAATTAATTCACTATTTTAAGATTTATTCTTCAGGAGAAAGAAACAGGAGTACAATTTCTAAAATAGTTACAGAGTAATGAATTGTCATCAATAACGAAATAAAAAAAATCTCCTGAAGAAAGATGTTTAGAAAATTTACTTGTTTTGTTGGTAACACTTTCTATGAATGCCACGTTTGTAAGCATCTATAAACACATTTGTAACATGTTATAATGTATTCATAAGACATTATAAACATGGTTATAAATATTTATAAAAAAGAAATTCACTGAATTACACTTAATAGCCATGTTTATTATACATTATGAATTGTTAATATAATGCATTATAAGTAGTGTTAATAACATGTTATAATGTCAGTGCCAAAGACATCAGTCCCAGCTTGGAGAGCATAAAGTAAAGACAGTAACACTTTCTATGAATGTCGCATTTGTAAGCATCTATAAACACACTTATAACATGTTATAATGTATTCATAAGTCATTAGAAACATGGTTATAAATATTTATAAAAAATGAGTTACACTGAATTACACTTTATAGCCATGTTTATCATACATTATGAATTGTTTATATAATGCATTATAAGTAGTGTTAATAACATGTTATAATGTCAGTGCCAAAGAAGTCAGTCCCAGCTTGGAGAGCGTAAAGTAAAGACAAATACCAAGCTAATGGTGGTGAACATTACCTTTCCCACATTGGGTAAAACACTGATGGCAGCTCTAGTTTAAACTCTGACACTTGAAGCCTGTAATGTGCTTTACTGTGAATGTTTTAGTGTTTCAGTAAATCCTTCAGTAAATACTTCAACTTGAAGCCTCACTCTGAACACTGGAGGAGGCTTTAGTACAGTACGCTTCACTTTACTTAGAGTGGACAAATACAACTTATGAGCTCTTATAATTTGTTATGATCAGTACTTATAATGTATTATGATAACAGTTCATAATGCATAATAAACATGGCTATAATGTATAATGCATTTTTATAAATATCTATAGCTATGTTTATAATGTCTTATGAATGCATTATAACATGTTACGAATGTGTTTATAGATGCTTACAAAGGTGACATTCATAGAAAGTGTTACCAAATTAACTACACTGAATTACACTTAATAGCTATGTTTATCATACATTATGAATTGTTAATATAATGCATTATAAGTAGTGTTAATAACATGTTATACTGTCAGTGCCAAAGACGTCAGTCCCTGCTTGAAGACGAATACAAAGTTTATTTAAGCCCTGAGATTTCCAGTATTAGTTATTTCTCACTGCTGGTGCTGTTAGAGCTGCATCTTCAGTGCTTCAGTCCTGAACATTCAGATGCTCCAAACAGGCTGTCCAGCCTAGAATTACTGCTACAATGTGCTTTTCTTACCCAGCGCTCTCACTTTAAAGGTTACATTACATCACAGCAAACCAAGTACCCATCAGCCCCTCCCCTGACCCTCCTCTGACATCACACTGAGCGTGGAGTTACTGTGGAGTGAAGGCCTAATGAGGGAGAGGCGAGATAGTAGAGCGCTGTCATTGTAATTTGTTCCCTCAGTGGTTCTAACATCAAGCGCTAGAACCCTTCACTCTGTAACACAACTTACATTACATACAGTATTGCCCATTTCTGCTCGCATTCTATTGGATATGCAGTGTTAAGTTAGTGCCAAGCTAACGGTGGTGTACATTGACTTTCCCACGTTGGGTAAAAGCACTAGTTTGAACTCTGACATTTGAAGCCTGTAATGTGCTTTACTGTTTGTGTTTTAGTGTTTCAGTAAATTCTCCAGTAAATACTTCAACTTGAAGCCTCACTCTTAACACTGGAATCTGGACTTAGAGCAGATAAATACAGCCTACGAGCTCTTATAATTTGTTATGAACAGTACTTAAAATGCATGATGTTAACAATTCATAATGTATAATAAGCATGGCTATAACATGTAATGCATTTTTATAAATATTTGTAGCCATGTTTATGATGCCTTACGAATACATTATAACATGTTATGAATGTGTTCATAGATGCTTACAAATGTGACATTCATAGAAAGTCTTACCGTTACACATTACAAACACTTTATCAGTCAGCTTCAGTCTTTTTTACATCATTGTCGCTTTAGTAGTCCTAGTTTTAGTCTCTTCTCAATTTTGCAAAGATTCATTTTCTCTAATGGTTGAGCTTCCATATTGAAAAAAAA
Organism: Colossoma macropomum; assembly: GCF_904425465.1. Classification (NCBI taxonomy): domain Eukaryota; kingdom Metazoa; phylum Chordata; class Actinopteri; order Characiformes; family Serrasalmidae; genus Colossoma; species Colossoma macropomum. Next base: position 11,302,726 of record NW_023494794.1, on the reverse strand, counting down.
AAGGTAATTATGATTTTGTTCCTGAACGCAGCCTGACGTCACTTGACCTTGTCAGGGTTTAATTCATGCTGTTATTTATAGCATAAAGATGGGCTGCAGCGAGTTGCCAGTCAGGCAGTGAATCACTATATTTTAGCACTGACACATCTTCACTCTTTAGCAAATGACACATTTTTGTATTTGTCATTTAGATAAATTAGAGCCACTTTCACTGCAAAAAGTAGCACAAAAAACATATATTTGAACATTTTTCTTACTTTCTTGATTAAAAAAAAATAGTGAAGTAGTATAAACTGTGGAAAAGCACATATTTCCATCAGAAATATTAGAAATCTGAGAAGTTGTGCTATTAATACCCCGTCTACCAACTCTTGATTAGTTCAGATGCCTTAATGATGACACATTCCACTACTTAACAGTATGATTACATACAATTTTACATTTAAAACTTTTCTATTTCTGTTTATTTTAGACACAAATTTCAAGAATGTAAGCATAAATGTATGCATAAACATGGTTTTTAATTTCTTTGAACTGTTTTATCTTTGTTTATCTTAACCCAATTTTATTAACATGTTTTGTGCTAAAAATCCCAATTCCAAAAAAGGGATAGTGTATAAAAAACAAACAAACAAACAAACAAACAAACAAAAAAACAGGAAGCAATGATTACTAATTCCAGTTTGACCTGAATTAAATTGAAAATGAGAAACACAATATTTGATCGTCAATCTTATGAAGTTCATTACTTTTTTGTAAATAGATGCTCACTCCAAACTGGATGCCTTCAACACATTCCAAAACTATTTGGGACAAGAGGATGTTTACCACTCTGTTACATCACCTTTCCCTTTAACAGCACTTGATGATCTTTTTGGGACTGAAGACACAAACTGATCCAGTTTTTGAAGCAGATCACACGCAGAATATTTCTTGGTGTTGTCTTGCAGAAAAAACATGAAAGTCCCTGAAAATGATCGCATCTAGAAGGCAGCATATGTTGCTCCAAAATGTGTTCAGTGTTAACGGTGCTTCCACAGATTTTCATGTTGCCCACTCATACCGCCCCCCCACACCATGACAGACCCTGGATTTTGAACTTTATGCTGGAACAATCTGGATAGCCCTTTTCTTCTCTATCCCAGAAGACATAACATCCATTATTTCCATAAACAGTCTGAAAGGTTGACTCATTAGAACACAATACATGTTTCCACAGCATCAGTCCATTTCAGATGAGTTTGAGCCCAGAGAAGTTGGCGGCGTTTCTGGAAGTTTTTGACATATGACTTCTACTGTGCACAAACCATTCTTGACTTGCATTTGTAGATGCAGTGGCAGCATTTAGTTTTCCCAATCCATGTGTGATCTCCATCACAGAAGCAAGCTGGTTTTTAATGCAGTGTTGCCTGAGGGGTCAAAGGTCACAGGCATTCAGTTGTTGTTTTCAACATCTTCTTTACACACAGAGATTTCGCTGGAGTCCTTGAATCTCTCGATGTGATGATATTACGCAGTGGAGAAGGTGAAATACCTAAAATCTTTGTAACCCCTGGCAGAGGAATGCGCTTTCTGGCAAAGTGGTGAGCCTTGACTCATCCTCGCTCAGGCCTTTCCTGGATGGATTTTAAAATTTTTTTTGGAATGTGTTGCAAGAATCAATTTCAGAATGAGCATATGTTTACAAAAAAATTAAGTTAACTTTGCATATCTTGTCTTTTTACTGTTTTTGTTGAAATACAGGTCAAAGTAGATTTATAAATTCACTGCTTTCTATTTTTATTTGTGTTTTACTTACTGTCCCAACGTTTTTGGAATTGGGTATATAAATAAATGATGTAAATCCAGTAACTGATGGCAATTTTTGTGAATTTTGCAAACATGCAACATTTTCAACACAACATTATTCACACAATGAGCCCATTTACTTCATCATAACAACAGATCCCCATAAACACAAAACTAAGACAATGTTAAACTTCATTAAAATCGCAAGAAGAAAATTCTCGCAGAGAATAAAATTGCAGTTTTGCAACATTTTCACAAACTTTACAAAGCACAATATATAAGAAAGATACTTGTTTTTGTCAATATTGTCTTAAAGCAAATTGTTCTATTTTGGAAATACATTCATACATCACTTTCCCTACCTACTGCTGTACATCCTCTATAGACAACAAGCTTAAATATGGCATCTTTTTATTAATTTTAGTGCATAATTTCTATTTTTTGCTAAAGGCTAACGTATTGGAAAAAATTAAACATAAAATATAATCTTCATTTTTACACAGGCTGCATTTTAGGTTTTATTTTCCCCCAATATGTTAAATTCAGTGAATAATCAGTTATTGTTTATTAAAATGTGCAGAAGTGTGTTCGCTGTGAAGGATGAGTTCACTTATTTACGCTTACAAAATCAACACAGCATGGAATTTTTTTTTGCATACAACTGTATCATATAAGTTCCTACAACAATTTGAAATCTAAAATTAATTTCTCCTAATAAGCCTTAATGAAGCATATATAAAAGGAATGATAAAAATATTCTAATTGATTAAACACTAGATTTTATTTAAATGTTTAACATTTCATTTCAGTTTTTTTTTAAGTTCATAAATTCTCATTTTCACTATTAAAAATAGTAAATCACCACTGTCGGAAGAAAACCTCGGATCTCCAAAATGGTAACTTTACAGGAGAAGGAAAAAACATACTTTACTTTTAATGTAAGTCAATGGAACCAGACTTTTTTCCAAGTCATTTTGAGTCATTTCTTTTAGTCCAATCATCATGAAATTTGCATACAATGTAAATGACAACAGGCATTTTCACATAATGTCAAAAACTGAAAAACGTCAAAAATGGAGATACGAGGTTTTCTTCCGAAAACAGCGATATACTTTCCAAGTATATGCTTGGAAAACAAGCAATCATAGGATCCAACCTTTTTGACTGCTTCTCTATTTCAAATTCTTGTTATGAGTTATTTGTCTAGAAATGTAAACATCATCAGATCCTGTCTGTGACTCTAACATTGAACTGTATGTTCTACTTTAATATAAAGGGCCGTGTTCTCTACGGGATTATAGAGCCTCTCTAATTACACTGTATGTTTAAACATGAGGAATCATTACTCATTTGCATGCATATGTGTGTGTGTGTGTGTGTGTGTGTGTGTGTGTGTGTGTGTGTGTGTAGGAGTTCCTGCGCCGGCTGCCAGATAGTGTACTGGGCTGTGAATTGTATGAAGACTGGATGGAGGTGATGGAAGCAGATGATCAGCAGGACAGATGCACCTCCGCCAAGAGGTCCGTCACACATTCACTGAATCCTAATTAGCCAGCAAAGTGTGATCTGCGTAATGATACTGATTTGCACCACCCTCATGAGTACCACACTCACAGCCACTGCCATTTTTTGGTGGTCATGACAACAGTGAAGAACGCATGCAAATGCATGTTATTTACATTAATTAATGCGCAAAAGTGTTTAAACTCTCAGACCATCTGGCCGAATGATGTGCTAGTTATTTATCAGTTGGGCACTTTGAGTTTACAGTGAGGGGAAACAGGTATTCAGATACTTTGTTGTTTATTAAATAAACTTCCAACATATATATCCAGGGATGAGGGACGTATGGCAGAACCCCGAGATAAATGATTAAATGAAGTTGTCGAAATTCCTGCCATTTTCACAGGTTAAAAGTAATTGGACATTTAGCTGATAAGCAGCTTTACGGCCAGATGTGGCCTCCCTTCAATCTCGAGGTTAATTTTATTAGAACTTCATTCTGGATATGAATTTTATTAGAACTTCATTCTGCATATTAATTTTATTAGAAATTCATTCTGGATGTTAATTTGGTAACACTTTCTATGAATGTCACCTTTGTAAGTGTCTATAAACGCATTCATAACATGTTATAATGCATGCATAAGACATTATAAACATAGCTATAAATATTTAAAAAATGCATTATACATTATAGCCATGTTTATTATGCATTATGAATTGTTAACATAATACATTATAAGTACTGATCATAACAAATTATAAGAGCTCATAAGTTGTATTTATCCGCTCTAAGTAAAGTGAAGCGTACTGTACTAAAGCCTCCTCCAGTGTTCAGAGTGAGGCTTCAAGTTGAAGTATTTACTGAAGGATTTACTGAAACACTAAAACATACACAGTAAAGCACATTACAGGCTTCAAATGTCAGAGTTTAAACTAGAGCTGCCATCAGTGTTTTACCCAATGTGGGAAAGGTAATGTTCACCACCGTTAGCTTGGTATTTGTCTTTACTTTACGCTCTCCAAGCTGGGACTGACTTCTTTGGCACTGACATTATAACGTGTTATGAACACTATTTATAATGCATTATATTAACAATTCATAATGTATAATAAACATGGCTATAAAGTGTAATTCAGTGTAATTCTTTTTTATAAAAATGTATAACCATGTTTATAATGCCTTATGAATACATTATAACATGTTATAAATGTGCTTATAGATGCTTACAAAGGTGACATTCATAGAAAGTGTTACTGGTAATTTTATTAGAACTTCATTCTGGATGTTAATTTTTTAGAATTTAATTCTGGATGTTAATTTTACTAGAACTTCATTCTGGATATAATTTTTTATTAGAACTTCATTCTGGACATTAATTTTATTACAACTTCATTCTGGATGTAAATTTTATTAGAACTTTATTCTGCATATTAATTTTATTAGAAATTCATTTTGGATGTTAATTTTATTAGAACTTTATTCTGGATGTTAATTTTATTAGAGCTTCAAATTAAGGAGAAAAAAGTCTGGAGTTGATTCCTAGTTTTAAATATGTATTTGATGTTTATAGGAACTTTCAACATTTGGTCCAAAGAAGTGTTGATGCAAGTGAAGGGACCCATCATCAGGCTAAAAAAACAAGCCTATCAGAGAGACAGTAAAAACTTTAAGAGTGGCCAGATCAACAGTTTGGTACAGTCTTAAAAAGAAGGAATGCACTGGCGAGCTTAGCAACACTAAAAGGCCCGTAAGAACCAGAACATGGACATCAAAAACCCCTTGTTAATTCTAGGATGTTCTAGAGGAGGTTTCTGTATGACTGTCAAAGTCTACAATCAAGAAACGTCTTCATGAATGCAAATACAAGAGATGTTCTCAAGATGAAATCCGCTAATAACACTCAGTAACAGAAAGGCCAGATTAGACTTCGCTAGAAAACACCTAAAAAGCCTGCAGATTCTTTGGACAGAAGAAATCAAGATTAACTTGTACCAGATGGAAGAAGAGATGAGTATAGGGAAGGAAAGGAAGGGCTCATCAAAGCATACTGCAACATCTGTGAGACATGGTGGAGGTAGTGTTATGGCATGGGCATGTATACCTGCCACTGGAACTGGGTCACAGGATGAATTCTGAGGTGTATAGCGCTATACTTTCTGCTCAAGTCCAGTCAAATGCTGCAAAAGTGGTAGGACAGCATTCACAGTACAGATGGATAATGACCCTAAACAAACCTTAAAAAGCAACCCATGAGCTTCTTAAGGCAGAAAAATGGAAGGTTCTTAAATGGCTGAGTCAGTCACCTGACCTCAAACCCTACTGAGCATGCTTTTCACTGACTAAAGACAAAAAAGGATTCAGAAAGACCCACAAACAAGCGGCGAATGAAGGCGGCTGCAGTAAAGCCTGGCAAAGCATCTCAAGGGAGGATCATTTGGTAACGTCCACAGGTTCCAGACTTCAGGCAGTCACATTAAAAATAATCCTTGTATTTATAATTATTAGTTTGTCCTAGTACTATTGAGCCTGAGAAAATGGAAGGACTTTGTAAATGACCATAATTCCTAAACGGCTAATGCAATATTTCTGTTAAACCCCTTGAGTTAAAGCTGAAAGTCGACATTTCAGTCACATCCTGACTGCTTCATTTCATATCCATATCAAACACTATTATTGACTGGACTGTATTTTCAAAATGCTTAATGCTTACAGCGAGCCAAATCGCTTCCCACCACAACCGTTGGCCGCTTTGGAGGCTCATCATTAAAACGCAGTTGAGGTTTAAACAGGGAATGTCTATACAGTTATAGGCCAGTTCTGAGCCTCAATGCAGCCCAATATTGTTTATAAACTGAGAATCGTCTGACATCATAACATTTTTATCAGCTGTTGTATCACCTGATCAATGTGTTAAATCTCACCAGGTGTCTGTGGGCGTGTAACAATCATTTACTGCACCAATCTGATTGGTCGGCATATAATTTATGTGCATAAAGTTCATCCAGAACAAGAGAAAGTAATACTGCAGACAGTGGATGTGCATCAGTGCTTTGATGTGCCAGTCATATGTATATCACTGCTGTCGGAACAAAACCTCGTATCAGCGAAACGGTAACTTTACAGGAGAAGGAAAAAACCCACTCTAGGTTTAATGTAAGTCAATGGAACCAGACATTTTTCCAAGTCATTTTGGGCCGTTTCTGTTTGTCCGTTCATCATGGAATTTGCAGACAATGTAAAGGGCAACCGGCATTTTCACATTATGTCAAAAACTGAAAAATGACAAAAGTGGACAGACGAGGTTCCGACAGCATTTTTATATTTCAATGTAGTCATATTTGCAGCTGCGCTTATTTCAACACAATATACTCCTACAGTTATACTATATGTATATGATATATATTATATTTAACAAATATGCATATATTTTCTGTATATTTGTTTTTGGTTTGGAAATATGCTGCATCGTATTATTTATATATAACATATTTACTGATCTGATGAAGAAACTGAAATAATTACTGAATGTAAATATTAGGACTGTCAAAAATAACACGTTAAAAATGGCGATTATTAATGCGACTGAGCTTTTAAGCACAATTAAAAGCAGCGTTTTTTACCATGTCTTCACCCAGGTTTACTCACATGAGGCGCTCTTTCATTATTCATGTTCTGGAGCTGCTGCGCTGCCAGCCGTTTTTATACCTCTGCTGTGGTCGTTTTCATTAGCATATGGTTCGGAGATCTGTTAGCGCCTCTCAAGCTAAGAGAGCTTGCTCAAGAGTCTAAACCAATTTCTGTTCCTCAGCTTTATTAATGAACGTCTGGCACAGAGAAGCACTCAATGCAGTTTCAGGTTAACTCTTAGAATTTAGGCTGTCATTATGCTATGAAATATAATTGCATAATATCTTACATAATTATCTTGAAATCAATTATGTTTGCATTGTATACAGCCTGCACTTCTCGAAACATGGCAAAAAAGTAAAAGATATTTATGAGTCATTCTCCATTTGGAATGTGAATTCAGGTGGATACATTTAAAAAAAAATCAGTTTCTTTCATCCCAAAACTAAATAATCTTAATTTGTCCATTAACATCTCCTATTATCGTATATATAGAAAGGAGAGCTTAATTCACACATATTTACAGTCACTGGTGTTGTATGAATGTGGTGTAAACCGGTGACGGTGACTCCAGTGACGCTCTGGTTAAAACTGAGGATTCTGTAAACTGGCTGACTCGTTGGTCGTCAGGTGACCTTGTGTGTTTAAAATCAGTAATAAAAATTATAATATGACATTATTTTGACAAAATTTTAATTACCTAGCCATTAAAGCTCATAACTCTGGTAACTCATAAAAGTTAAACAAACTTGATAAACAAATTATTAATAAAAATATAGTGAGCGAGTGTGACTTGCCTTCTCATGCCTTGAGATGCTTCCTCTCTGATGATTTTTTTAAAATAAAATACATATTTTTTAAATGTAGTAAAACGTTAATGATATAAAAAGTAAACATGAATCTGTTTTATACAAATTCCTAAGTTAAACCTCTTAAAATATTGTTTTATATTAAAAATTGTTTCTAAAATCATCAGGAAAATCAGGAAAAAGTGTTATTTAATCTTAGGTTGACTGTCTAAACGTACATACCGACTTTTTGAGCTGTGTCAAATATTTTAAGCATCTTTTTTTCCATCAAAATGGAAAATGGCCCATATCTTTCTACAAAACAAGAATGTGCACAACAACAACCTTTCATCAAATTTAAATCATAGTAAAACGTCTTCTCTTCTGTTTACAAACTCTGAAGTAGTACGAATTGAAAGTTTACAATCTGCACTTTTCACACCATTTCTAAACTTGTTTTAGTCAAGTCAAGTCATCTTTATTTATATAGCACATTTAAAAGACAACGAGTGCCGGCCAAAGTGCTGTACAATAAGATCATATAACAAACCCATTTTAAAATAATACAAAAAACTAGACATAAAAGAAACGAAAAACAGTAAAGCAATAAAACAATCATGTAAAAGAACCTGATGACAAGACAGAGTCAACCAAGACGAAACAGACAACTAATAGCATAATCCGCTCAGGACTCAAATGCCTGAGAGAAAGTTGGACTTAAAAGTGTCCACTGTGGCTGATTCCCTTATAAAAAGTTGAAGATTATTCCAAAGTTTTGGAGCAGCTACAGAAAGGCCCGATCACCTTTGAATTTCAGACGAGAGCGAGGAACATCTAAACACAACTGGTTAGAGGAGCGTAAAACACGAGGGGTCGAGCGAAGGTGAAGGAGGTCAGAAATGTAACTTGGAGCCAGGTTATGAAGAGCTTTAAAAACAGACAATAAAACTTTAAATTCCACCCGGTATTTTACTGGGAGCCAATGCAGTGAAGCCAGTACAGGGGTTATACTTTCCCTTTTCTTGGTACCAGTCAGGAGCCGTGCAGCTGCATTTTGGACCAGCTGCAGATGTGACAGGCTCGACTGACAGATACCCAGGTACAGTGAGTTGCAGTGGTCAACACGAGAGGAAATAAAAGCATGGATAACTGTTTCCAGGTCCTTAAAAGACAGGATGCTTTTGATAAAAACTTCCTCTAACAACTGTGCTGACTTGTTTCTCAAAGTTTAAGTTAGTATCGAAGATGAAACCAAGGTTCTTTACGTGGTCACGCACATTAGTAATCAAAGGTCCCAGATCATTGGCTATAACACTAACCGAGGCAGGATTTCCAAAGATAATAATGTCAGTTTTGTCTTGGTTTAACTTGAGGAAATTCTTAGACATCCAGCATTCGACATCCCTCAAACAATCAAACAAAAGATGTAAGGAACAGTTTTTTGCTTGGGTTAAGTGGAAGGTATATCTGTGTGTCATCCGCATAGCAATGGTATGAGATATTGTATTTCTGGAAGATAGACCCAAGAGGGAGCATATATAGAGAAAAAAGAATAGGTCCCAGAATGGATCCCTGAGGAACACCACAAGTGATAGGTGCTGGAGAGGAAGAGAAAGATTGACCCAACCTAACAGAGAAGGTTCGATTTTCTAAATATGAGGCAAACCACTTTAATGCTACCCCCTGGATGCCAACACCATACTTCAGGTGATCTAGCAAGATGGTATGGTCGATAGTGTCAAAGGCTGCACTTAGGTCTAAAAGAATAAGAATAGCACAACTGCCAGAATCCACAGCTAGAAGTAGGTCATTTAAAACCTTAAGAAGAGCAGACTCTGTACTATGAAGGACTCTAAAACCTGACTGAAACCTGTCCTGGATGTAAAATTGGTTTAGAAAAGAACACAGTTGCTGAAAGACAACTTTTTCTAAGACGTTTTAATGAGCTACGAGTCAGAAATAATCCATGTTTTAATTACAACAGGCTATTGTTATCGCCAGCCATAAATATGACTTCACACCAAACCTCAAAACACAGCCGATCAGCCAGGAAATGTTTGATGTTTTAATTTGGCTAATTTAGTTCTAGACTGGAACTACGGGGCTAATGTGGAACTCAATAGTCACCCAAATCTTTCTTGACAATACATCCACAAAATGCAATAATACAGGAGAGGAAGTGCTTTATGTTGAGATATTGTCACTGGTGTGCTGTAGTTGTAGACATGAGGCAGCATCAATGAATACAGCTGCATTTATTCAGATGTTATATAATCTTACAGCCAAGATAAATAGTTTTGAACAGCTTATTTATGTACCAAATTATTTATGCACAGCTCTATATGTTTAGCAGGAAATCAGACACAAGTCTCTAAAGGATGATGTAGCAAAATATTGTGCTTGAATCAAAATCATTTGACAGCCCTGGTAAATATAACGTTGCTCATGGTGGTTGTTCTAGTTGCAGTTTGTTGTTTTCTTGTTCGTTTTTGCCAGCTGGTTGCATTCCTCTTTCTCAGTGTCTACAGTTTGTTGGCTTAGCACCTGGCTGGTGTTACCTGTTTGTTTACTTATTTATTTTCCTGTGTTTACCTGCTGTTTTGTCTTTGTGTAGTGTGTTGGCGAAGTTGCCCCAGGTAAACCGCTCCCTGCTGTATTATGTGTTTGGAATGCTCCACCACATCCACACCAACGCAGATGTAAATCAGATGACCGCAGCTAATCTGGCATTGTGCATCACCCCCAACATGCTGTGGAGATCATCACCCTGCAGTGCAGAGCAGGAGAACCAAAACAACCTGGAGGTAACACCAATTCTCTCAGTTACAAATGTCAGACATGATACAGTACTGTGCAAAAATCAGTCTTCATTTTTTAAATTTACAAAACAGCCATTAAGTACAAGTTATTCATTTTTTTGTTATTCAGGGCAACAAAAATGACACAGAAGCCTCGACAATTAAACCTAATATCAGCTGTCACTCTTTACCTTTATTCCAGCTTCCATTCTTTTCAGGAGACTCACTTTCAGTTCCTTAAAGAATCTGCAGACACACCTCCAAAGTTCAGTCTCAGAAGCTGGTTGATCATTTTTTGAAGTAATCAAACACATTCAGTGATAGCAGCAGCTTCTTTGTTTCATATGCATCTTGATCTTGTGCTTGGGGTCGTTATCTTACATGTAGAATGAATTTCTTCCTAGTCTTATTGATTCATGATGCCTTCGATAAAAAAACAAACCAAACTCCAGATGTTGTTATGTACCCCAAAACTTGCAAAGCTCTCAAATTTCGACTCATCCTTCTATATCACCTCACTAGACACCCCAGATCTTCAGTTTTCAAATGTTCTTCTTTCTTTTTCTCAGTGAGGGCATCTGAAGCAAGCTTGATTTTCTCCCCTCTCAAAGATGAAAGCTTTAATTGTTAAGAACTCTGAGAACTTGGGCTGGAGTTTCTGGGCAGCTTCTGGCTCATAGCTGTAGTAGAACCGATGTGGGACTGAGGAACAGGGAGGAGATGTGGTGGCGGTGAGGATTGTGAACTCTTTGTCACAGGAACAGAAGGTGAAGATAGCAACTTTTAGGGTGTTAGATTAGAAGGAGGGTTTTCAGGCATGTTCCTCCCCCTAAACCTCAGTTATGACATGACTGTATTTTATCTGATGGACAGTTTTGGTGTCTACCAGGTCTTCCAGGTGGTTGTTAGGAGTCTCATTTTCTCTGTAGTTTTCAATCATTTTTTAACCTCCAGATTTGGAAACTCCTGGTTTTTTTTTTCCTGAAAGATGAAGAGCTTGTACTTCATGGTTGTTTTTTCTGGAAAAACAGATAAATTGAGGCCTCTGACTTTTGCGCAGCATGAAAAGTGCTACATGAATAAAAGTGAATAGAGCTGAATAGAGTACAATTTGCCCAGTTGCTCTATGCCTTCATTATAGGCATTATTAGAGGCTATTAGAGGTCAGCAAACTTGACCTTTAAAACACAAAACACAGCTTACAAACTGAACCAAGCTTGATTCGTCCTTCGCTTGTTTGCTTGACTCATCCATATGCATCAGCACGTCGAGATGAGAGGATAGAAATGAAACAGGAAAGAGACTGAGAGAAAGAGAGAGAGAGAGAGAGAGAGAGAGAGAGAGAGATTAGATCACAAGTGTGGCCTCCCTCACATGTAGAGGTGCCCTGCTGTTTCCCCTGATCTGAGATCTGCGGGTGGGATGATTCTGATCTTTTCGTGTGGGACCCGTGTGATGAAGGAGCTCCTGTGTTTTTTCAGTAAATTGCCACGAGCTGAGCTTAATAGCTTAATATGTTTGTATGTTATCCAGTGCCGAACATCAAAAATCTTGCATTTCAGTTTTAAAAATTAGATATAAATATATAAATATATACAGACTGGCCACTTCATTAGGTCCACCTTCTTGTTTCTATACTCATTATCCATTTTATCAGCTCCACTGACCATATAGTGTCACTCTGTATTTCTAGTTACGGACTGTAGTCCATCTGTTTCTCTGCATACTTTGTTAGCCCCCTTTTACCCTGTTCTTCAGTGGTCAGGACCCCCACAGACCCTCACAGAGCAGGTACTATTTGGGTGGTGGATCATTCTCAGCACTGCAGTAACACTGACGTGGTGGTGGTGTGTTAGTGTGTGTTGTGCTTGTCTGAGTGGATCAGACACAGCGGTGCTGCTGGAGTTTTTAAACACCTCAGTGTCGCTGCTGGACTGAGAACCAAAAACGTCCAGCCGACAGCGTCCTGTGGGCAGCGTCCTGTGACCACTGATGAAGGACTAGAGGATGACCGACACAAACTGTGCAGCAGCAGATGAGCTATCGTCTCTGACTTTACACCTACAAGGTGGACTGACAAGGTAGGAGTGTCTAATAGAGTGGACAGTGAGTGGACACAGTGTTTAAAAACTCCAGCAGCACTGCTGTGTCTGATCCACTCGTTCCAGCGCAACACACACTAACACACCACCAGTCAGTGTTACTGCAGCGCTGAGAATGATCCACCACCCAAATAGTACCTGCTCTGTGAGGGTCCTGACCTACCAGCAACACCACCAAATAATAAGAAATTCTCGAATTCTATATATGTATGTATGTTAATTTTATTAGAACGTTATTCTTATTATTCCAGATCATCTAACTTTGAATTTATTTTACTGAAAACATTGTTCCCAAACTTTTGAACAGCAGATTTGAGGGCGCCTCCATGCAAAAACAAAACACGGTTGAAAATGTGTCATATTATTACACAGTTTCTAACTGATTGAAAGCAGCTACACACCTTGACTGGATTTTTTGACTCTGTGCAGTGTTTTCCACAAACGTGTAAATTGTGGAGTGCTGTAAGATGAAGGGCGTCTGAATGGTGGGATACAGCGGGAAATGAGTAGCCGTCGGGAGGGTGCTGTGAGCTGAATGGAGAGCTCTGAGGGTTTTCTGTTTTTGACTGAATTTCCAGTTTACGTGCAGACAGTGTTCGTGCAGTGCAGGCTTGGACAGCTGTACATATGCAATAAGACCTTTTCACAGCAGAAAGTGGAGTGGCCTTAACAGCCTCTCGCTGACGTCTGTTACGCCCTGAATCCTTCTATACTTGGGCAACGAGCAGGGCGGTTGGCAACTCGCATGCATAATATGCAGACACACACACACAGTTGCTGTTGTCAATGCACTGAACTAAAGTAAACAGATTGTTAATCTCTTAAACCGCATGCAATAAATTACCGCCATCTGCACAGTTAAACCACAGCACAGGGCAAAGGTGGATCTGTGAGATTTGATCATGACTGGATTTACCATCAGGGTCATTTGGGAGAGTGCTCTGGGGCCCCGCATGCCAAAGGGCCTTCAGCATACATGAAAAACAACATCGCTCATTAAGAAAAGCTGTATAATTTATCTATATTTTTATTACTCACGGTTCGTCATAATCGTCCTCTTACTATTCTTCACTGACAGATGGATAAATAGATAGACTTCAGCTTTATTCCCAATGCTTAGAACACCTACAAGGCAACGAAACGCAGTTAGCATCTATCAGAAGTGCAAAAGGTTGCGCTGCGTAAAATGGAGCCAAGTCCAAGTATAATATTATCTATATATCCAAGTAATAACTATATAAAATATCTAACCGAGTTAAGCAGAACAGTGCATATTATAAATATCTGCTATAGGTACTATTTATTTTTAGTTGTATGTAGATATGACATAAATTTGTGTAATACAGGTATAAATAAAGCACATAATACTGATGTATTCAATTGTGTGTTAAGTATATTGCTTATCTATGTAAAGAGTGTACAGTACACAAAAGTGTACAGAGTCTAATAAGTTTGTGACGGTTCAACAGAATTCAGACGCTCGCAGATAAAAGGTGCAACAGTTGTTTTATTATCGTCAGGCAAAGCCGTGGTCAGAAAACAGACGTGGGTCAAATCCAAAAAAGCCAGCCAGATCACAATCGTGATAATACCAGGCAGTCGAGATCAAAGGGAAAAAGCAAAAATCGTGGTCAAAAAACAAGCCAAAAGGTCAAAAACACAGATCCACAAACAGCAGGCAGCAGAACAAAGGGGTTAAGCAAAAAACAAGGTCAGGGAAACAAAGCACAGGTCATAACAGGCAAAGACAATCAGAAATATAACGCTCAGTAAGTTCTTGGAATAAACAGTACCTCGCAATGTCTACATCTAAAGCCCGGGCTTATATACTGAACTAATACGGTCATATGACAAGATACACAGGTGCACCACATTAGTATTCAGGCGATCGGGAGCGCTGATAGGTGCGTGTGCTATTGTCTGATGTCATGTGATCTCCTGAAGGATTGTGGGCAATGGAGTCTGTTTTGGTTTCTGAGTCGGAGGGAAGTTGTTTTGACATGTGATCTCCACATGCATGCTGGGAAATGAAGTCTGAATCTTCCCGATGCGTGACAAAGTTATTTTAAAGGTGTGCAGTATATATCAAGTCAAAGTTTATTTATATAGCGCTTTTAACAACAGGTGTTGTCACAAAGCAGCTTTGCTGAAAAATCCAGGTCCAAGCCCCCATGAGCGTCGCCAGTGGCGACAGTGGCAAGGAGGAACTCCCAAAGAGAAATATTAGAGTACAAAACAGGTGGAGCAATGGTTAATTAGATAGTTTGAGTTCATGCAGCAGCAGCAGGAGGGTCAGTTCATGAGGGTGAGGTTTGCACAGCTTTGTACAGCGTGAAACTCCATGGTGGTCAAAACGGTGCAGACCAGCCAACAGAGAAGGAGCTCTGGTGACTCTAGCAGCTCTGGTGGCTCCCATGTGGCGACTCAGGGACTCAAATAGTTGTATTGTTTTGTTTTGTGATGCACATAGATGTTAAGTGTGTCTGTCTTCTGTTCATATTTTCTACTAATATCTTTTTAATTTTTTAATGTTGATAAATGTGAGAGAAACAGATTGATTGCATCCCTGCAAAAGTTTAAAATGTCTATTTAAAGGCACAATGTTCTTTTTGTTCTATACCATGTTGTCGCACAGTATTGCATCACCCTCTGGATTAATATGGTGTAAAGCGAAAATAAAATCGCATTATTGGCCCCAGCTGATCGTAACCTGTGAAGAACATAAACATGTTGCTGTACGTTACAGCAGATATAATCTGTATGACTTTTAGTTTCTGTCTAGACTAGATTAGATTAGACAAGACTAGTTTTTAGACAAGCGATTTAGAACCTATTCTGGCCTGTAATACTGATTTATTCTATTAGAGTAAAGTGTGAAGTGAGAACTACGCCGATCAGGCATAACATTCTGACCACCTCCTTGTTTCTACGCTCATTGTCCATTTTATCAGCTCCACTTACTATATAGGTCCACTTTGTAGTTCTACAGTTACAGACTGTAGTCCATCTGTTTCTCTGATACTTTGTTACCCTGTTCTTCAGTGGTCAGGACCCCCATGGACCCTCACAGAGCAGGTACTATTTGGGTGGTGGATCATTCTCAGCACTGCAGTAACACTGACGTGGTGGTGGTGTGTTAGCACTCTTGGCGCTGGTGCTGCTAGAACCTTTTGGTGGAATAAGCCAGCGCCTGAATGTGCTGAAGGTTCAAGATGTTCTCTAGTTTTGCCACTGTCCTCTTCTGCTACTGCCTCCATCGAGTCTAGAGTCAGTTTATTTGTGGCTCTGGCTTTCCTGACATTTGGTATCCACTGGAGAGGAACCGCTATGAGGTGTGGAAAGTTATTAATGAGTTAATTAATGAGACATGAAGCTTCATAACATCTTTTCAAGCAGCTCAACACGCTTAGAGGAGAATACTAACTGCTAATTCTGTCAGCTAACAGATGCCTGTGTCAGCTAGAGTGACAGGGGCATAGCGAAGGCCGTTCTACCTGCCCAGAGAAAGCAAGGCCACAAGGCTTTAGACGACTGTAGCATCACTGGGGATCGAACTGATGAACCAGTTGCACCGTCTGTTTCTTGTTGAGAGAGAAGGCGGCAGCAGAATTTAAAATATGCATTAGCGACATGCGCACGTGGACATGCCTGTGGTCCGACTGCTCTGGGGTCAGATTTGGATGAGTTAAAGGGAACAGCATCTCTGAATGTCTCTCTATGATGCGGTAGGTAAGCGGGTTAAGGCCTGATTCCTGAAGCTGTGCCATGTGACGCCGTTCAGGGTGCTGACACTGGTGATTTGTTTCGTGTTTACACTTGTTTTCTCTGCTATTTTTCCACTGCCGGCGTCCAGGTGGCTGCACTCGTCCGATTCCTGATAGAAAGCTCCCCCACCATCTTTGGCGATGAAGTGGAAAGCGCGTTTGCCGCGCTGTTGAACGCGGCGCAGGAAACAGACGACCTCGCAGGTCAGCACTCTTTTTTTTTTTTTTGGTATGAAACCAAAGTGAACTGAGCTCTGTTATCTTTCTTTGTTCTCGCTGAGGGTCTGTGTTTTATGCTTTGTCGCCGAAGTGTTTAGAGTGTTTAGAGCAGCGGTTTAGCAATTTAGCTTCAACTGGGCTGAGGTTCTAATGGACGTCTCGAGGCACTATCGTCATTAAATATAATGACATTATTATACGTAATGGTGTAGTTAGTTACATAATGAATTACATAACCACTCTGAATGGTTTCTGTGTGATTTGATGTCAAATTTAGAAAATTCTCAACACCACACAACAAAATCGTGATAAAAAATCTCCACTTCTGCTTACAAATGTGGACTGGAAGGTTAGAATCCACACTTTCCACACTCTCCACTTGTATCCATGAGCTATGAGTCAGAAGCATTTGAAGAGCATTGTTTAAGCCGTGGTGAACCTAAGAGGCTTATAAGGGAAGCTCCTGCATAGTGTGGGAAGAACGTGAGGCTTGCCTGAACTTTACTTGCTAATGCCTTTGGGATGATTGCGATGGCATCCGTCTGCCATTTACTCAAAAATGTCATCTCTGACACAAGTGGATCAACGCACAGGCTTACCTGAGCTGAAGCAGGGGCCCCGGCCCTCATGGATATAGGAAGCTACCCCACAAGCACAAAAAACCCCTTAGGCCATGTTAACACCTTAAAATCCCATGTTTATTACATACTAAGGCTTATTATTCAGTATCTACAGGGACTTCAGTGCAAACTGACTGAGCTATTCTTAGGTTACAGGCAGGTTTGGGGGAGGGGTTACTTTAAAAATGTATTTTGTTACAGAAACAGAAATTACTGATTACCTGTTACAAATGTAACCCAATCCAAAGGATTACTGTACTAAAGTAATGCAATCTGATCACTTTCCGTTACTTTTGGATTACTTGTATTTAATTAAAGATGCATAATTTACTAAAGAAAAGAGAAAAATAATTTACAGCAATTTAACTTTGAAGAAACAGAACAACTTTTTGACTAATTGTGCCTCAAAGAAATGATCACTGATCTCACATTTAGCCAAATCTAAGTGGAGCTGTTCATATATTTCAAACATAAAGATGACAAATTTGTATAATAGTATATTTCTTTAAATTTAGACATGGATACTCGAATGTTGAAGTTCAGAAAGCAAGCTTTGCTCCCCAGGAAAAAAAATGAGTGAATTTAAAAAGAAAAAAAAAATCAGTACTCTGAGACTGAAACAGAGGGGAGCAAGTAATCGCTGTAGGATGATCCAGTACACTGGATCAAATGCAACATAATTAATAATTAAAACTATACTGCTTTCCTGGGATTGTTCCTTATTTACCTTATTTGTTAAAAATCTGTTATCATGTCATAATCAAAAGATCAATTCTATAGAAATCTTAATTGAGACTCCTCATTAACAATAATTATAAATAGGGGTTGTTCTAAACTGGCCATGATTTGTGTTCTCTCCGCTAAAAGGCTGTACTGGATCAGAAGGCTTCATATTGGCACGTCATGCTCGGACTTTGAAGATCGAATTTGTAGGCGGTCCCTAATCAGCACTCAGCGGTTTCAGTCCACAGAAATCAACGTGTGCTACGAGTTTAAAAAGGCAGTAATTTACACAAATGAACATTTTGTGCCATCAATTTAAAATTACCGAAGAAAGAAATCCATTCCTGTGAAAACGAAACTAACTTTGCTGCTCTCTGTTAAAGTTTCAGGCTCTTAGCTGAAATGTGGCAGATTTAGGTTTTAACAAAACTTGATTTATATCCAGTCAAACTGTAGAATTTTGTGGAGCAAAAAACGAGAATAAAGAGCTGACTGACAGGGTTGTTAGCTGCAGTGGAATCTGCCGATGAGGAAATCTAGAGTAAACGCCTGATTCAGATATCTTCAGGAAAATACTGCAGATCTCAGTTCTGCTAAAAAAAAATAAAATAAAATCAAAAAAACTTACAAATTACTAATTTGCATTTGAATGTACACCATTCAGGCATAACATTATGACCACCTCCTTGTTTCTACACTCATCGTCCATTTTATCAGCTCCACTTACTATATAGGTGCACTTTGTAGTTCTACAGTTACAGACTGTAGTCCATCTGTTTCTCTGATACTTTGTTAGCCCCCTTTTACCCTGTTCTTCAGTGGTCAGGACCCCCATGGACCCTCACAGAGCAGGTACTATTTGGGTGGTGGGTAATTCTCAGCACTGCACTAACACTGACGTGGTGGTGGTGTGTTAGTGTGTGTTGTGCTGGTCTGAGTGGATCAGACACAGCAGTGCTGCTGGAGTTTTTAAAACACCTCAGTGTCACTGCTGGACTGAGAATAGTCCACCAACCAAAAATATCCAGCCAACAGCGTCCTGTGGGCAGCATCCTGTGACCACTGATGAAGGACTAGAGGATGACCAACACAAACTGTGCAGCAGCAGATGAGCTATCGTCTCTGACTTTACATCTACAAGGTGGACCGACAAGGTAGGAGTGTCAAATAGAGTGGACAGTGAGTGGACACAGTGTTTAAAAGCTCCAGCAGCACTGCTGTGTCTGATCCACTCGTACCAGCACAACACAAACTAACACACCACCACCACATCAGTGTTACTGCACTGCAGAGAATTATTGTGGATGTTCCAAAGCTTTCGTAGGCTCTTTGCAATCTTCTTTTCTAAAGTTCTTTTCATCAATTTGATTACATCTAATATTTAATCATCCTAGAATACCTAGTAATTATTTGAAATATATGAAACAGCACAGGACCCACATACATAAATATTCCTTTTGTTCCAGATTGTTTATAATATGATTATAAACACTGATTCCAAATTTTTGAACAATAGTCTAACTCAGTGTGCTGCTCTGGTTTAACTTATAATGACACCAGGATATTAAACAGTGTCCAGCTGGGAGGTTGACTGTGCTCCCCTCATAGATACAGCAGGACATGATTCTCTGAAAAGCTTCGTATGGTGTTGCACATTTGTTGTAACACTAGTTGTTACTGCTTCATGCATTTTAATGGGAGAACACATAAGAGCAATAGCAAACACTTTACTTCACTCATCTATATAACGTTGTCATAACCATGCCATAAGCATGTCACATGTCATATATAAGTTTTGCCAACTGAACTCAAGTTCAGCAGAAAAAATATTTCTATCATCACAGTTTCAGTCATCAAAAACCTCCCCCACTATTTTTCCCCATTACCACATGAAAAATAAAAATATTGGCTAACACTTAAAAGCTTATACCAGTTTTGACCAGCAGGGGAGGCTGATTTTTTTTTTATATTATCTTTTGTAAACCAGGTGAAAAAATACTGGGTTGCTAACAATTTGCATGCTAATGCTAAGTAAAAACTTTGTTTATACTGCCAGCCCAAATCTGATTTTGGCACATCCAGATTGTACTCAGATTGATTTTTGACGGTCTAGACAGCAAAAAACAAAACAAAAAAAAAAACAAAAAAAACAAATAAACACATCTGATCCAAACCACATTTGGAGGTGGTTTGAAATGTGGTATCAATCAGATTTTTACAGATGCATCTGGATGATCTAGCTGCCCAAATCAGATATCAAAGTGCATCACTTCAAAGTGAAGGACAGGCTGGGATTCAAGAAGAGCACCAAAGATTCAGTCTAATGCCAGACAATTCTGAATAGTTTGGAGGGCGAGATGATGCATCTTCATCTCTCCTGCGTCTGCATTTGAAACCCGCGTCACCAGCGTAGTTACGTAGTTACTGACGTAGTTACAACTACGTCATTAGCAGCAACCCATGCAGATAGACTGGTGATGTCTAGACACACGAATCCGATCTGATCATTTGCACATAACTAAGCAAGTTAAGGATATTGAAGCTGCGCTCGTTCTCTGTAATTGGCATTTTGCTAAGCCCTTAACAACATGCATATTTTGATAATGACTGAAAGTATGATTAATTGCACAGCCCTAACATGGAGCCTACAAAAGAATCTAGCCCAGGATTCCATGGCTGCATTAGTCTTCCCCTGAAATGCAGTGCATGTATACTGATTCATTTCATGGCAACAGAAAGTAAACTGGGTCACGGTGGGTCTCAGTTGTCAGAGAACACGGCTGTGACTCGATAGGTCGCACCTTTTCTTTCGGCGAGTGGTGACAGAGACACTTAACACCAAGCTGGTCCAGTGGGACAGTCCTAGATCCTGGTGAAAATGGAAGCTCAATGACAAAACATAAATAGGATGAATTTAACAGCTTTCAAAGGTGCATTGTAGCAAAACGTTGGGGCAGACAGAATAGATTACACGTGGATAAAACCAAGCAAGCAAACACAAAAAATATCAAAATGATCTGATTCCAATAGACGTACCTTCAGGTAGAAAAATCGATCCTGTAAGTTTCACCACAGGCTGTTAAATGAGCCAGGGACCAAGTTTTCTCCTGAGTGCCCAAATCAATAAATGACACTTGTTCCACACCAACAAGCTCAAGAAAGTGAATAAGCTCAAAAGCTCTAATTTCTCTAAAAGGGTGTTATGAAATTGTGGGACTGGTGCTCATTTGAGGCACTTCAGATTTTCTCCTCTCCCTCAAAGATGAAAGCCTTAAGTGCTTTTTATCTGATGGGGACACTTTACTCGGTCTTCCAGGTGGTTGTTAGGAACCCCATTTTCTCTGTAACCTTTAACAAAGACATTATATGATGTCTTTCTTTCTTTTATTCCCCCAGCTGATGCCACATTCCTCCTCCACTCCTCCTCGGAAGAGACAGATCAGGATGGGCTTTCCTCTCCTCTCCACTCTCCAGATCTCGATTCCTTCCTTCCTCTGACCACTTTTCACAGAGAGGTGCATCCCTTGAAGATCACCATGGCAGCGGCAGGTGGGGCACACAGCTGTGGGACATTAAACTTGAAGCCGTCGAGATCCAGTGCGTCGGTCAGCTCGCTTGGCATTGAAGAACTCAGCCAGTCTAGAAACCGATGCCTTTCAGAACCTTCCATGTGCATGGTGACTCCTGCAACACAGGTCTCGCCCCACATCCCTGTTCTCCGCCAGTCTAGCTGTGATAACTCTGTGATGGACAGTAAAAGTGGCAAATCACAGGACACGACAGGATTCAGCCCACTTTTACCTGCTCGTAAAGGCGGAACAGGAAAAGGACGCTACGCTTTCTGGAAATCTCCGCAATTCTCAAGACGTTTCCGGCATCCTGCGCAGAGGCTTGCTAGCATGTCCAGTCTTTCGTCCACCACCACCACTTCTTCTCTCAGTTCACTGGACAGCGCTCTGTCGTTCAGCTCTACAGAGCCGATCCCGAGCCCCAGTGACAACCAGCCCCGTCCCTTTTTGTTCGGGGCTTCCGCCAGACTGCGCCCGCTAACTCCGGAGATGCCCAGGAAGCTGTGGAAGATGGCCTTTACTTACGAAGAGCAAGAGGCAGAACTAAGAGATGGACAGAATGGTAATGGAGAGCGAGACTTTCCCTGTACCTTCAAAGACGAGGGTAAAGATGAAAACGAAAGAGAGGGAAGCCAGGGTAGAGTGCCAGCAACGGAGAAAGATAAAGATGTAGAGAGTGCGGCAAAAGAAAGCAAGGTCAGAGAAACTTTACTAGAGGGGGAGAGAGTCCAAAATAGAGAGATACCGGTAGAAGAAAGAAAGAAAAATAGTTCAGAAAGCTCCACTGGGGGTGTAAGCTCTGTTGAGACATGCCCGAGCCAAGATGACCCTGAACCTCTTTGTCACGCCCACACACCTGGCAGTGATGAAGGAATCTCGCAGGAGATCACACATCAGCCGATGCCTGATAATGAGAAAAGGGAGACATCTGTTGCTCACATTCATCTGGAGCGGCCGCTCTCGAATTCTGATGCGCACATAGCACAAACATCCGCTAACAAACACAATCTCACGCTCCCCTCAGGACGAGACAGGGTGAACAGGATGAAAATCACGTTCTTCCCCACTGTGGGCAGGGTGACACTGAAACAGTCTCGCCTCAAAAGTCAGGAAAGTCAAGGGGTTGCGCACAGTGTTGCCACCGATGCTCCTGGGGCTACCGTAGAGACCGAAGGTAAAACAGGTAGCGTAGCACAGGTAAACATCCCGCAAACACTGTTTTACAGGCAAAATGTTCCACTGGTGCTACATTCGGCATCGCTAGGGAAACCACCAGTTAGCAACAAAGACGGTGATGATGTTGGAGAAACAGACAGCTGTGTGTGTGCAAGCAAGGTGACCGAGGACGATGCTAGCAGTGTGCTTAGCAGTACTGCCTCTGCTGGTAGCAGCCACCGTGCCCCAGACTTCTCCATCAATGAGGTCATTAGCAAATCTGCAGAAGATGTTAGCAAAAACGACACTGGCCGTGTAGTTAGCATTTGCTCTTCTGCTAGTGAGGGCCACACTGTTAGCATCAGTAGAGTGGACAGCATTAGCGTCTCTCCAGGTCACGCGAGCCAGCCTGCTCCCAGCAAAAGCCCTGGAACCTTGCGCCACACCATACGCATCCGACTGCCTACTAACGTCCGCAACACCGTCAGAGCTTACTTTAGTCATTCGCACACGATCTCGCTTGCTAACGCAGATTCTGCTGCATCTGCGAACGCACCCACCAAAGCCCAAAACAGACCGCTGTTCAGCAGCAAGCTTCAATGGCAAAAAGCAGGTGGCAATGCTCAGGTGCATCCTGAAGGGGACGCTACTGCTAGTCAGTCACTCTCAGATGAATCTCTTGCCTGAGCTCAAAGGCTAGGTGAAACAAAATGTGGTAGGGATTAACAACAGCAGCGTGTTGTTAAAGCGTTTTATCAGCTCCACTTACTATATAGGTGCACTTTGTAGTTCTACAGTTACAGACTGTAGTCCATCTGTTTCTCTGATACTTTGTTAGCCCCCTTTTACCCTGTTCTTCAGTGGTCAGGACCCCCATGGACCCTCACAGAGCAGGTACTATTTGGGTGGTGGATCATTCTCAGCACTGCAGTAACACTGACGTGGTGGTGGTGTGTTAGTGTGTGTTGTGCTGGTCTGAGTGGATCAGACACAGCAGTGCTGCTGGAGTTTTTGAACACCTCAGTGTCACTGCTGGACTGAGAATAGTCCACCAACCAAAAATATCCAGTCAGCAGCGTCCTGTGGGCAGCGTCCTGTGACCACTGATGAAGGACTAGAGGATGGCGAACACAGACTGTGCAGCAGCAGATGAGCTATCGTCTCTGACTTTACATCTACAAGGTGGACCGACAAGGTAGGAGTGTCTAACAGAGTGGACAGTGAGTGGACACAGTGTTTAAAAACTCCAGCATTTGTATTTTTATGCCATAAAATAATTGTAGACTCTTAGGTTGAGAAAACGTTCAAATTTCTTTTTGAGAAACATTTTGTTGGCAGAGCTAAGGACATCGTTTTCAATTCATGTTAATGTAATTAAAGTGTTTTAGAGGTTTTCTCTTTAGGTTTGACCCTTTTTCTTTTGTTTGTGTTGTGCTGTTGTGCTACAGGCTGGCTATAACACACACCACACAGTATGGCTTATCCCACTGACAACAGAGTTAGCTAAATAGCCAAGATCTGACTAGCCAGACCACTTAAGGTGTCCCTCATTTAATAAAATCCCCAGAGTCCAGTTTCAACTGGCAGTCTATTTCATGTATTTAAATGTATTCTATTTGGCTAAAACACTAACTGCAAACTGCAAAACGAATCCGGAACCTTAGCTTGCTAAACGTGCTGACGTGGCTAACAGTGAACAGAATATAATGCCAATAGCTGCCATTTCGAAAGCTGCCATGATTTATTGTTAGCAATAGTAGCTTTTTCAAACAGAACTATTCTTTTAATATTTAATATTTAGTATTTTTTTTTCACACTATTAAAACACAGATTTCCCAAAACTTCTGAATAATTACATGGTTGAGGTGTAAATAAATGAAATTAGAGAGGTTTAATGTGAAACGCTAGTGATGTTCCAGAACAACTTACTAGGAATTTACAGTGGTGGTGATGGGAACCAGACGTCCCCCTCTAAAAGCTCCCCCACAGAAAGTTATTACATGAAATGCTGTGAAAATGTTATGTAATAATGTTATGTAATCACATAACTGATTATGAATATGCTGCCTATTTTATGATACTTCTGAGAAGATTTGGGCCTTAAAATCCATCACAGTGGAGGGATACAAAATAGTCCCCAGAGAAAACTTATTTTTTCAGATTTTCCACTATTTTCCCATCATCAACATTCCATATAAAACTCAGAAGACTCGTGTAGGTTCACTGGTGGTTTTGGATAGTAAATAAAATGTCTATATTTGTGTTGTAGTCATGGCAACCCCTGGTTCCTATCACCACCACTGTAAAGACATTTAAATCTCTGCAATGAACCATTTCACACCAAACCACTTTGATTCTGCATAATTCTGTTATTCCAGGCTTTGAGTATTTCAGTTTTCCAGTGTATTCGAGTCAGCTATGAGAAATCCGGCGCAAGTGGTGCATTGAGTTGACTCTACTGGATACAGTCGGCTGCTGGGGGGTTATGGGGGTAAAATACGTCCCCTTTTCATTTATATAATTCACCCTTCAATTCCTCACCTCACGCAAGCTCTGCCCCAGGTGATCATTACATACTGTAAATTTCCTTATGTGCAAGAAAGGGCCCTAATAGGGACACAGCAGGGGGTAATTGATAGCCATGTTTGCCAGAACTGTCTCCATGACAACTACTCAATGTATTACTGAGGACACACATACACACACACACACACACACACACACACACACACACACAATGTGCTGGGAGTTTGCTGAGTGATTCCATGATTGAGGCGCCATTTGTTTCCGACTGATAGTACTTAGACAAATATGAATGGAAAGATAATCCCAGCTAAAGTGTCCTGCAAACCTGTTTGGTGGGTAACACCTCTGCTTTCTACGCTGTAGACTGGGGTTCAATCCCCTACCTGGGCAAGTAGCCTACACTATACCAATAAGAGTCCTTGGTCAAGACTCCTAACACCACCTTCACCTACCTGTATAAAATGATCAAATGGAAAGCCAAATGCTGTAAATGTACTTCACCTTGAAATATTACCATTAAAAACTGTGTTGTTTTTGCATGAAGGAATCTTTCAAAATGTCTGCATAATTTCAGAGCGGTTTGGTGTGAAACGCTCTGTTCTAGAGAATCTGACCGAGTCAGAATTGTTCACAGTGGTGGTGATAGGAACCAGACGTCCACCTCTAAAAGCTCCCTCACAGAAAGTTACTACATGACATGGTTATGAATTCACTGCCTGATGACTGAGACTGTTTTGAGAAAGTTTTGGCCTAATATGTAATTTTAAGTCAATTCGTGGTGGAGAGATATATGCAGGGCAAAATAGTCCCCAAAGAAAACTTTTTTTTTCAGATTTTCCACTATTTTACCATCGTTAGCATCTATATTTTGTGTAAATTAGTCATTCAGAGTGGTTTGGTGCGAAATGTATAATTGTAGAGACTCAGATTCCTTTACAGTGGTGGTGACAGGAACCAGGGGTCGCACTGGTAAATAATGGAAAGTCTGAAAGTTTTTAGCCAGCGGGAAAGAAATGTTTTTGAAGGTTTGTATTTAGACACTGATTAAATCTTCCTTTTGGAAGTTTATTGCTGCTGTATGAGGCTCCACCTCTTCAGAGGTCAGCACAGCCAAAGTAACAGCACTGTTGGTAGCAGATGCGAATTCGAGCGTCAGAGTTCTCCAAAGTCAAGTTTGATGTGAATTTCACACACACTGGGTTTCTTCCCTGGTGATGCTCTGCCAGGTTTTTACTCCAGCTGTCTTTTCTACCTGTTCTTGGTGCTTTACCTTCAGTTCTACCTTCTGTAAGTGAGATGAATGCTCGGTTGGATTGAAGTCAGATGACTGACTTCAGAATTCATCCTGTTGTGTTTGTTAGCAGTCATATCATCAATAAATACAAGGAAACCAATTCCATTCCCAGCCATACATGACCATGCCATAACACTACCTCCACCATGCTTCGGTATGCTTTGGATGATAAGCAGTTCCTTCACTTTTCCATACTTCTTCCCAATTTGAGTGTCAAATTTCACCAAAATTGAGCCTGATTCAAATTTTTGCATATGAAATTTATTATTATTTAGTATTTATTTCATTAATTTCCGCTGAAATGAATAAGATTTTGCTCATTCGCTGTTACGGGGTTTTTACAACAGGCTAAATGACACCCCACTCACAGAATCACCCACCAGCTGATGGCTGAATTAACTCCAACTGTGGAATAAATCACTGCTATAGTCACCCACTGCAGGTGCCTGGATTAATGAAGAACAATCAGCCCTACTGTGTGAAAAAGTGTATATACATGTATGTATGTTCAAATGATGAAAAAGAAGGAAAACAGAACAATTAACCAACCAGTCAATGAGATCAGACAGTGATCAGAGTAATTGTGTACGTAGCAGGTTGTGAAATAGATGGTGGAAGGTCAATTCTGTATTTTTATTTGATTATTTAAGTTATGTTTTACACACTGGGCACTGAAATATTTATGTTTATGTATTTATTATATAATGTTATTTCTGAGTACTCTCACAGCATAAACTTGATTTGAATGTGATATTTAAATTGATGTTTGTTATATCCAGATGCATAAATACAAAGACTCATATATCACACAGAATGTCAATGTAAAGATTAACACTTTTTTATTTTTTGGCAACCTAATCTCTACCTGCACCTGTAGCGTAAAGTCACACAGTAATTTGAATTTAGAAAAGAAAACCTGTGTTCTTCAGACTCACTTAGTAGAAGGATGAGCAGCTGCTGAATTGCTTAGTAAATGCTCTGCGTTTTCAGTTTTGTAAGTTAAGTAGATCCTTTCAGAGATGGGGTCGTTTTCCAGGGGGAGGAATTTGTGGTATTTTGTCACTGGTGTAGTGAGTTATCACAGACTCTGGCTGATCACCAAAGATATCAGGAAACCTCAGGGAAAGTGAAAGTAACTGGAACTACTTTACTGTGTTGCACTAGTGTTGAAAAGTTCTTCAACACTACTTCAGTACTTCAACAGTACTTCAGGAGGATAATTCATCAAACATTTGGGTCCATAAATACAACCCCATTTCCAAAAAAGACGGGATGCGGTGCAGAATGTAAATAAAAAAAGAATGCAATGACACGCAAATCAGGTGAATCATATTTGTAAAGGAAAATACTACAAAGACAACATATAACGTAAAAACTGAGAAATGTGATTTTTTTTTTTTTTTTAAATATGTGCCTCTGTTGAATTTGATGCCAACAACACATTCCAAAAAACTGTAACGGGGGCCTGTTTACCACTGTGTTTCATCACCTCTTCTTTTAACAACACTCTGTAAGCGTTTGGAAACTGAGGAGACACTGCTGTAGTTTTGAAAGTGAAACGTTTTCCCGTTGTTGTTTGAAACAGGATTTCAGCTGCTCAACAGTTCAGGGTCTCTTTTGTTGTATTTTACATTTTACAATGCACGAAATGTTTTCAGTGGTGACAGGTCTGGACTGCAGGGAGGCCTGTTCAGCACCTGGACTCTTTTAATACAGAGCAATGCTGTTGTAATACATGCAAAATGTGGTCTGACATTGTTTTTCCTGAAATAATCAAGGCCTTCCCTGAAAAAGACGTCATCTGGATGGCAGCATATGTTGCCAAAACATGTATATATCGTTCAGCAATAATGGTGCCTTCACAGATATGCAGGTCACCCATGCCATGTGTGCTAATGCACCCCATCCCATCATGAATACTGGTGCACTGATAACAAGCTGAGTGGTCTTTAGCCCGGAGTACACAGTGTCCATGATTTCCAAAAAGAATTTCAAATGTTGATTCTTCGGACCACAGGACACTTTTCCACTTCCCCTCAGTCCAATATAATTGAGCTCAGGCCCAGAGAAGGTGGCAGTGTCTAAGGATCCTGTTCATATTTGGCGAGTTTTAACTTGCATTTTTGGATGCAGCGACAAACTGTTTTCACAGACAGTGTTTTTCAGAAGTGTTTTCTGAGCCCATGCAGTGATTTCCACTACAGAATCATGTCTGTTTTTAATGCAGTGCTGCCTGAGGGCCCAAAGATCATGACTAGCAAATACTGGTTTTTGGCCTTGTCCCTTACATACAGAGATTTCTCCAGATTCTCTGAATCTTTTAATGTTATTATGTACCGTAGATGATGAAAAACAAAAGACCTTTGCTATTTTATGTTGAGAAACTTTATTCTCAAATTGTTGCACCATTTGACTGTGCAGTCTTTCAGAGAGTGGTGAACCCCTCCTCATCTTTACTTCTGAAAGTATACCCAATCATGTTACTGACTTGTTGTCAATCAACTTTCAGATGTTTTTTTTAGCATTACGCAACTTTACTAGCCCTTTGTTTCCCCCATCCCAGCTTTTTTGGAATGTGTTTTTGGCATCAAATTCGAAATGGGCATATATTTTTCAAAAAACAATAACGTTTCTCAGTTTCGCCATTTGATTTGTTGTCTTTGTACTATTTTGAATTAAATATAGGGTTTAAATCATTTGCACATCATTGCATTTTGTTTTTATTTATATTTTGCACAGCGTCCCAACTTTTTTGGAAATGGGGTTATATTTGGGACAAAGGTATTGTTATTTTAGCTGTCTTTTACAGCATATTGGAGCTCAAATTAAATAAGGAACATGAGCTTAAAATGCAGACTCACATTTCAGCTTTAATTTGTGAGTATTTATGTTTAAAAGAATGTAGAAATTATAACTATTTTCATATATAACAAAAAAAAATGGAAAAACTAACAATCATAAATTAAATTGTCTTTCTTAATACTTGGTCGCAAATATTTTTGCCTGAAGTCTGAAACTCATAGACATCACTGGATTTCTTCCCTGATGATGCTCTGCAGGGTCTTTACTCCAGCTGTCATCATGTTTCTGTAAGTGAATTGCATGCTTGATTGGATTGAGGTCAAGTGATTGACTTGACTATTGCAGAGCATTCCACTTCCATGCCTCAGTCTCGGATTATGCTTTAGGTGCACTGTGAAGCAACATCCAATGAGTTTTGAAGCATCTGTCTGAATCCTACAAACTTCAGAATCATTCTGCTGCTTTTTCCAGCAGTCAAATCATCAATAAATACAAGGGAACAAGTTCCTTTGACAACCATACACTATAATACTACCACCACCATGCTTCACAGATGGAGTGGCATGCTTTGGATCATGGCAAGGCAAGGCAAGGTCATTTATATAGCTCGATTCATACACTGCGGTCATTCAAAATGCTTGAATGAGAAGTTATTTCTCTTCTCCACACTTCTTCCCATCATTCTGGTACAATCTTTTTATATATTTACCTTATTAAATGTAACAAGATATAATATCTTTTTAGATACTTAGTTTGGTGAAATCCCCTGCACTTCTGCAGGGTGTTCTTCATCTGGTTCTTGTTTTTAAAAGTCGTAGTAGAACAATGCTAACTCATTATTTACAGTTCAATATGATTCGAATCTTACTGACTTTACAGCGCCAAACATTTGTGTCTGTAACAACATAATAATTAGCATTTTGTAGTCAAGAGTTTGAAGGTTTATTCATGGAATTCAGCAGCTGCCCATTGGTTTCTTTGAGTCGTGAGCTTTGAGTCAATGTGTTTTCTATTTTCTTATCTGTGTTGAAATGGTTGCCCAACATAATCGATCAAATTGCTACAGAGAAATCAGATAAAGATTTAGGTTGAAATAGTCTTTTAAATGCTTTTAACACTATTCCACACTTGTTTTTGAATATGTTCCTGATGATGCCAGTGATGGTGTGATTTGATCTTTCTTTTTGAAACTTTATTTTTGTCTCTATTCAGCTGCTGGTTTATAAATATAACCAAGAGATGGATGTTTGAATTGTGAAAGCAGTGGGTGGTCCAAAGCCATTCTGCTGCCTATAATTTAACTCTGAGCTGTGAGCATGTGTAATTATGTCCATAATCTTTGTGGTGTGATTAAGACAAGGAAAGAAAGAAAGGCATAAAGAAAGAGAAAACACTATTTTTGTTGGCTGAAAGACTCTATTGTACATGCTCAGTGTTTTGTATATTGTTTTATAAAACACATTTTCACGATCTAATAAAAATACCTGCTTTATTTTCAGTATTGTTTTTTTTAACCCTCATTAATGTTACAGAGTTAAAGCGAAATGTCAGCTGGGTTTGTAGAGCAGCTGAACTGCAAATACATTTCTAGCATTTTTAAAACCATTGATTCTTTGAAGCTGCTACCCTTTTGCCTTCAGACTCTACAAGTGCCCTCCTGTTTAGCATGTACACCATTCAGGCATAACATTATGACCACCTCCTTGTTTCTACGCTCATTGTCCATTTTATCAGCTCCACTTACTATATAGGTGCACTTTGTAGTTCTACAGTTTCAGACTGTAGTCCATCTGTTTCTCTGATACTTTGTTAGCCCCCTTTTACCCTGTTCTTCAGTGGTCAAGACCCCCATGGACCCTCACAGAGCAGGTACTATTTGGGTGGTGGATCATTCTCAGCACTGCAGTAACACTGACGTGGTGGTGGTGTGTTAGTGTGTGTTGTGCTGGTACGAGTGGATCAGACACAGCAGTGCTGCTGGAGTTTTTAAACACTGTGTCCACTCACTGTCCACTCTATTAGACACTCCTACCTCGTCAGTCCACCTTGTTTAGATGTAAAGTCAGAGACGATAGCTCATCTGCTGCTGCACAGTTTGTGTCGGTCATCCTCTAGTCCTTCATCAGTGGTCACAGGACGCTGCCCACAGGACTCTGTTGTCTGGATATTTTTGTTTGGTGGACTATTCTCAGTCCAGCAGCGACACTGAGGTGTTCAAAAACTCCAGCAGCACTGCTGTGTCTGATCCACTCAGACCAGCACAACACACACTAACACACCACCACCACATCAGTGTCACTGCAGTGCTGAGGATGACCCATCACCCAAATAGTACCTGCTCTGTGAGGGTCCATGGGGGTCCTGTCCACTGAAGAACAGGGTAAAAGGGGGCTAACAAGGTATGCAGAGAAACAGATGGACTACAGTCTGTAACTGTAGAACTACAAAGTGCACCTATACAGTAAGTGGAGCTGATAAAATGGACAATGAGCGTAGAAACAAGGAAGATTTGGGTAAGATTAATTTAGCAGGGGGATGTCTTTAACATATATAACAAATCGTATTCAGATGGCTTTAAAATTGCAGATGGACGAGAGAGTTTCTAGTGGGTTGTATTTTCTATGAACCCAAACGTTTGTGCTATGCATAGTCCTATGATCATAGTAAACCGAAAGCTTATAATCACTTTAAAATAATAATAAATATGCAATGCATTGCTTTTATACTTGATTTAGAGGTTCAAGTCTGCACGTATTTTTGTTTGTTTCAATGTCAAAAAAAGAGAAAACCAAGGCAAAATTATAAATCATATATTTTTCTTTCGGCAAAACAAGGCTGCACACTCAACAACTTCCCATCAAGTTCAAATCATAATAAAATATTTCCTCTTCTACTTACAAACACAGTTGTGGTCTTGAAAGTCATGGTTTCAATGAGCTATGAGTCAGAGCAGGCCTGGCATCAGGGGGTCATTATGCCCCACTAGCCAATCATAATGCCCCACTAAACCCACGACTTTTTGTTTGTGCTTTTATATCGGCAGGCGGTAAAAAACCAATCATTCTGAAAGTAAACTTTGTGTTCGCTGCTACTGCTGCCTCACATGCTCGATATGAAAGGCTTCGCTGATTGGTGTGCTCAGACAGCGGAGCGCATTCCACTCAAAACTCCATTACTTTCTTCAGCAGGACATGGATCGCAATTTTCAGCCCTGCTTTGTGTTGTTTTCTCTGCTATGGATCTTGTGGATTGAGTTAAAAAATGTTTGGCTCCGTTTGTCACAAGATGACCAGAGTAAAAGAACCAGAGAGCAGCTTAATCACAGCGTTAATCAACCTGCAGATTACAGACAAAACTCAGCCACGCAGACAAAATAAATGGTTGAGAGACTCTTCCAGAGCAGCCACTGCTTCGCGAGGCAGGTCGTGTTTTTATGGATATGCCCAGTAGGAGAGTGAATATGACTCACAGAGCAGCTTCTATAAAATCCTCTCAGAATAATCAGACGTGTGTTTGATCTCCTCTGAAACAGAACTGGACCGTCTCTCTCAACAACTATATGCGCATGTTAAAATCGCCTTCCTTTCCACAGTGAACAGACTGTGGACTGGTTTGCTTCAGTCCACAGTCTTACACTAAACAAAAACAGAACTAAGGAAACATTTCATCCTCCAATACTTTATGGTATGGTAAGGTGAGGAGGCATGGATAGGAGTTTAGCTCATGAAGTGAATAAATGAATAATAATAATAAATGAAATAGTGGAACAGTGAAATAATTGAGTAATAAAACAGTAGTGAAACAGTGAAATTGTTGAACAGTAAAATAATGTAAGAGTGGAACAGTGAAGTAGTGAAATAGTAAAATAGTAGAACAGTGAAAAAATGAAATAGTGAAACAGTGAATTAGTGACATAGTGGAACAGTGAAACAATAAAATAGTGAAACAGAAGTAGTGAAATAGTGAAATAGTAGAACAGTGGAACAATGAAGTAGTGAAACAGTGAAGTAGTAAAATAGTGAAATAGAGGAACAGCAAAGTACTGAAATAGTAAAATACTAGAACAGTGGAACAATGAAGTAGTGAAACAGTGAAGTAGTGAAATAGTAGTACAGTGAAGTAGTGAAATAGTGAAATAGAGGAACAGCAAAGTAATGAAATAGTAAAATACTAGAACAGTGGAACAAAGAAATAAAGACAGTGAAGTAGTGAAAAAGTAGAACAGTCAAATAGTGAAATAGTGGAACAGTGAAATAGTGCGACAGTAAGGTAACAAAATAGCTGAACAGTGCAGTAGCGAAATAGTTGAACAGTCAAATAGTGAAATAGTGGAACTGTGAAACAATGAAATAGTGGAACAGTGAAGTACTGAAGTAGTGACATAGTGGAACAGTGAAATAGTGAAAACATAAAATAATGAAATACTGGAACAGTAAAGTAGTGAAATAGTGGAACAGTGAAGTAGTGAAATAGTGAAACAGTGGAACAGTGAAGTAGTGAAAATGTAAAATAATGAAATACTGGAACAGTAAAGTAGTGAAATAGTGGAACAGTGAAGTTGAAAAATAGGGGAACAGTGAAAAAATGAAAGAGTGGAACAGTGAAGCTGTGCAATAGTGGAACCATAAAATACTTAATTAGTGCAAGTTTGAAAGAGTGAAGCAGTGAAAGAGTAAAACTGAAAAAGTGAAACTGCGAAATAGAGGAATAATGGAATTATGGAAGACTCAAATAGTGAAACAGTAGTACAGGGAAGCAGTGAAATAGTGACAGTGAAATAGTGAAACAGTGAAAAAGTGAAACAGTGAAATAGTGAAAAAGTGAAACAGTGAAATAGTGGAACAATAATTTACTGAAATAGTGATTCTGATGCAGGGCAGTCTCAGTGATTTTGTGGGGTAGTGAAATAATGAAATTGATTTGTTCTGATTATTACATCAGTTCTATTTGTGCAAGAGTTGAGTGCTCACAGCGCTTCAGGAGGATTGTATGGTCTTGTGACTCACTCTTTGTCCTTTTTCTACATCTGGATGGCCTTCAGGGTTGGAGTTTTTTGTAAGCCTTTAGCCCATGTTTTCATCTCTATAATGGCTGTAGAAAAGGTTTGAAATGTGTATAAGAGCTTTCCAGGAACAGCTGCTGCATCTGCTCTAAGGAAAAAGGCCAACAGTGCTTATTATGCTCCAATCTAGATCAGTTGCTGTTTTTTTTCTGTCTGCATGGGTTTCCACTAGGTGGAACATGCAGTTAGGCCAACTGGAGATACTAAATTGCCCCTAGGTGTGAATGTATATGTCTGTCTGTCTGCCCTGTGATGGACTGGTGACCTGTTCGGGGTGTTTCCTGCCTTCTGCCCAATGAGTGCTGAGGCTCCAGCACCTCCCATGACCCAGGAGGATAAGCATCTAAGATTATGAATGAATGAATAAATAAAATTTGTAACAATACCTATTAGTGTCTAGTTTCTAAGATTTGAATCTACATTGTATAAGTTATCATTCTATACAGAGAAACAGATATTATTCATATAACAAGTGATTCCAAACTGGTACATTAATAAATACATAATGAATTGTGTTTACATTTTCTTTACATTCTGTACTGACAGCTTTATTTGCACTTTTTTCTGTTTGTTTCAAATTTCTATTTAGTTCGATTTAGTTCTGGCGCTGGGCCTGGTGAGACAGTACTAAACAGAAGTGCACTCAAAAAAAATACATTGTTGAATGAAATTACTTCAAATATGCCACATTTCTATTCAGTCAAACTGAGATGAGTCAGTAAACACAGACAGTTGACGGAACAAAACTGTAACACTGCAGCGCAATTTATGTCATTGGAAAGAAATTCTCTTTGGGTCAATATAAACATGTTTTGAGTGGTAAGAAGAGGCGTATCGGGTGTAAACACCATAAGGAGAGGTGGGAGGGTTACAGTGATGAGTTGTCCTCAGTGGCCTGTGGTGTCTGTGACTGAGTTTCAGTGCTGCAGGTTTTGTTTGAGAACACAGATCTTGTCTCTGAGCATTTGTTTACAGTCCTACACTATCAGCCTCTAGATCAGAGAGAGAGAAAGAGACAGACAGAGAGGAGAGAGAGAGAGAGAGAGAGAGAGAGAGAGCTGAGACCAGTAGAGCAGGGGTTCCATTCTTTTTTATGCCACTAATGCATTTCCCGGTTTGTCCATTTAACTCAGCAGTGCAGGCTGTAGATGTAGCGCACTGTATGGTGCACTGATAGATACATGATTGTAGCTTCTAAATGGACTTTTAAGCCATACCTTCAGCAGACTGCACTGGACAGACGCTCGCAGGAGAATTATGAATAAATCAACCAGCATAAAGCTAAGAAAAGCAGTGGCTTAGTGGAGCTCAGTTCACCTCAAGATCTTCCACTGTAACAAGAATCCACAAGCTGTATGAACGAGAATGAGATACAGTCATGGAGGATTTGAACCATTGTCTGCGTATATGTATGATATACACACTCATATATGATATATATAATAAATACACTTATTGACCGTGTATATGATATATGAGTCATTCTACAGAAGTGTCCATTTTTGTGTCCCTAGCGTTTACAGATATATTACACTTCAAAAACATGTTAAGGTTACAATTTATTTATATTTTAAAATAAAACAATGTTATTTTAATAATTTCACCTTCTTGATCCATCACCACAGAAAAGCTCATCCCACAGTCATGTGTGAAGGGCAAGTGCCGTATTTTTAAGGAAAAAATTTGCTATTTTAACTACAATAATCTATGCATGACCATGAAATATATGAATTAAATGACATAAAGAAAACAAATAAATATTATAAAATATATAATGAAAGTTGTTGTCCCCAGGAGTCATGTCACTGGTGTTACCGCGTAACAAAAAATCTCTTATTTTGAAATAAAAATCACACTGATGACATCACTCGACTTCCTTTTACCTGTTTTCTGAGGATCTATGAAGAAAAGCTCATGGTGAGTCCACTGTGTCTTTCAGTTATCAGAGATTTTCTCATTTAGCTCATGATTTCATATGAAGCTTTTAGCTGAAGTCACTGGTGTGACCGACTTAATTCTGAGGTAATTGTGAAGAAATAGAATACAAATGGATTAAATTCCATATTTTAGTGGATATTCCATGATTGACAACATGTGGTTTGATGCTCTGTAGCAGCCAGTTTTTAAAATACATTGTTCATTGTAACACCAATGAGGATCGGTAACACCAGTGACTCCTATGGACAGACAGAAAAGTGGACGTTTCTGTAGAATGACCCACAGATGACATTTACACTTCTTGACCATACATCTGAAATATATGATATATACACTCATTGACTGTATCTACAAAATACAACCCCATTTCCCAAAAAGTTGGGATGCTGTGCAGAATATATAGTAAAATTGAATGCAATGATGTGCAAATCATGTGAACCATATTTTTGAAGGAAAATACTACAAAGACATCATATAAATGTTGATGTTGAAACTGAAAAAAAAATATTCTTTTTTGAAAAATATATGCCCATTTTGAATTTGATGCCAAAAAAGTTGGGACGGGGGCCTGTTTACCACTGTGTTTCATCACCTCTTCTTTTAACAACACTCTGTAGGACATTTGGGAACTGAGGAGACACTGCTGTAGTTTTGAAAGTGAAATGTTTTCCTGTTGTTGTTTGATACAGGATTTCAGCTGCTCATCAGTTCAGGGTCTCCTTTGTCGCATTTTTCATTTCATAAGTCACCAAATGTTATCAGTGGTGACAGATCTGGACTGCAGACAATTTAGCACCTGGATGCTTTTAATACGAAGCCATATACTACATGCAGAATATGGTTTGGCATCATCTTGCTGAAATAATCAAGGCCTTCCCTGAAAAAGACGTCGTCTGGACGGCAGCACATGTTGCCAAAACATGTATTTATTGTTCAGTATTAATGGTGCCTTCACAGATGTGCACGTCACCCATGCCATGTGCACTAATGCCCCCCTATACCATCATGAATATTGGCTTTTGAACTGTGCACTGATTACAAGCTGAGTGGTCTTTAGCCCAGAGGACACAGTGTCCATGATTTCATGGCAGCATCAGCGTCAGTGGGGTCAGGTTGTGAGGGTGAGGTTTGCACGGCGTTGTACAGCAAGAAGCTCAATGGTGGTCAAGCCGGTCCAGAGGGCTGGCGAGCAGTGGCACCCGATCAAGGCAGAGAGGCAGCAGCATCAGAATGAACAGGATGGGCAGCTGTTCAACTCGGCAAAGGAAAGAAAGAAAGGAAGAACACGCAGAGACATTTTAACTGAGACTTTAACATTCAGTCCATTTTAACTGAGTTCAGGCCCAGAGAAGGTGGCAGCGTTTCTGGATCCTGTTCATATTTGGTTTCTTCTTTGCATTTTAGAGTTTTAACTTGCATTTGTGGATGCAGCGACAAACCGTTTTCACAGACAGTGTTTTTTTAGAAGTGTTTCTGAGCCCATGCAGTGATTTCCACAACAGAATCATGTCTGTTTTTAATGCAGTGCAGCCTGAGAGACCACAGATCACGACCAGCAAATACTGGTTTTTGGCCTTGTCCCTTACATACAGAGATTTCTCCACATTCTCTGAATCTTTTAATGATATTATGTACTGTAGATGATGAAAAGTTCTTTGCTATTTTACGCTGAGAGATGTAATTCTTGAATCGCATTATTTGATTGTGCAGTCTTTCACAGAGTGGTGAACCCCTCCTCATCTTTACTTCTGAAAGACTCCGCCTCTCTGAGATGCTCTTTTATACCCAATCGTGTTACTGACCCGTTGCCAATTAACCACCAGTTGTTTTTTTTAGCATTACACAACTTTACCAGCCCTTTGTTGCCGCCGTCCCAACTTGTTGTTAGCATCAAATTCAAAATGGGCAAATATTTTTCAGTAAACAATAAAATTTCTCAGTTTCAGCATTTGATATGATAGATAAAATGGACCACTGCTGCTTTCTTCATATCCACGCACCATATACTAATAAAAATATGGCATGTAAACATAATATAAACATATTAATAAATGTTGAATTTAATTCTCAAATTTAACATTAAATCTACAGTTAAACATTTAGCCCAACCAGCTTATTTAGCTCAGGCATGTGTAAAAGTAGCATAGCATCAAAAGAAAACCATATCGCTGTTGTCGGAAGAAAACCTCGTATCTCTATTTTTGTCGTTTTTCAGTTTTGGCCATAATTTCATGAAGAAAGGACCGAAAGAAACGGCCCAAAATCACTTAGAAAAAAGTCTGGTTCCATTGACTTCCATTATAAGTAAAGCATGTTTTTTCCTTCTCCTGTAAAGTT
Organism: Colossoma macropomum; assembly: GCF_904425465.1. Classification (NCBI taxonomy): domain Eukaryota; kingdom Metazoa; phylum Chordata; class Actinopteri; order Characiformes; family Serrasalmidae; genus Colossoma; species Colossoma macropomum. The sequence continues at coordinate 11,264,107 of NW_023494794.1, read as the reverse complement.
AACATTTTGGAGATAAAAGGTTTTCTTCCGACAACAGCGATACATCTCTATTTTCGCTGATTTTTATTTTTCTACATTATTTCAACACATCGGCTGTCCTTTATGTTGTCTAAACATTTCATGATGAATGGACGAAGGTCAGAGCGTTTTTACCCTCTCCTGTAAAGTTACTATTTTGGACGATATCATTGCTGTCTAAACGTTTCATGTCCAAATTGTGTTTTTCCACATCATTTGAACACAGCAACTGTCCTTTAAACCGTGTAAGAATTTCATGATGACGGGACCAATGGAAATGCTCCAAAATGTCATGGAATAAAATCCATGCAATGCAAAAACAGTTCGTTTTACATTAACTTGCATTAAAAGTTGAGAACCTTTTAGTCTTTTCCTGTAAAATGACTATGTTTTCACTGTGCCTTTAAATCTGCTAACTGTAAATGTGAAAAAATATGCTTGGTTCTGATTGGCTGACGCCTTCACAGATGAAACTAGGCTCTCTTTCTTTTCCTTTACTTTCAATGTAGCTTTATTGGGATGACTGTAAGGTTCAGTATATCCACTGCATTTTAACAGTGACAGCGATGACAATAACAACATGAACATACACTGATTAGGCATAACATTATGACCACCTCCTTGGATGGGCTGCTCACATGCATCATAGAGCCTTGTGCTATGTGGATCCTTGTGTGGTCTTCACTGTACAAAGGACTCTTAACTCCATACCCAACACTGTACAGAACTGTAAAACTGTATCCATTTATAGTGTTTTGTGTCTGTGCTGTTATCCGGTGTCGACCAGAGAACCTCTCGAGGTTTCTTCCTCCTGTTGAGGGAGTTTTCCTTGCCACTGTCGCCAAGGCTTGCTCACTGGGGGCGTGGACCCGGATTCTCTGTAAAGCTGCTTTGTGACAACATCTGTTGTAAAAGGCGCTATATAAATAAATTTGACTTGACTTGACTTGACTCCTTGTTTCTACGCTCATTGTCCATTTTATCAGCTCCACTTACTATATAGGTGCACTTTGTAGTTCTACAGTTACAGACTGTAGTCCATCTGTTTCTCTGATACTTTGTTAGCCACCTTTTACCCTGTTCTTCAGGGGTCAGGACCCCCATGGACCCTCACAGAGCAGGTACTATTTGGGTGGTGGATCATTCTCAGCACTGCAGTAACACTGACGTGGTGGTGGTGTGTTAGTGTGTGTTGTGCTGGTATGAGTGGATCAGACACAGCAGTGCTCCTGGAGTTTTTAAACACTGTGTCCACTCACTGTCCACTCTATTAGACACTCCATTACCTTGTTGGTCCACCTTGTAGATGTAAAGTCAGAGACGATAGCTCATCTGCTGCTGCACAGTTTGTGTTGGTCATCCTCTAGTCCTTCATCAGTGGTCACAGGACGCTGCCCACAGGACGCTGCTGGCTGGATTTTTTGGTTGGTGGACTATTCTCAGTCCAGCAGTGACACTGAGGTGTTTAAAAACTCCAGCAGCACTGCTGTGTCTGATCCACTCAGACCAGCCCAACACACACTAACACTCCACCACCACGTCAGCGTTACTGCAGTGCTGAGAATGATCCACCAGCCAAATAGTACCTGCTCTGTGAGGGTCCATGGGGGTCCTGACCACTGAAGAACAGGGTAAAAGGGGGCCAACAAAGTATGCAGAGAAACAGATGGACTCCAGTTGTAGAACTACAAAGTGCACCTATATAGTAAGTGGAGCTGAGAAAGTGGACAATGAGCATCGAAACAAGGAGGTGGTCAGAATGTTATGCCTGATCGGTGTATAATAACAATATATCAAATAATAACAATATTAAAAACAACATTGTTGACTATATTGAAAATAAATTTCAATTGTACAATGTATTGTATAATTATTATTTAAACAAATTTGGGAACGTTTTTTTTACATAGGTGTAGTGTTAGGGGTCAAAAGAGTGGGGGTCAATGGGAGAGCTTTCTAAATTTGTGCAAATTTATGTTGTCTGTTTGAATTTTTCACAGTGAAGAAGAAAGTGCATCTCTGTCTCGACCTCACCTGCCAAATAATGACCACCTGAGGCATGTCTACCCCCTTTTTAGGGGTACTCAGTCACCCCTAAATTGAGTCCCAGCACCACTAAAAATTAGAGTAAAAAGACATTTTTAAGGGGAAGTTTGTCTCTGATAAGCAAATAATATGATCCACTTTCTCTCTCCTACTCTTCCCCCACCCCACTCTCCCCGAAGCCGTGCATTAGCTGCACTGACCGCACAAACACACACACACACACACACACACACACACACACACACACACACACACACACAAACTAGTGCCAATTACAGTGTAGCTGTCTATGGTGTAGCGCAGGCAAAGGTCTCATCAGGTGCACCCCTAAAGCTCTGATCCTAGAATGGTGACCACACAGCCTCTCCTCTCTGGACAGCCAGGACTTTTTATATCTGCCTTATTTTCCCTCTCTCTCCTTCTCTCTCTCTCTCTCTGTCTCTCTGCACCACGTTTGCTGACTGCAGCTGTTTTACAGGCAGTGTTATTAGAAAGCCAGCTGCCGCTGTTCCTGCCAGCTTGAGGACAACCAAACACTCCAACTATATTACTTCGTGTTTCTTAGCGATGACATTCAGCCATATGCTCAGCAACACCATCTCTGTACTCAGCAGAACACCTGCTACCAAACAAGCTTCAGCTGCAGAAAATCTCCTTTGCTCAAATATACACACTGTACCGAAAAAAGTCAGAGATCACACTTGATTCATTGGTTAATTTGCAAGCAAAAGTTCAACACCAGTGAAAAAAGACATACAGTACATACAGTACACGCCCCCTAGTGGCCATTCCCGAGGTAGAATGGAAATTGATTTGGGTATTTTTTACTGTACCATTAGCTTAAATGTTTGCTCCCGTAACTCTCTTATCAGGACTCTCTGTGTGAAATGTTGTGACTGTGTTGAGCTGCTAGAGAGCAATGAGGGGCAAAAGGGGAGGGGCAAAAACCCCCTGTACTGTGTCAAAGTCACCGAAGCATTTTTAAACCACAGGACACAACAGAAGCAATTTTTGAAAACGATATCCTTCTGCACAGGGGCGGCACGGTGGCGCAGTGGGTAGCGCTGTCGCCTCACAGCAAGAAGGGCCTGGGTTCGATTCCCGGCCGGGCGACCGGGATCATTTCTGTGTGGAGTTTGCCTGTTCTCCCCGTGTCTGTGTGGGTTTCCTCTGGGTTCTCCAGTTTCCTCCCACAGTCCAAAGACATGCAGTCAGGCCAATTGGACATGCTAAATTGCCCCTAGGTGTGAGTGTGTGTATGTCTGTCTGCCCTGCGATGGACTGGCAACCTGTCTAGGGTGTATCCTGCCTTCCGCCCAATGACAGCTGGGATAGGTTCCAGCACCCCACCGTGACCCAGAAGGATAAGCGGTTTAGATGATGGATGGATGGATGGATCCTTCTGCACATTTACATTTACATCATTTAGCAGACGCTCTTATCCAGAGCGACTTACAAAAAGTGCTTTGTCTATCCAGAGAAAGTATCTTTGCTAGTTACCAGTAGGTTAGAGAGAAAGCCAGTCCTGAGCTCAGATACTGCTAGAATCAGAAAGTCATTATTGACACCTAGAGAAAAAGTTAAACACAGAGCAGTGCAATACAATACAATACAATACAATACATAAGTGCAGTACAATACATTACAATCAATACTTAACTCAGTGCTCATTTAAGTGCTGTATAAAGAGACGGTCTTCAGTCTGCGTTTGTAGACAGCGAGACACTCTGCTGTACGGACAGCCATTGGGAGTTCGTTCCACCACCTGGACTCCAGCACAGAGAACAGTCTTGATGTTTGCCTTCCGTGCGCTTTGAAGGATGGCGGGTCAAGCCGAGCTGTACTCGAAGCTCGAAGGGCTCGTGGTATAGTTTGAGATTTGACCATTGCCATCAAGTAGGGAGGGGCTGGTCCATTTTTGGCTTTGTAGGCAAGCATAAGGGTTTTAAATCTGATGCGTGCAGCTACAGGAAGCCAGTGAAGGGAGCGCAGCAGTGGGGTGACGTGGCTGAACTTTGGGAGATTGAAGACGAGTCGTGCTGCTGCATTCTGGATGAGTTGCAGAGGCCTGATGGCCTGCATAGGAAGACCAGCTAAGAGCGAGTTGCAGTAGTCAAGCCTTGAGATGACAAGAGACTGCACTAGAACCTGGGTGGCCTCTCTCGAGAGAAAGGGTCGGATCCTCCGGATGTTGAACAGGAGAAATCTGCATGACCGAGTTAGGTTCGCAATGTGAGTCGAGAACAATAACTGGCCAGCCAGTCTTGCTAGGATTGAGCTTCAGGTGGTGCACAAGTACTGTTTATTTGCTTTATTGACACATTAGTTTAGTTGTGTTCCAATATGTTGAAATTCAAAAAGAAATGTCTTATCTAGATGTTTTCTCTGTAGAGGATGAGCTCACATTTCACTTCAAATCACCTGGATATGGATTTACAACCATCTGCCCTGAAATGATGTTGCATGAAAGTCATTTTTGAAAATGCTGTTCATTTTTCCCATAAAGAAAACCAGTTTTGACCTGAAGCTTCTTATATTGGCATAACACTGTATACAGAATGATGCACAACTTCAGACGTCTATTAACGTAGATACTTTAATCTTTTAAACCTGCATTTCAGTAAATTTACTTTAATTTTTCACAACTTTGTTTTACACAGAGAAAAAAAAACATTATTTAAATCCATATGTTTTGCCCTGTGATGGACTGCCGACCTGTCCAGGGTGTATCCTGCCTTCCGCCCAGTGACAGCTGGGATAGGCTCCAGCACCCCACCGCGACCAGAAGGATAAGCGGTTTAGATGATGTATGTATGTATGTAGATATGACTAAATGTAAATACAGTAAAAAAGTGACAAGAAGGTCTTTCAAAAAAGTAGTTCATGTTTTTTAAGTTAACTGGAAGAGCAAAGTTTGTTGTGAATTTCTCTTGGATGCCTGAAGATTTGATAAACCTGATTAAACGTAATGAAGTATTAATTAGATATTGCATGTATTGGATAATAACTACAACTAATACTGAGCTCCCTCGAGGACAGGGCAGGAAATAACACACATACATAACACACACAATAACTACTTACTATAATGGTTATTTACGGAGCCCTGCTGGTGACGTCCTGTATAAATGAAAATTATGTGTGGCCATGACTTAGTAAGGCGTGGGAATGAGATAATTAAGTAGTGGCCATGAGTTAGTAAGGTGTGGGGACGAGATCTTAATGGGTGGCCACGACTTAGTAAGGCAGGCCACAAGATAATTAAGCCTTGACCACAGCTTAATAAGGCATAATCTCATTACTAAGGATCTCGTTTCCACACCTTACTATGTTGTGGCCACACATTAGGATCTCATTCCCATGCGTTAATATGGCATGGCCACACATTAGGATCTCATTCCCATGCGTTAATATGGCATGGCCACATGTGATGTTTATTCATATGGGATGTCACCAGCAGGGCTGCGTAGTTATTTGTGTTTATTATGGTATTAGGGTTTTTTCTGACCAAAAAAAAAAAAACACTGACTGACCAGATAAACATTTTTAAATAAAATTTCCCTTTATTCCAGCTTCCATTCTTTTCAGGAGACTCACTTTCAGTTCCTCAAAGAATCTGCAGACACACCTCCAAAGTTCAGTCTTAGAAGCTGGTTGATCATTTTCTGAAGTAATCAAACACATTCAGTGGTGTTGAGGCTTGGACTCTGGGGTGGTCAGTCCATTTTTCAGAGACACTTTCATTTTTGAATTTATAGATGTTTATAAGAGTTGTTTATTTGATGCTTCACTTGTTTTGGAAACAGATGAAGGCGATGACAGTTTGCTTTTAATATAACACTGAAAATGACACACAAGCACAAGGTGGCCTAATCTTATCCACTTATCCAAGTATCCACTGTGGTCTCATGCACAAATAGCATTTTCCTAGTTTGACCCTTCGGCCTACCCATAAGCAGTGCAGGTTGAAGCCCAGCTGCAGCACAGTGTGTGTTTCTATATTAGAATTCATAGTTGTAGCTCCCTTATTCAAATACAGCTTTAACCCATTCAAATCTTAGTCTTATTACATACTAAGATGTATTATTCAGTAGGGACTTAAATGCTATTCTTATAGCGTGTAATAAAAAATAGGTAACTGGTATAAAATAACGTCATATTTGCTAAAACTGTGACTATGTGCTGACACTAATACATGAGACCGATAATCTGTGCAAAACTCAGGCTCCTCTGGCTCCACCTAGTGTTCCTAATGCCATTTTCAAGAATCCACCACGCCCGAATCAAAACAACCAATCAGATCCAGGAGGAGTGTCTGATGATGTGTCAAGGAAACACAACACTGTCTCAGGAAACGCAAACGTATTGGCCGATAAACGACCACCAGCAAGTAAAAACTGTCCAACAACAGCGTAAAGAACAACGACAAGCAATCAGAATAAGACAAATGAAGACAAGTGAGCTGAAAAGAAAGAATTAGAGTCCAATATAAAACAAAAGTCAACATCGGAGCAGATTTTCAGAGGTGGAGGGAGCTACGGGTCCTGGAACGCTTCAAATCCACAGCTAGCCACATTTTGAACCGCTTTAAAATAAGACTACCTTTATAAAGGGTTCATGAATGGTTTAAAATGGGTTAATTAATAGTTAATAATAAGATGATAGTCCACAGTGGTCTGTTGTTTGCCTAATAGTGATTGCTCAATCATTTATATGGTTAAACCTCAGATTTTGACCATTTTAACCATATATTCATATTCATCAGATGTAGCACCCTTTTTATTAATGTGTTATAACTGTTTATTAATGATTTTTTTAAGTGTTTGTGACCTAACCAATAACCATGAACAAACTAATGTTAAACCATTCATAAACCTATTATAAAGGTAGCCTTATTTTAAAGTGGTGCCCACATTTCTGCTTGATCTGTAAATTCCCCAACTTGATTTATGGTTTATTTGAAATTTAAAAAAAAATGTAACCAGTGTCCAGGCAGTCATAGTGGTTTGTCGTTTGTCCTTGTATGTATGTGTGGCTGTGCTCTCACAGCTAATTGTTATTGCTGTTTAACAAACAACCATGGCTGCTAGCCTGCTCCTGCACAGCCGCCTCCTCTTAAGGGCTTTGGGGGCAGTCCTAGAGGGAGGCAGAGGGGGAGGGGAAGCCTAATTTGCCCACATTTCAAGCCAAGACCTCTCTCTTATCAGTCGTACCAACTGCAGCATTAAAGCTCGTACTTTCTTATTGAAGGCCTGCATGATACATAATGAATACCAAGTGAAGGCACCAGACAAGGGGTTATTACAGTGGAGGAGGGGCATTCTGGGGGGTTTTGCAAGGACGGGAGCCCAGCAGGAGCTGTAAATTACATCTTCCCAGAGCAGCCAGGCCAACACCATTAAGCTAATGTAGTGCTTAAAAGGCAGAATACAGGTAAAGGGCAGTGTGATTGTCAAAGAGTCATTTAGAGGACAAGAATAAGAGGTTGTTGTCATTCTGTAGTCACTGTAATGTCCAGCTGGATTTCTCTATGACAAAAACGAATGGGATTTTTTTAAATTTGCCACCCTGTATTATTAAAAGAAAGGTTTCAAACCTGATATATATTGTCCAGTGTACAAATTATGAATAGCGCTACGGGGAATTGTACGCACAAGTTTGGACATTAAAAGTGTGAATGAGTTAACATATCGTTCTGCATGGTTTAATGCACAATTACTATGTAGGAAAAAGTGATTGTGGCATGTTTTATATTTTATGATTTAATTTCTTTCCAATATGTTGAACCTGGCAAAGAAATAGAAACCGTACACTAAAATTTGAAGAGAAATGCCAAATCCATGTGTTTTCTCTGTAGAGGATGGGCTCACATTTCACTTAGAAAATCAACTGGATATGGAATTTGACCAGGGGTGTTCAGACTTTTGCATGTGACCGTATGTGCTACAATCATGTGCGCTGAAATGATGAAGTCCTATTTGAAAATGCTGTTCATTTTTCCCATAAAGAACACCAGCTTTAACCTGGAGCTCCTTATATGGGCATAACGCTGACTACAGAATGATGCACAACTTCAGACGTCTATTAAAGTAGATATTTTAGTCTTTTAAATCTACATTGCAGTGAATTTAGAACTTTGTTTTACACAGAAAAAACCCAGACAAATAAAAAAAAGCGACAATGTCATATTTGAATCGTATGATTTAATAAAATTTTTTATAACCTCTTCAGATCGAAGAAAACCTTTTTTTTGATTGACCATAACACAGAAATATAACACTTAAAATGTAACACAAATAGAACTTTAGAACATCTTATGACAAAAAATGCACAAATAAGTTTGCACTGTATATAAAATATCTTTTTTTCACACACGACTCATTTGACTCAATGAAAAACCAAAAGCAACTGCAATGCGATATTTATGAATTCAAAACAAGCACAAAGAAATTCACTACATGGAATGGATTAATCAAATATTCACGCTTATTTAATACACCAAAATTCTCAGCACACGCATCATTCAAAGTATTTTTCCAGCCAATAGACTCCAGATGCAAAAGCCACATCTAGAACATGACCTACATTTTGAGCGGCTTATTCATTCAACATAATCAGAAACTATAGAACTTGACATGTTTATATCACAATACCTACATTTTGGAGACCCTGGAAGTAGATTATTCCTTTGAAATGACTTTTATTTTGTACATGTATCTGTTAGGCCAGATCAGTTGTAGTTTTTTTGTCTTCTAGTTAAAGTTTTATGGATAAACATCTCATTAAAAAGCTGAAGCTTCACTTAAACATGGCTACCTAGCTTAGTTAACATTGTGGCCTACAGCTGCACTCTTAAAAAAGATGGTTCTTCAAGGGTTCTTTAGTAACAACAATGGTTCTCTGTAGAACCATGAACAGTCAAAGACCATTTGCATGCTTAAATAGTTCTCTGCATGTTGAAATTGTTCTTTAGATAGAGAATTGTTGGATATGGTTCTGTATAGCACCAAAAGGGGTTCTGCTATTGTGACAGGCTTGACATTATAACAATAGCAGAACCCTTTCTGGTGCTATATAGAACCATTTTCAAAAAGGTTCTATGTAGAACCATATACAGCACATCAATCTGAAGTACCATTTCACCGTGCAAAGAACTATTTAAGCATGCAAATGGTTCTGTATAGAACCAAAGAACCCTTGAAGTGCATGGCTGAAGGATTTGTGCATATTTTGCCAACCATATTGTACAGATTACATGACATAAATAAATGAACAAACAAATAGATTTGTAAATTAGTAATTATTTGTACTTATTTGTACTTAAGTAAAATTGTACTTATTTGTAATAGTGTGACCATTAACTGTCTTAACTATATTCATATCATCAGAAATTACAGTTTCTCATTAAGTTAAATGGGATTTTTACCTGCGTTCTGCAAAGCTTGTCCAACCTCACGACAGCGGCTACGAAAGGAAACACTTGAACGAAGCGCTTGCCAACCAGTTCATCCAAAACAGATAGAAATACTTTAAAATTAGAGCCAAAATTGTGTTTTTTTAACCTCACTCAATGTGCTGGAGTACAAAGCCACAACAACAACAACTGCTGCGCTTTAGACATCATTGTGTCTTCAGAAACTATAAATGTTTAAATTGAGACTCACACGTGGCAACTGTGGGACGGTCAGTATCTCAAAAATCCACAGAGACACCATCTGCACTACAATATTAATATCGCATGATACTACACTCACTGGACACTGGATCACTGGGATCACTCAGGTACAGCCGTTCTCCTTGAGCTGATATGAATTTTTTAATTGCCTGTCAAATCTTCTAGAGGCTACAGAGCCAAGCATGGTAGATCAACAAAATCCCTGAATCCACACAGTAAACAGTCTTTTTCCATGCTTTGCACAGACGGGTAATCCCAGATATTCCAGATTTACAGTACTAGTGAAAAGTTTTAAATGCATGTTTTACCTAAAGGCTTATGCGTCAACGCTTGTAAGACAAGTTTCAGCGCATAGTCAAGTTGGAATTTGTCTCCGAAACAAAAAGTGAGCAAATTAACTTCTTCAAATCTGTTGCGAAAGCATAACACATTCTTGAGGCTGCTTGAGAGTTTTCTCTTTTACTCTAATGTAGAAAATAAACTCAAAAACTAAAGAAAATTCGTCGTCTATCAGTGTCAGTAAATTTTTGGACATGCAGTGGGGTCTTAAAGTCTGAGACCACATGAAATTTTTTTTTTCTTTGAAACCTGGAAATAAACAACAGAAAGCTTAAAACAAACAAAAAATTAAAACAAGGAAAACAAAGAAATGTTATGGCATAAAAAATGAAGAAATATTCCAGATTTTTGATTAGCACTATTTCTAAGTCACTTTTCAAATTTAAATTTAACTTCAAAAAGGTAAGAAATTCAGAAATTCATGTGAAAATTTCAAAGATTCTACTTGTCAGCAAGTCAAACTGTATTCAGTATCCGAACTCAGATTATATGCTTTGCATAAAATTAGAAAGGAATGCAAAATATAAGCATTTTTACTAGTGATCTCAGACTTTTGAACTCCACATCACACATTCCTTATGGTCTGTACAGCCTGTTGGGATTACATACAATAATCCTTTTTATTAACTGTCCTTTAAAGTCCAGGAAATTGCCCAGAAGCCGCTGGTACTGGCGCAGAATGCTGTGGGATTTCAAACGCAGCTGTACCGATGTTTTCCCTGCTGATATTGAACTGTTATTAATACACTCTAAGCATGAAAATAAATTCACCCTTTTGCAGTTAAATGAAAGCACCGCTCACTCAGAGAGGAACCTGCAGTCTTTGCTGACATGATGTCAAAGAAGAAGCAGATCAATAATGTGTTATTTGTACCGGCAGATACAGACAGCGAGCCTGAATGAGGGATTGATTTCTTGTCATTTTGAGTTCAGTTCTCTTCACTGCAGACGCACAACCAACTTGATCAAAGCAAGTATATGAGTTTTGGGATTGAGAGGTTTTCCATGTTGAGATCTTCATCATAAACACGTTTGACTTTTGGTAGGTATAAAAAATAAAACTGCCATGTACAATAAATACCTCTGTGAGTCAAGACAGCATTCTTCTGTACAATATATGTTGTGCTTGACAGTATCATTGTTCTGTACAATGTTTTCCTGCTTTAAAAAAATAAAAAATAAATAAAAAAAATATGTCCCTCATTAATATACATGTCATTAACATACTATCACACAACCCTTTCCCCGAAATTCATTCTAGTTCCCAATGTAGAACCAGCTTTTCAAAGTAATTGGAAAGAAATCTTAATACAGTTCTAATTTTACAAAGAAATTTTACATTTTTTTTAGTTCAGAGTCCAAACTGTCCAGAAAAGTATAGTAGTACAGTATTGTACTTTTCAAGTACAGCACTGTGGAAAATCACAAGCTAATTTTTTTAACTGATCCTGTGATAATCTCATTCTAGTCCCCATTTTGCCACTAATTTTTATTTAATCCAATGAATAATTCACTCTAATTCCCCATTTTGCAACTAGTTTTTAAGTAACCCATTCAGAGTCTCACTCCAGGACCCATTTTGCAACAAATTTCAAATAGTTCAAAGAGCAAATCACTGCAGTCCCCATTTTGCAATCAATTTCGAATTAATCTAATGAGAATCTCCTCACCTTGCAACCTGTATTAAACCAACAGATTGAGAATTTCACTCCAGTCCCCATTTTTGCACTAATCCAATCAGCAGTTCATTTTAGTCCCAATTTTGCAACCAGGTCTTAAATAATCTTGGAACAATCTGACATCTGTTCCCTTTTTTACAACCATTTTTTTTAACAAATTAAAGATAATCTTATTATTTCCCCATTGCACAATCCTGTTTTAATTAATATAATAGATATCCCTCACACCTGTCTCTATTTCTCAGCCAACTGTTTAATAATCAAATAAGAAATTGACCTCAGTCCCATTTTGTACATCTCGTTTTTAATTAATCCAGTAATCTCACTCCAGTCGCCGTCGCATGACCTTATTTTTGTCAACTAATTCAATGAAAATCTCTCTCCAGTCCGCAACATAGAGCTCTAGTAAAAACTAATTCCTCTACTGTACAATGTTTTATGAGTCTCACTATAAGCCATTGCCCAGTCCCATTTTGAACTAATCCAGGACTTTTTTGTTGTAAAAAAGTAAACAAGTTTGCATTTGATCGATACGGTAAAATGTTCATTTGGTTATTAGCATTGTGCTACAAGTACTACACTCACTCGATGCTGAGAAGGTAAACATAGTCTCTTAGATCCACTCAGGTAATCTCATACTCAGAAACATGGGTCATTTCACAATTACAGGTGGTCTCAGGTGTTGCACTGTTCTGGGACAGGTTAGCTGCACTGGACAGATAAGTTTGTTTTAATACATCCAATTCAGTTTAACAACTGCATAATTAACCCTATAGAAGACACAAACTTTATATTAATTAACTTTATATTAATTACTTCTGACTTATGTTTCACCCATTTTGCCACCAAATTTTTAATGAATCCAATGAGTGATTCACTCCAGTCCCCATTTTGTAACCAATTTTTAATGAATCCAATGAGTGATTCACTTCAGTCACCATTTTGCCACCAATGTTTAATGAATCCAATGAGTGATTCACTTCAGTCACCATTTTGCCACCAATTTTTAATGAATCCAATGAGTGATTCACTTAAGTCCCCATTTTGCAATCGATTTTTAATTAATCTAATGAGCAATTCACTCCATTCCCCATTTTGCCACAAAATTTTAATGAATCCAATGAGTGATTCACTCCATTCCCCATCTTGCCACAAATTTTTAATGAATCCAATGAGTGATTCACTCCATTCCCCATTTTGCCAATAATTTTTAATGAATCCAATGAGTGATTCACTCCAGTCCCCATTTTGCAATCAATTTTTAATGAATCCAATGAGTGATTCACTCCATTCCCCATCTTGCCACAAATTTTTAATGAATCCAAAGAGTGATTCACTCCATTCCCCATTTTGCCACAAATTTTTAATGAATCCAATGAGTGATTCACTCCATTCCCCATCTTGCCACAAATTTTTAATGAATCCAATGAGTGATTCACTCCATTCCCCATCTTGCCACAAATTTTTAATGAATCCAATGAGTGATTCACTCCATTCCCCATTTTGCCAATAATTTTTAATGAATCCAATGAGTGATTCACTCCAGTCCCCATTTTGCAATCAATTTTTAATGAATCCAATGAGTGATTCACTCCATTCCCCATCTTGCCACAAATTTTTAATGAATCCAATGAGTGATTCACTCCATTCCCCATTTTGCAATCAATTTTTAATGAATCCAATAAGTGATTCACTCCAGTCCCCATTTTGTAACCAATTTTTAATGAATCCAATAAGTGATTCACTTCAGTCCCCATTTTGCCACTAATTTTTAATGAATCCAATGAGTGATTTACTCCAGTCCCCATTTTGCAATCAATTATTAATGAATCTAATAAGGGATTACTCCAGTCCCCATTATTTAACTAATTTTTAATAAATCCAATGAGTGATTCACTCCAGTCCCCATTGTGCAACTAATTTTTAATGAATCCAATGAGTGATTCACTTCAGTCACCATTTTGCCACCAATTTTTTAATGAATTCAATGAGTGATTCACTCCAGTCACCATTTTGTAATCAAGTTTTAATATATCCAGTGCGTGATTTACTCCAGTCCCCATTTTGCCACCAAATCTTAATGAATCCAATGAGTGATTCACTCCAGTCCCCATTGTGCAACTAATTTTTAATGAATCCAATGAGTGATTCACTTCAGTCACCATTTTGCCACCAAATTTTTTAATGAATCCAATGAGTGATTCACTCCAGTCACCATTTTGCCACCAAGAGATGGAGAGAACTGTCTGCCCCGCCCACTCCTCCCCAGACTCGAAGCTCATGAGGATTGCCAGTGAAGCTACTAATGGACCACTGAATTGAAGGAGAAGTGCTAATACTACAAAATTATGGGACATCTTACCACAGCTATGCAGATGATCCCCGGATCTACTCGGCCCTCTCCCCAAACAACTATAGTCCCACGGACTCACTTTCTAAGTGCCTTGAGCGCATCACTAACTGGATGGGACAAAACTTTCTGCAGTTGAATAAAGATAAAACAGATTCTTTTATTAGGGAAGTGGCACAGATTAGCCACCTATCTGGACTCCTGAGCCCTAAAATCTAGGACATAACCTTGGAGTACTAAAGAAATCTGATTTCAGTTTTAGCAGTCGTGTCAAAGCAGTTACTAAATCAGTTTTTTATCACCTTAAGAACTTCAACAACATCAGAGATGTTCTGACTAAAGCACACCTGGAGAAACTCATCCACACCTTTATCTCTAGCAGGGTTGATCACTGTAATGGTCTCCAAAGTGGATCCTCACAAAAAGACAATCAAACAGCTTCATATGATTCAAAATGCAGCTGCCAGAGTGTCACTAGGAGTAAAAGAAGGAAAACATCACCCCCCATTAAATCCTTACACTGGCTACCAGTCTGTTCCAGAATAGAGCAGGAGCAGCGTATTTATCTGATCTGCTGCAGCGATATGAGCCGAGCAGCACTCTCAGATCATTAGGAACTGGTCAGTTAGTCCTGCCGAAGGCAAAGACTAAACATGGAGGAGCAGCGTTCGGCTACTAAGCTGCTCTTAAATGGACCCAGAGGGCATTAAAAGAGCCCCGACACTGGACACTTTAATCTGGCCTCAAAATGTTCCAACTTGAGCAACTGTCATCTACTTCTCCACTGCACTTCTCTCCTCTAACACCACTATATTATCCTAATTTAATCTTTAATTTCATTTAAAATTAAATGTTTTTATTTGTTCTCTTTTAAATCAATTGTTTGAATCATGTATTTAATTTCTATTCTTCTACATTGTTTAAGCTAATTTGAATTATCTTTGCAGTCTCTCATTTCTATAGCACCCTGAATGACCACAGGGTACGAATATGAATGAAAACAATCCCAAATTACAGAAATCATTCCCAAAAACACCTCAGAGAACATGACAGTGAAGAGGTAGAGCGAGAGATGAGAGGTAGAGAAATAGAGAGAGAAATCTGAACACAAAAGTTATGCGGGGCTGTTTCGTTAAAGAGCAATATCAACGGAATTATGTAAAAAAATTGGGTACCTTATCATGTGTCACCCATCATCGTAGGTAAGCACAGATAAGTGTAACGTTTTTTTTTAAACTAGGAAATGAAAAACAGTAGAACAAACTGTAGCTAGCTAGCTACAATCATTAGCTAGACGAACAAAAATATGGACAGCGTAATTTTGTCAGCTAATTATTAGCTAGTAGCTAATAATCAAGTTAGCTAATAATAGATAAACATACATTTATTTGATCTTTCAATCAAAAGAGCCATTAAGTACAATAAGTTCATTTTTTAAGTGTCAGGAAATATTTTTTTCAGTGTTCATACTGTTCAAACTTTGCCTTTATCACAGCTTCCATTCTTTTCAGGATACTCGCTTTAGGCTTTTCAGTAAGTAAGCCTTCAAACCTTCAAAGTTCAGTCTTAGAAGTTGGTTTAACACTTGCTTCTCAAGATCTAAGTAACTTCAGTGACAAATTTTAGACTCCTTCCTCCACGAAACCCCCCTCCATTTGAGACGTCCAGATACTGTGTTCTCGTACAAATGTTCGTCTGTCCGTGCTTCCGCTGTGGGAAAACAACTAGATGACGGAAGTTGAAGACAACTCAGCGCTATGGATCCGAAAAGATGTGCAGCTTTTAAGAAGCCTCTCTGAGAAAAGACAAAAGAAGAAATCAAACAGAAACATTACCTGCAAAATGAAGGACTTCTACTTATTGGCTGTTTGGACTGGAAATTAAATAAATGAAAGGTGGTCTTTGACTTTTGAACAGTAATGTGCACTTAAAAAAGACGGTTCTTCAAGAGTTCTTTGCTAAAGACAACGGTTCTATATAGAAGCATGAACACTCAAAGAACAATTTGCTTGCCTAAATGGTTCTTCGCATGGTGAAATGTTCTTCAGATTGATGGAGAATGTGTTGTATATGGTTTTAGAACCGTTTGGAAATGGGTTCTATATAAAACCAAAAAGGGTTCTGCTAGAGGAATCTCCATCAATCTCCATCAATCTGAAGAACGATTTAACCATTCAAAGAGATGTTTTAGCTTGCAAATCGTTCTTTGAGAGTTCATGGCTCTATACAGAACCATTTTCTTCACTAAAGAACCTTTGAAGAACCATTTTTTAATAAATAATTGCAAATCCCAATCCATGCTTTTGGTAACTTAGCTGACATCAATGCTAGTTAGTGGTTGTTTGGGAAGTGTGCTGACAGTTATTTGTGTACCGTTAATCAGACAGATCGACAAATCTGAGCTAAATACGCGAATGAAAGTCAGACAGCGCCCCCTTCAGTTTTCCTGGTTGGCGACGGCTTTCCTGCTGCGTCCGATAAATGGGAGCAACCTGAGCTCGGCCCTGAAGTTGTGGTTGAGCCAGCAGTAGATGAAGGGGTTGTAGCAGGTGGAGCTCATGGCCAGCCAGTGGAAGGTGAAGTACAGACCGTTATTGGCATCGATGACTTTGCTGGACAGCAGCACCACGTAGCAGTTCAGCGGAAACCAGCAGACCGCGAACACCACCACCACCGCTGTCAGCATCTTCATGGTCATCTTCTTCCTCCGCCGGTGCGCTGTGCTCTGGGCCAGCGTCACATCGCCGATGGCGTTGCGCATCCACAGCTTCTTCGCCACCATGATGTACGCAATGGAGATGATCACCATGGGCAACATGAACAGCAGAATGAAGGTGGTCAGGTCCAGATACTTCCAGAAGAGATCAGACGGGGGAGGAAAGCGGGGCAGGCAAACCATTCTGACTCTTCCGCCACTGAGAAACAGAGACAAAATCAGAGGAAGATGAAATTTTACTTTTGCAAAGGCCACATTTTGTGTTTAATTTTTTTCAGATGTTTAATAAACAGAAACAGAAAGTGTGTATTAAAATGTGCTGTAGAGGATGTGTTCACTTATTCACACTCAGAAAATCAACACAACGAGGAATCTGAAATTTCGCACACTTTATCATGATTTTAATTTGATGATATGTAACTGTTGTGAGTCTGTTTGCGAAATCAGTGTTATTCATGATATCACTAAAAATGTATTTCCTATATATCTGTCTATGGCACTGTGCAAAGGTAAGAGCCTTCATTTTAATTTCCAGTCAAAACAGCTATTAAGTACAAAGTGGGAAAAGAAATCGGGGAAAAACAGCAAATATTTAAGAGAAAAATGACACAGAAGCCTCCACAACCAAACCTAATATCAGATGTTTGAGTGTTTAGTGTGTCCAGTCTTCACCTTTATTAAACCCTTTTATTCACTTTCAGTTTCTCAAAGAAATCTGCTGACACACCTCCAGAGAAAACCTGAATAAAACAAATGCTGTGCCAATTTTTATGAGTCCATTTTCTATATATATATATATATATATATATATATATATATATATATATATATATATATATATATATAAAAAAATATATATATATATTAACATCAAAGATAATAAAACAGCTTCATTGACGCTGAAAACCTTTTCTCCCACTTTTTTTTTTCAATTCCCATCCTTACTACTTCACTAATCGAGCAGAAAATAACCCTGACACTCCCACATTCCTGTATGACCACTGTAGGGTGTCTATATGTGCACTAATGTCATGGAAGACATTCATGACATGATACTTTTCAACAGTGGCATACCAAAATAAAGAATTAAAGCTATCTTGAAAACCTCTTCACAGAAAACCAAACACAAGCATTTGTCTTTAAAAAAGCAAAATGCTGAATTGGTGTCAGAATTGAACATAATCTACCTTAAAATGCAATCAACAGAACTATATCGCTTTTTCCAACATGCAGTACGTTAAATTATTTCGGCAGATTTTCTGTGTGTCGCTTTTTCACCTTTTTCATTGTTGTGATTGAATTTAAATGATGCATATACACTTGACGTGGGAAGCAATACGGCTGTGTATTGGTTGCATTTCATGGTGGACTGCATTCGGGTCCAACACGAATCCAGAATTTTGTTTTTAAATGCTCACGTGTTGCTTTTCTGTGATGAGGTCGAGCAATGTGAAAACAATGCAGTGGGGGTTTTGCTTTTCAGTTTCTCAAAGAAATTAGCCGACACACCTCCAGAGAAAACCTGAATAAAACAAATGCTGCGCCAATTTTTGAGTCCATTTTCTATTTATCTTCAAGGTTATATAAATGTTCTAAAATGAGCAATATATATATATGTTAATTTTAATGTCAGAGACAATAAAACAGCTTCACTGACGCTGAAAACATTTTCTCCCACTTTTTTCCCCACAAAGAAAGCTGAACAGGAATCAATAAGGGAATCGTTAAAGACGATTCTGTCTTTAACGATTGTGGAAATGTGTTGCCGTGTGTGCTCTGCAATTCGCGCTTTCCGCTGTAGTGATTGCATTTCAGTTTGGCATGAAATCCTCTCCGTATCCTCTGAGCAGCTCCGTGTTTTAGCTCAGAGATCTGACCGTAATGTAAGAGCATTTCTCTAAAAGCCCTAAAACAGAACTCCTGAGAGCCAAACTCACCAAACACAAAGAGCTCAGCTGGATCTTTATCTTACAAAACGACCATCATCTCTCCCCCTACTGACCGATCAATCTACAACACAGCAGAAGCAGAATGACCACACCACGGAGGAAGAGAGAGAGAGAGAGAGAGAGAGAGAGAGAGAGAGAGAGAGAGAGAGAGAGAGAGAAACAGTATACTCTTAAAAAAGATGGCTCTTCAAGTGTTCTTTAGTCAAGAAAAAAAAATGATTAAAGGGTTCATTACATCATGAAAGGGATCTTAAGGAAGTCCTCTAGATGGTTCTATGTATAACTTTTTTTGAAAAAGGTTCTATATAGCACCAAAAGGGTTCTTCTATTGTTACAATATCAAGCTTAAAACAATAGAAGAACCCTTTGGGTGCTATATAGGAACCTTTTCAAAAAGGTTCTATACTGAACCATGTACAGCACATTCTCCTTTAAACTGAAGAACAAATCCACGATGCAAAGAACCCTTTAATCATGCAATGAGTTCATTAAGTGTTCATGGTTCTACCAAACTCAACCCTTTTTGGCGCTATACAGAACCCTTTCCAAAAAGGGTCTATATAGAACCATCTACAGCACATTTTCCATTAAACTGCAGAACCAATCCATGATGCAAAGAACCCTTTAATCATGCAAGTGTTTTTTAAGTGTTCAAGGTTCTACATAGAACCACTTTCTTTACCAAAGAACCCTTAAAGAACCAGATTTTCATGCTTCAATGTTCCAAAAACACACTCATGGTGTTCGTCTTTATTCACCCTCTGTCTGACATGCTCTGTTAGAGATCCTGTGTCTTTTAGCCCCGCCTTTTGATGAGCCCAGTGTGCTCTGACTGGTCAGCCCGCCCACTCTGTTCTAACTGGTTGACAGCCAAAGTGGTTCTGCCCCTCCACATTCCACCCCTGTCCTGCAGTCTGCAGACAGACCCTTCTCTCCTGAGCAGCTCTAAACTCCGCTGTGGCTGTTTCTCCGGCGGCGGCGGTTCTGCCGTATCAGTTTGATCCAGAGTCGATCCTGAAAGTCCAGTCAGCGTCTTCTCCTCACGGCAACAACACTGAACAAACTCTTCCTCCCCCAGTAGCCGCTGTGCACTGTGTGAGGGCGTGCTGAGCTCATTGGTGGGCGGGCAGTAAGGACTGTGTTATGAGATGATGTCATCGTGTGACAAAGGAAAAGGGCTGGAAACCCAATGAGGTGTTTCAGGCAGCTGAGAAAAGTGGTTTCTGTGGAAGAGAGTTTCTCCATCTGGAGGGAACTTTGAACTTTGTAACGTTGTGGACCATTTCAATTGTCCTACCTAAGCTCCTCCCACAAATGTGTAATTTCATAGCTACTGTTGCTAAGTTGAACAAGCTTTACAAAATGCAGGTAAAATACCATTCAACCTAATGGGAAACTGTAGAACAGACTCAGTTTATATCACAATACCTGCATTTAGAGTCGGTTATTCATTCAGCCTAATGAGAAACTGTAGAACAGACTCAGTTTATATCGCAATACCTACATTTAGAGTCAGTTATTCATTCAGCCTGATGAGAAACTGTAGAACAGACTCAGTTTATATCACAATACCTACATTTAGAGTCAGTTATTCATTCAGCCTAATAAGAAACTGTAGAACAGACTCAGTTTATATCACAATACCTACATTTAGAGTCGGTTATTCATTCAGCCTAATGAGAAACTGTAGAACAGACTCAGTTTATATCACAATACCTACATTTAGAGTCAGTTATTCATTCAGCCTAATGAGAAAAAGTAGAACAGACTCAGTTTATATCACAATACCTACATTTAGAGTCAGTTATTCATTCAGCCGAATGAGAAACTGTAGAACAGACTCAGTTTATATCACAATACCTACATTTAGAGTCGGTTATTCATTCAGCCTAATAAGAAACTGTAGAACAGACTGAGTTTATATCACGATACCTACATTTAGAGTCGGTTATTCATTCAGCCTAATGAGAAACTGTAGAACAGACTCAGTTTATATCACAATACCTACATTTAGAGTCAGTTATTCATTCAATCTAATGAGAAACTGTAGAACAGACTGAGTTTATATCACGATACCTACATTTAGAGTCGGTTATTCATTCAGCCTAATGAGAAACTGTAGAACAGACTCAGTTTATATCACAATACCTGCATTTAGAGTCGGTTATTCATTCAGCCTAATGAGAAACTGTAGAACAGACTCAGTTTATATCACAATACCTACATTTAGAGTCAGTTATTCATTCAGCCTAATGAGAAAAAGTAGAACAGACTCAGTTTATATCACAATACCTACATTTAGAGTCAGTTATTCATTCAGCCGAATGAGAAACTGTAGAACAGACTGAGTTTATATCACAATACCTACATTTAGAGTCGGTTATTCATTCAGCCTAATAAGAAACTGTAGAACAGACTGAGTTTATATCACGATACCTACATTTAGAGTCGGTTATTCATTCAGCCTAATGAGAAACTGTAGAACAGACTCAGTTTATATCACAATACCTACATTTAGAGTCAGTTATTCATTCAATCTAATGAGAAACTGTAGAACAGACTGAGTTTATATCACGATACCTACATTTAGAGTCAGTTATTCATTCAGCCTAATGAGAAACTGTAGAACAGACTGAGTTTATATCACAATACCTACATTTAGAGCCAGTTATTCATTCAGCCTAATGAGAAACTGTAGAAATTGTTAATTTTGTTCCCTAAAATCATTTGAAAATGAGCTGTACTGATATTAAAATATTTATGCAATACGACAGGAGAAGGGATGCTACACACTTACATATAATAACTGCTGTGCTGCATTCGTGGACACAAAGCCAATGTCTGACACTATATCCCCATCTCCAGTGCAACATTGTGATTATACCACAAATTACATCACTTATTCTTTTTTATTATCAGATCTTGAGACAGTTGAGACATAAAAACTGATTAACAAGAAAGTTTGTTTGTACAGAAAAACAGATCTAGCGCTGCTGCATATAAATGCTGCTAAATGAAGTACCACATCAGAAAATGTTCAGGATGTCGACACTGGGCACAAAACAAAATGCAAACAAATTTATCAGCTAAAAGCTTTAGAGAGCTAGTTATACACTGTACATGTCTAACACAGTTAAAAGCAGCTCACATCAGATTTAAAACAGTAAGTCAAATTTCCAGCAGGTCGAAATTGAGAAGACGGATCGTACACCTCACTTTTCTCCACCATGGATTTGTTTCCCATTCGTGGCTCGTTTAACGTGGTTTAATGAAAGACGGCTGGTTGCAATGTGACGTAAAAATATAAACAACACACTTTTTACTCACAATAAATTTGTGGCTATAACATCTTTAACTGCTGATTATCACTGCTATGATTCAGGCGGAGTGATAACTTATTCTTGATCTGGAGAGATTGGTACTCATAGGCTACGTTCACATTACAAGCCTCATTGCTTAAATCCGATTTTTGCTGAGATCTGATCTCTCTGACACAATGGTTCACACTTATTTAGGTCAGTGATTCAAATCTGTCATTAATGTGACGAACCGGCGTCCTGAAATGACACATCCTACTCAGTAACGTCACGTGAATGAATTGTGTGCATCATCAGCACAAACTAACGAGCAGAACGAGCTTCGCTGTGAAGATAATTAACTCTGATCAGCTCTCAGCTTCATTATTAGAGCGAGACGAAGGAGAAAAAGGTGAGATGAGCTGCTTTTCCACCGTTTACAGGCTTTAACTTCTGTCGGCCGCTGCTGCCATGGTAACGCTGAATGATAGCGCAACGAGAAAAAAAGCACATGAATTTTGGGTCTGAGCATCACATTAAGGTCACACGGCCACTAATCGGATATGTATCCAATCTAGGACCATATATGAAAGTGGCTCAGGTCAGATTTGAAAAGATCAGATTAGGGCAAAAAAATCGGATTAGTGCCAATTCAACCTGGTAAAGTGAACTCCGCCACAGACATGGCTGTAACTAGCTATGAGGACAAACAGGTCTGGACCTCGGTAGTTTCAGAAGGTTTTTTTTTGCGTGTTTCCATTCATTCAGTGCTTGTATCGTTCATAACTAGCATTGGGACACCAAGGTCCTCGTAAGTTTCGGAAGGGTTTCATGAGATTCCGTGCGGGAAAAAAGCAACGGAACTACCCGATGAGCAGTGATTGGTTCTCAGCTGACCTTAAAACAGCTGTTGTTCGGCCAGAGACTTGACTGCTCACTCTGTTTCTCACTTTATGAGACGCTACACTGCCCAGAGAGGAGGAGTAACTTCTTGAGATGTTCAGGTATGGAGCACACATGCTATAGGCTAACATATCACTGCTGTCGGAAGAAAACCTCGTATCTCCATTTTTGACGTTTTTCAGTTTTTATTTGAAAATGCCTGTTGATGCTTACATTGTATGTAAATTTAATGATGAATGGACCAACAGAAACGGCCCAAAATTACTTGAAAAAAAAGTCTGGTTCCATTGACTTCCATTAAAAGTAAAGATGGTTTTTTTCCTTCTCCTGTAAAGTTACCATTTTGGAGATACAAGGTTTTCTTCCGACAACAGTGATATAATATCACAATTGTAAAAATGTAGTTAGCTAAGTTTATTTGCTGGTTAAGTCAGCATGCTTTAGTCTAGATCCAGTAGCTGCTCAGTTTAGGCTACAGGCTCTGTAGTTGGTGACATTAGTGTTTAGATGAGAAATTCAAGCTGTACTGTGTTAACTGCTTATAATATACTACAACAGGCATGAGGAAGTTCACCGTTAGCCAGCATGTTGATGGTATAGCTGTAAGGGTGTGCGCCACAAGTTCAGGGAACTCCAATTCCCAGAAGCCTTTGGGCTGATTAGGCCCAACCTGGTACACCTGTGGACTCTTCTACTTAAGGCCGTGGCAAACAGCAGCCCTTTGTCACACCTTCGTAGAGGGGTGACTGGTATGGTGGGTATTCAAACAAAAAGAAAAGAAAAGGAAAAAGAAAAGAAAACATGAAGAAAGCAAAAAAACAAAAAAAAAAGAAAAGAGGTAAAGACGTGAAGACCCCACTTATCGGACTGTTACCTCGTTGATCCCTTTCCCACTATACACCCTTTTAACTGCTGCTGCACTCAGCACTTTAACTTTAGACCCATACTTTGCACAATGTAAGGTTTACAGGTATGGCTGGGTGTGTGTGTTTGAGTGAGTGATGGTAGGAATGCATGTTTTATTTTATTTTATTTTGGTATATTTTATATTTATTTTATTTTATTCACTACATGTCAATGTCTGTCTGGTACTGTGCACTGTGAGCTCCTGTAACCAAAACCAAATTCCTTGTATGCGTAAGCAAACCTGGCCAATAAAGCTTGATTCTGATTCTGATTCTGATAAAGCTGATCTTCCTCTCATCACAGAGAAAGTGTGTTTTGTTTTCTCATTATCTTTTATTTCACTTCTTTTTATCTCAGCCTTTGTTTGATCATGCTGCTTTCAGCGTCCCCTTTGTTCGCCTTTTCCCGCCATTTCTTGGGTTTTTTTTGGGGGGGGATTTTAACCATTTTTTTCCTGAATTTATTTAGTCGTCTCCAATTCCCCCCGCTTGTTAGGACTCCCCCAATCACACAATACTACCAACGCTAGGAGGGTGAAGGCTAACACAGGCTTCCTCTGAGACCTGTGAAGCGGCACCGCATCTTTTTGAACTGCTGCTCACACAACAGCATTGGACAGCTGAACGCACTCGGAGGAAAGCGCCAACCACCAGATCTGTTATGTCAGTTAACAGATGCCTGCACTGACTAGCATCGCGTTGAGTGAAGGGGGGAGACCGGGGGCCATCCTACCCACCCAGAGAGTGAGGCCACTGATGGTTGTAGCATCACCAGGGATTGAACTCGCGATGATCTGATGACAGGGCCAGCGCTTAGACGGTTGCACCACTCGGGAGCCCCTTCCTGACGTTTTTTTTTTATTTTTTTTTATTCCCATTCATTGAGGTGTTATGCCCATTTCCACGTGTGCTTCCCGGTGGCGCAGCCGTAACTCCTCAGACCGCTAATCAATATGTTGGTGGTTCGAGCTTGGCTCTGAGTCACCTCAACCCCAACATGCACAATCACCCAATTCACACTCCATCACCTCAATGGATTCATTTAAGACCCTTTCTCACTGGTTTCCTCTCTCCACTTGGGTCCACCTCCCCGCCTTCCGGGGAAGGAACAGTGAAAGGAAAGGGTGCATAACAGTTATGAATGGGTACATTTTTTAATTCTCCTCACCCAAACTCTAAGCTGTGTTTAGCCAGCTGACTTAGTTTGATCTAACTGTTGATTTTTCTCCTCTTGTGACAGTAAATCACTTTTTTACCATGCTAAATCGCCGTGGCAATTTATGTCGCGTGACTAACCAGCTGCATGGTCGTTCATGTTCAGTTCCTGTTAAAATGTCAGGCTGATGACATAATAAGGCTTATTACTCAATAACTACATAGACTACAAACAAACTGACTGAGCTATTCTTAGACCTCCTGATCCACTGTCAAAGCTCTGAATAGAGTCTGAGGGATTAGAGTCTGATTAGAGTCGTCAGAGTCTGTCCACCAGGTGAGAAGTGTGATTCTATTCTTTAGAGCTTAATCAAGTCGTCAGCGAAAAGGTTTGGAGATGCCACTCATTTCTGACATCAACACAAGCGATCTCTAAGATATCAGAATGGATTTGGGGAGAGAGATCAATACAGTGGGTGAATTCAACTTCTCCGGGGGCCTGCTGACCGGCCTGACCGGCCTCCCCGAAGTGTTATTCGTCTCTGAGCTTTTTCTAGCAGCAAAACAAGATTTAAACCCAGAAGATCAAGCCTGTTTCACACATCTACAGAATGTTACACACCTTTTAAAGATGACTGCTCAAGAAGAAAGGAGCAAAAAGAAAGCTTCAGGAGAAGAAAGGGATGACAGATGGTCTGGTTTCCATGGAAAAAGAACTATAATGCAGCTGGATTATTCAGCAAAACACCATCTGGAACGGTTCTGTAGCCAACACCAGGCCAGTATTGGTGAAATAATTGATGACCTAGTTGAACGGAGGTTGGAAAAAATTGTGCAGATGGTCTAGAGTTAATCAAGTGACAGTCCAGTAGTCCAGTTCAAAAGGTCTTATTTGGGAGGCACCATTAATGTATTAGAGATTCGGTGTATTTCTTTGTTTAACAGAACGTTCTTGTACCTGAATTCAGTCTTGTTTGCCACATTTGAATGTTCCTAGCACAAAATAAATGCCTTCAGTTCGCCTTCAAATAAATCAGCACTGCTTCAAAGCAGTTCCCACCCAAACTCAAAGCAGTGGCATTTTTTAAACTTCCCTCACCAAAATGGGAAGCATGGTTTGGCATTTTTGAACTTACATCATCAAAAAACTCTAAGCAGTGTCAGGCTTTTTTAAACTTTCCTCACCAAAATGTGAAGCAGTGTCTGAAATTTTCGAACTTTCCTCACCAACCTCTAAGCAGTGTTTTGGCTTTTTTGAATTTTTTTCTCAACCCAAACTCAAAGCAGATTCTTTCTTATTCAAATCCAAATAATCAAACGATTTGTCATCAAATCCAAAGCAAATGTTCAAACATAAATCAATGTTCCTCACCCAAACTCGAAGCGTAACAGTGTTTGGTAGATGGCGTGCGGCAGAGAGAAACACGTGGCCATCACCCAGATCACTCCGACCCACACCACGCCCCGCAGACACGACATCCTCTGCTTCAACGGATGCATCACTACCTGAGGGCGGAATTGCACCAATCACCAACCAGAACCTTCATTATCCACATAAACATGCAAACATTGGGATTAAATTGGGTTTAATCCTTTGCAGCTATAGCATGCACCAAAAATCTGATTAGCTGATTATGATCATTCTCAGCACAGTGTGGTCCATCACCAAAAAATATCCAGTCAAGAGCAGTAACTGACCACTGATGAAGGGCTAAAACATTGGTGCCCAGCACGTTTTTAATGTTTGGCCAACTTCCAACTCATGTGATCCAACTATTCCGCTAATTACCAAACACTTCTTGAGTTGAAGTGGGTGTTTTCACAGGATAACGCCAAAATGTGCAGGTCAGGGGTTCCACCAGGACCAGGGTTGGGAACCACAGGGCTAGAGGATAGATAACACTAGTGATGCGCTAAAGTGAAAATGTGTGGCCGAAAACTGAAACTGAAAGAACATTTATTTTAATCATGCTTTTGGATGAATCTACTCAACATTAAAAACTACATGCACATAAAGAAAATACACTATTTATAAAATCTGCTTTTTAATAACACAAAACTGAACTGACAATAAATAAAAGCAATTTACACAAAATAAACTACAATAATTGCAGTGTGTAGCTACAGAATGAGCCACAAAATCCAATGTTTTCAACAGCAAGAGAACAGTTGATCATCCAAGACTATTAACTCCATTTTTGTTTATTATTCGTTGCTCTTTTTAGTGATTTGTAAATATTTGCATCATTTAGTCTACGAAGTGTTCAGAAGGTGTTGGCACTCTTCCTGCTTCTGCAGTTTTGCTGTGTTCAGGTGCTATCAAACCTGCAGTGGACCCAGAAGGATACGTGGTTTAGATGATGGATGGATGGATGGATGGATGGATGGAAGCATCTAGGAGCAACAACAGCTCACTACAGAGTTCCAAACTGCCAAAAATATCCAGACAAGGGAACTGCACGTCAGGAGCTTCATGAAATGGGTTTCCATGGCTGAGCAGCTGCACACAAGCCTAAGATCAAAACACACAATGCCAAGCGTCGCCTGGAGTGGTGTAAAGCGCCGCCACTGGACTCTGGAGCAGTGGAAACGTATTCTGTGGAGTGAAGAATCACGTTTCTCCATCTGTCAGTCTGATAGACAAGTCTAGGTTTGGTGGATGTAAGGAAAACGTTACCTACCAAAATGCATAGTGCCATCAGTAAAGATTGGGATGGGGAGGGATGATGGGCTGGGCTGTTTGTCAGGGTTTAGGCCCCTTAGTTCCAGTGAAGGGTGATGTTAATGTTACAGCACATAAAGACACTTTACACAATTACTTTGTGTCAGCAGTTTGGGGAAAACCCTTTCCTGTTCCAGCGTGACTGAGCCCCTCTGCACAAAGTGAGCTCTATAAAGACATGGACAAACAAGTTTGGTGTGGAGGAACTCCAGTGGCCTGCACAGAGTCCTGACCTCACCCCTCTGAACTACTTTGGGACGAACTAGAACACTGTGAGCCAGACCCTCTCGTCCAACATCAGTACCTGACCTCACAAATGCTCTTTTGACTGAACAAGCACAAATTCCCACAGACGCACTCCAAAAGTCTTCCAAGAAGAGTGCAGGCTATTATAGTCAGAAAGAGGGGCAACTCCATATTAATGACCATGGTTTCGGACAGTGACGTCCAACAAGCTCATTTCGGTGTGACGTTCAGTTGTTATATTTTGGCCGTATAGTGTAGCTTCTCCTGATCCTATACATCCACAGAAATGACAAATCTTGGGTCTAATGTTCCTCTGAAACAGTTCCACATGGCCAGTATGCTAGAAGAGCTCTACAACACGTTTGACAGTTTATTAGTCAGGAGCGCAACATAAATATGATGCTGTCGTGATTTTAACACATTCCGTAGATGGACTCTCTCATATTTTAGTACACTGGACCGTGATGGGTCCATTCGTGACGTACAAAGCTAGGCTGCTATGTAGCACCACAAATGGCTTTTTCAGATGTGCTGAGAAAGTCCGTGTTTTCAATGGTAAAATCTGAATTCTGTGCTAACATGCTAATCTAAATATCATCTCTATGATCATAATAAGTCGTTCGAAAGGAGTTAATCATTCAAAAAGCATGTTTTTGGGTGTAGGGGGTCTTCGACCGAGATTTGTTTCTGGTCACCGTAGCTATTATCGGCTCAGTGGTGGTCCTATCGTGGTCCTATCATCCTACCACCTAACTCTATGTTAGGTGTTTCTAATAAAATGGTCAGTAAGTGTAACTGCTTGTTTAATGGACCTAATAAAATGCAAACCGTGTGTGTGTGTGTGTGTGTGTGTGTGTGTGTGTGTGTGTGTGTGTGTGTGTGCGCTTGCGCTCACCTGGTGTCTGTCTATGGCGATGGCGACCAGCGTGAGAACCGACACGTGAACCGAGCAGTACTGAGCAAAACGGCTCACGTGACACATCGCCCTGCCAAACACCCACGTACTGTACACGAACCGCACCTGCAGAAACACAGTTTTACAGACACCTTCACTCAGAACAGCAACTGTTCACACATTCCAACACTCTTAAAGATGGTTCTTCAAGGGTTCTTTAGTAAAGGCAATGATTCTATATAGAACCATGAACACTTGTGAGCTTAAATCGTTCTTTGGATGGTGAGATAAAGCATCAAATTGTAGAACAATATGATTCTATATAGAACATTTTTGAAAATGGTTCTATATAGCACTAAAAGAGGGTTGTGCTATTGTTACGATGTCAAGGGTTCTTTAGTAAAGACAGTGATTCTATATAGAACCATCAACCCTTGCGTGCTTAAATGGTTCTTTGGATGGTGATGTTGTTCTTTAATTTGATGCTTTATGTGGTTCTATTAGAACCTTTTTGAAAATGGTTCTATATAGCACTGAAAAAGGGTTCTGCTATTGTTATGATGTCAAGCTTGTATAAATAGCAGACCCTTTTGGTGCTTTATAGAACCATATACAACACATAATCCAAATAAACCTGAAGAACCATTTCACCATGCAAAGAACATTTTAAACATGCAAATGGTTCTTCGAGTGTTCATGATTCTATCTAGAACCATTGTTTTTTCTTAAGAACACTTGACGAACCATCTCTTTAAAGTGTGCATGCAAAAAAAAAACAGCATTTGTGCAATAAAATAATGAACGTCCTACAAAGTTTCTACTAATGTTCTTTGGTCAGCATGAACATTTAAGATAGGATCGAATCTAGAACAATAGTCATTACAGAGTAACAGTTCCTAAGTTCTGTCCTAAATTTGGGGACACATCCCAACTTCTGTTTCCATTTCTACCATTATCTGTTCTATTAAAATACATTATTGTTGTTTTTCAGGTAACTGTGACAGGCAGTTATTCATACTGCAAAGTGATGGTGGCGCCGGTGAGAGTGAATTATTATTATTATTTTTTTTTCCAAAATCTACAGTTTCCTGTCCCAGACATGCTTTTCTCATTGCCTCCTGTTACTTCTATGTGTTGATGTTGATGAAAACATGCAGATAAAATATTGCAGTCTTGTGCGCCTGTCGAACTATCAAACATTAGTCAGCTATAATCGTTTGTACATAATAATCAGTGACAGTTTAAAGGAAATAAGACCTTATTTCAACAAAATCTGTCAAAATCTCAAGGAAATAGGACATTTTAACATAATCAGACAGAAATGTCAGAAAAAGAAACATTATTTCAACAAAACCAGTCAAAATCCAAAGAAAATATGATGTTATTTTAACATAATCTGTCAAAAACTCAAGGAAATAAGATGTTATTTCTACGTAACCAGTGAAAATCGTAAGAAAATAAGACCTTATCCCATCATAATCTGTCAAAATTTCAAGGTAATGAGACCTTATTTCAACATAATCTGCCAAAATTTCAAGGTAATGAGAATTTATCTCATCATAATCTGTCAAAATTTCAAGGAAATAAGAATTTATTTCAACATAATCTGTAAAAATCTCTAGGAAATGAGGTATTATTTTAACATAATCTGTCAATTCCAAGGAAATGAGACCTTATCTCAACATAATCTGTCAAAATTTCAACATAATCAGTGAAAATTGTAAGGAAATTATTATAACATAATGAGTGAAAATCTCAAAGAAATAAGACCTTATTTCAACATAATCTATTAAAATCTCAAGGAAATAAGACTTTATCTCAACATAATCTGTCAATTTTAAAATAATGAGTGAAAATCGTAAGGAAATAAGATCTTATAATGAGTGAAAATCCTAAGGGAATAAGACCTTATTTCAACATAATCTGTTAAAATCTCAAGATCAACTATTTCCATGACAATATTTCAACACGATCAGTCAGAATCCTGAAGAAATAAGACATCATTTTAACATAATCAGACAAAATTTGGAGAAAAAACAAATCAATGGAAAAAATCTTGAAATCTGAACAGCTGATCACGTGACTTAGAGCTCTGATACGCGATGCTACTCGACTCCCTCCTCGCTCTGTCATCACTGAGCTCCCACAGCACCCAGTGCCCTCTCAAACATAAACTGCTGGAATGTGTTTATGTGGCTGATCAAACGTGAACTGGAAATTTGACCCGTCATAATTTAGAAATACCTGGATCCTTTTTAAATTCAGTGGTTTATCATATTAAACCGCCCAGTCCTGCGAGAAACGCAGCCCCCTCTGGCTTTGGGACACAGCTTGTGTCCTTGTTAACATGTAAATGAGGACGTGAAGAGTGAGTTTCTGAACGCTGCATAAATTTTATTAGTCTGTTTTATTTTTCTTTATTTTTCTTTCTTTCTTTTCTTTTTGAATATGACCTGAGCCGTCAGGTCAAAGCATGAGGAGAGCTGAAGAAGCTTTTTCACCCATTAGCTTACAGTCAATTACCCACAGCTTGAGCTCCAGACTGCTGGATCAATTCAGATCATCATCATAACCATCATCATCATCATCATCATCACCAAAAACATCCTCAAAATCAACCCCATCACCATCATCATAATCATCATCCTCGTCAACATTATTGTCATCAAAAACATCCTCATCCTTATCATCACCTTAAACATCATCTTCATCATGAAAATCATCCCCATCATTATTATCAATATCATTATTACAATCACCATAAAAATGAACCCCATCACCATCATCATCATCATCATCATCATCATCATCAGCATCATCAGCATCATCATCACCAACATCGTCATCGTATTCCACCATCACTGTACTATTATATTCATCTTCACAATCATCATCATCATCATCATCCTCTCATCACCACCACCATCACTATAATCACCAACATCACTATTACATTCCTCATCACCACCATCATCACTTTTATTACTAGCAAAACCATCATCTTCATATCACCACCACCTTCATCATCATCAGTACATTACTGGTATCCTCTTCATCACCACCATCATTACTCTATTCGTCATAATCATCATCATCGTCATCATCGACATCATCATCATCACTACATCATTTTTATATTCATCATCATCATCCTCATCATCTTCATCATTCTCTCATCACCACTGCATCACCACCTTCATGAGCATCAACCTCTTATCTTACCATCACTACTGTATTCTTCATTGTCACCATCTTCATCATCTTCTCATAACCAACATCATCATCAAACCATCACTATTACATCCTTCATCATCATCATCATCATCACCACTCCCATCATTATTATATTCTTCATCCAATCATCTTCTCATGACAACCATCTCCATCATCACTACCGTCGCTGTTATACTCTTCATTATCATAATCTTCATCACATCATCTTCTTTTGACCACCTATCATCCCTACCATCACTGTTATAGTCTTCATCATCATCATCATCATCATCATCATCATCACTACCATCACTATTATGTTCCATATAATCCATCATCATCCTCACAATCTTCATCATCATTTTCTCATGACCACCATCCCCATCATCATTACCATCACTGTCATTCTTCATTATCATCATCACCATTATGATTATGAACATCACTATTATATCCATCATCATCTCCATCATCACTACCTTCACTCTTATATTCATCATCATGATCATCAACATTATCGTCATCATCATCATCATCATCCTCATCCTCCTCTCCATCTCCTCACTGTTCCTCAGGGTTCCTCTCCTCTCTCCACAGGAACTCACCAGAGTGAAGGGGGTGTTGAGCAGGGTGATGAGGATGTCCGCGATGGCCAGGTTCATGATGAAGATGCTGGTGACGGACCGCGTGCGCTTGTTCTTCATCACCACGTGGCACACGGCCGTGTTCCCGATCAGAGAGATGATGATGATGATGGAGTACGCCGTCGCGAGCAGCGCCTGCACGGCGGGCCGCTGGGAGTCCGTGCGGTACTGCGGCTCCGCATCCATGGACAGGTTCAACAGCGCGCTCAGGTTCAGCGCGCGCAGCCGCGAGAGCGCGGCCAGAGAGTCGTTACTCATATCGGCAAGAGCGGAAACTGCAGACATCTCCATCCTCACTCCCGCGCGCCACTGGCGTTCCTCTACATCTGCTCACCGCGCGTCCTCGCGCGCGCCAAGACCCTCTGTTTCTTCCTCCTCCTCCTCCCTCTCTCTCTCTCTCTTCTCTCTCTCTCTCTCTCTCTCTCTCTCTCTCTCTCTCTCTCTCTATATATATATATATATATATATATATATATATAAACTCTCTCTCACTCACTATCTCTCTCGCTCTCTATCTCGCTCTGTATAACGCTCTCTGTTTAACTCTCCGCTACATCTGCTCACCGCGCGTCCTCGCGCGTGCCAAGACCCTCTGTCTGTTCCTCCTCCCTCCCTCTCTCTCTCTGTATAACTCTCTCTCTCTTTCTCTCACTATCTCTCTCTCTCTCTCTCTCTCTCTCTCTCTCTCTCTCTCTGTACAACTCTCTCTCTCTCTCTCTCTCTCTCTCTCTCTCTCTATCTATCTATACAACTAGAGTTATTGAATGGGCAAAAAAATGAGTGTCTCGAGGGAGTAACTAACGCGAGCGCGCGAGCTTTCAGGATGAACTATTGGGAGCTGGAACCTTTATTACTGGTTGAGACTCAGACTGAGGTGGCGAACTACAAATAAAGCAGCATCACTGCATTAAAATGGCATAAAAAGCGATGCGTTCACTGAAAAGTCCTGACGTCATTTGTACGTAAATAATCGCGTTATAATTACTTTCTTTCTTGCAGTTCGCTGCTGTGACTCCATCCAGGCTGTTAGGACTGAAAACCCCAGTCTACTTACTTTGGTGAGTAGAACTCAAAAGGACAGCAATTAAAAAGTGATGGGGCGGAGTTACCAGCCAGGGGGCGGGGCTACCCAGAATTCCTAGCGTGTTAGCTGACTTCTGTTTATTAGACAGATTTTTTTTTTTCTACAGATGTTGTTTTCAAACAAACAACACTCACATGTTTCATATGTAGGTTAAATATAAGTGTGGATGCACTTTACACTCTTAAGACAGATGGTTCTTCAAGGGTTCTTTAGTAAAGACGATGGTTCTATATAGAACCATGAACTCCCAAAGAACTATTTGCATGTTTAAAGGGTTCTTTGCCTGGTGAAATTGTTCTTCGGATTGATAGGGAATGTGCTGTATATGGTTCTATATAGCACCATAAAGGGTTCTGCTACTGTTTCAAGCTTGTATTGTAATAATAGCAGAACCGTTTTTGGTGCTATATAGAATCCTTTTCAATAAGGTTCTGTATAGAGCTATATATAACACATTCTCAATCGGTATCAAGAACCATTTAATCATGCAAAGAATCCTTTAATCATGTGAGGGGTTCTTCTATTGTCACTATACAGCATCAGTCAGAAATCAGACCCACTACAATGGTGGTAGAGCTGGAAGTGGCCACTCAGTCATATGTGTACAGTGAATACAGCAGGGGGGCTCAGGACACATCCCTGAGGGACTCCAGTGCTGAGGGTAGGTGAGATGTGTTTTCCTACCCGCACAGCTTGTGGTCTGTCTGTCTTTATACTAACAATGTTTACTGTCCGGTGTCGACCAGAGGAGGATGGATTCCCCTTCTGAGTCTTGGTTCCTCTCAAGGTTTCTTCCTTTTGCTGTTGGGGAGTTTTTCCTTGCCGCTGTCGCCACTGGCGACGCTCATTGGGGTTTTGGACCCGGATTTTTCTGTGAAGCTGATTTTTCTGTAAAGCTGCTTTGCGACAACACCTGTTATAAAAAGCGCTATATAAATAAACTTTGCTTGCTTGTCTGTCAGGAAGTTGGAGATCCAGTGATACAGGGACGGATGAAGTCCCAGATCCTCCAGCTTGGGGTTAACATACAAAGACAAAGTAAATTTGGTCTTTTGATTCATATTTTTACATAGATTTTAAAATGAAAAAGAGCAAAACATCTGAAACCATGGATTTTCTACCTTATAAGTATCTTTTGGATATCATTATTTTGGTTTTAAGTATAACTATATTAATGAATTTGACATTAACAGTTGGTGAAGCTGTTATTCAGAAACAATGCTCCATATTTTACTGCTGTGCAGTGTTTTTATTTGCTCTCCTTAACTGGACAAACAATAAATCCATCATTTGTTTCACACACAGCCTCATGTCGGTTTTCATACACAATTTGATGTGTGTGTGTGTGTGTGTGTGTATCTATCAGTTGGTGACCCCTGGTTCCTATTACCACCACTTATGTTTAAAATGCATAATCTAGATTCACACTTCATCACGTTTCATTCACCGCTTGCGGCTGTTTCTCCAGGCTTTTGTAAGACTGTGGGTGGCTGAAGGTCACTAAGGAGACCAGCTGAGTGCATTGATTTCTTCTATTCTTTTCACAAGAACCTTTCAGTGACGGAACACTCGGGAAACACGGCCTTCCTCGGGTTCATACTTAGCTTCGAGACATGACTTTCTTGAGAAGGGTCTGACTGCAGACCCACAGAGCCACAGATTGACACCCGCAGTTTCACTCCAGCGGTTTCAGGCCAGTGGAACGCATGTGCAGTAGGACAGCATGTAAACGCCCTTATAGGACAGTTGAGCGTTACAAGCGACCCATTCATATTTCAACCAGTGGCTGGTCTCCTCATTTATAACATCTCTGATGTAAACAGCGACTGTTTGTGCTGGTTGTATGTGTTGCCATGAACATTACCGTTCAGGAAGGGAGACTGTTATACCAATACATGACTCAACCATCGGTAACCGGTTAAACCATAAACCAATACACATTACAAAACCATCAGAAACAAAAAGAAACACTTAATGGTTTCAATGTTTTTTCAGCAGGAATACATTTATAAACTAAAGTTTGTTTTAGCCTAAAGCTTAATATTATCCTCAGTTTAAACCTGATTATGGTAAAGTTTTATTCCTGCAGTGTACACATAAAGCCCCCATATTAGGGGTAAGTTATTGAGCTATATGTCTACATAACCCATAGCTTACCCACCACATCAGCTATAGTTTGTGTAATATTTACCCTGTGAATCTCTACATGCATTCAAACCAAAGTTTGTTTTAGCCTAAAGCTTAAAATATAACATTAGCCCAATGCAAATTTATCACAAATTTACTGGAAACCCACATAAAGCGACTGAAATGTTGGTTATCCTAAAACACGCTAAGAAAAACCAACCAGTGTTGGTGTGCTGAATATCACTGGCTTAAACCTGCTGGCGTGAAACTGCGGCTCCGCGGTTCTGCAGACAGATATCAGTGGCTTTGTTTGAGCTGTTGCACCCATTTGGGGAAGGAAAGTGCAGAAGTGCAACATCTGCCGGTTGCATTCAATGCAATTTCTCATTAGGTCTTGCATTTTTCCATCCACTTTCCATTAGATCTGCTTATACACAAGTAATCTGTGCACCACTTACTGACTGATGATACAGGATCAGTTCTGTTTTTAACTACTCTTAATTTAGAACATCAACCGACACCTCAAACCCGTCCGCCAGTGGGTTATTCTTGGTGGTTTATACATGGTTTACTTTCTAATTCCTTCCAAAAGACAATGAGAAGGTTCAGAACCAAACAGAGAAGACAGTCAGTAGGTTTCTTTATCAATTAGAAGAACTGCGTCAGTGTCTAGTGTGTTGATCTATCCATGGCCTTTGGGCATCTTTATGGCTGCAAAGAACACCAGGATGGTCCCAAAACAACCATCACCGCCCAAATCACACTTCTGGAAAAACAATATATAGTGCAGCAGCCGGTTGCACCAGCTGAACGTAGATTCGATTGTGGCATGGTTTGAATGTGAACTGCCACTACGTTCAAGTTTACGACCTACTATTAGACTGGTTGCACCAAGTAACATAGTTTCAATGTAGCTTTAAGTAGCATCACTGCATCACAGACAGTAACTGAGCTTTGAGTTCTACTGTGTGTCTGGCACCAAGATATTCTGCTACAGGGTCGTTCCAAAACCTGGTGGGCGACTCTGTTCAAGTCAACTGCGTGCGGAGCAATAAGAGCAGCTCCATCAGTGCTCAGGTTGTTTTTGATGCTAACTTTATTATTATACAGTACATAACACAGATTATTTTTTTGGATATAACTAACAAAGCTAACATTAACTTTTTGCCATTCAGCAGATTCTAATAGTGATTACATTAGCTGCATTACCGACCATTCAATGGGTGCGTTTACATGCACATAACAATCTGATAACTGCAGAAAATCAGATTTTGTCTGTAATCTGAACAATGTATTTACATGCACTTGGGTAATCAGTTAATGGGGAAACTCTGGCTCTACATGAGTCAGACAGTAATCGGATTTCTGCTTTGCAACCAGCCATTAAACTCACAGAAGAAGACGTGACGTAAACGTAACATAAAACTCAAACTTCATGCTGCAGCTTTTTAAGAAAAAAAAAATGAGCCACTTTATCTGAAAACATGAACATACATCATTTAGAAAAATACTTAAATCCTTCATCTCATCAACCATGTAGTTGGTTTCAGCGTCGCTCCAAAAGTGTTTAGTTGCTTCTCATGGTTGCCGCGTTAAAAACGCTGCTCGCTTATTTCCGGTCCGTTTTTGCACATGTGCAGAATGAGAAAAATGAAAGAAATCAGAGTAAGAGTGCTGAGGAATCTGATTACTGAGCTAAAACCCAGCTCTCTTTATTGGATTTCATAATTGGATCTCTAGACATTCTGCTGTTTACATGACCATTTGAAGAATCAGATAATCTGATTATGATCTGATTATGGAGTGCATTTCAACGCACTCATTGATAAAGTGCCGTTAAAATATTTGCAGCAGCAGAACAGATTAAACACACATACAAGAGATGGACACTTTGAGGACTTTACTATAAAATACGATCTCTTTTTGAATTATAGCTAATGGGTCCTTTTCACATAGAGTTGTGATTTACTTCTGGTTTAAGCGTTAGCAGGGTAAAACGCACGTCCACTCAATATAACTACTGCAGAAGTGATGACAAAATGTTATAGTAGTGAGCACTGAGCTACACCAGCTATATTTTAGTTTTCCTGCACTGTCCTGACAAACGGCGAGAATAAGAAGTGGATGGAGGCACTGATTTAACTTTAAACAGAGCTAAAATGTGTGGGACAGCCTTGTTTTTACTGCAGTCTGCTGCAGCTGCCTCACGTCAAGCAGTCCCTGTGTCTTTGTACATCATGCCAGCGATTTCTGTAATGTTTCAACAGAAAGAAGAGCTTTTATATGTAGCATGAACTTGATTGGCTCCGTTTATATTAAGCTAGCTACGCTGGCTAGAAGCTATTGCTAACAGTAGCTATTATCCTAAACTAGATTACCTGGCTAACATTTAAAAAGCTAATGCAGGCAATAAACACATGGCACGTTATGTAAGAAACCTTACATGGCTATTTCCAGATCACTGTCACGCATTTGCCAGTATCACGGGATGATATGGACTTCATTACCCAGAACTCTCAGGAGGATCACATGACTGGGCCACTTCCCTCTGACTTGGAGAATGCTACGGACTCCAATACCCACAATCCTCAGGGGGATCACATGACTTCTGACCATATCTCGCGCTCCTATCAGCGCTCTCGTTCTCCTGAGTATTAACTATGTGCACCTGTGTTTTAGATCATATGATCAGGACAGGATAGTTTATAAGGCCGGGCTGTAGTGAAGTTCAGTGTGAGGTAGTGCTTCTTTACGAACTTACTGAGCGTTATTTCTGATCATTTGTCTGCTGTGTGTTTGACCTTTTGTTTCGCTTTCTCGACTCTGCCTTTTTGCCTTACCCCTGTTTGGATACTGTTGCCGGTTATTTTGCTGTTCTGTGTTTTTGACCTTCTGGACTGTTTTTCGACCTGCCCTTTTGTCTTGCCCCTTGGTTTCGTTCATACGGTGATATGATCATCGTTGTGTTTTGTATCTGCTGTTTGGCTTTGACTCCGCGAGCGTCTGGATTCTGATGCATTGCCACAATCACAAACAACTAGTTAGCTAAGTCAGAAAATCAAAAACGTCACAGCATAACTGCGATGCTGAGATACAAGTTAGCTAGGAGCCGCGGTTTTGATTGAGCAGTGAAAGGTGGATGTTTTTCCGAAGTGCTGCTTCAAAAATCGCCATGAAACTAAAAGAATGATGCTGTTTGGCAGATCGCTAACATAGCTAGCCAGCTAGCTTTAAAGTTTGCTACTCATGTGAAGCTGGTGTGCCTTAAACTGCTAATGGTAGGCTAGCTAATTAGCGACTGTAGCCTGCTAGCCTACCATACGTGAAAAGAGGGTTTTAAACGAGGTCTTTACATATAAAAGTTTTGGTTTGCGTTTATGTTACACAAATCGCTGCCATGCTGTAAATGTGTCACAGAACCCGTTCCATGTTAGCCAGCAGCAGCCAGCACCTTATCAAAACTAGCTTCCTTGTTTGGGAACACAGCTAAAGTTAGAAATGGCTTCTAGCGTAGCTACCTACATCTAAACCACGTCTACCAAAGGAAAAGAGAGAAATGTGTGTGATTTCACTGCATGTGGAGATCATGTGTGTAATGTCTCCTGTTTATGATACTGATTGGCTGCAGAGTGAAAACGTCAATCTGTGCGACAGTGTTTTATTCTGTGATCACTTTACGCACTCCTAGTTAAGATGTACCGTAAGTGTCTGTGGTGCAACCGAAATTCTGTGTGTCGCTAGTTTTACTCTCTGAGGATTAGGACGGACTTTACACCCCAACTTACGATCAAACTTACATCCAGCTGGTGCAACTGGCTGCAGGACTTCCGCCATTCCTATGTATCGTTTTATTCCCAAAAGCATCTTAGTGTTAAGATCATCTTAACTGTGATAGAGGGAGGGTTCAGTGTGATGCTCCCTCACCTCTGTGCTAAGATGCGTTTGGGAAACCCAGTTCTATGTATTTATTGTCTTGTATATTTATTGTCCAGTGTATTTACTGTATGTTCTGCACTCGTTTCACGCCTTCATGTATCGGCACTGTATGTAGTCCTGTCTAATGTGCTACTGTTGTGTGTTTGGGGCCTGAGGTTTGGAGGAATGACAATTAAGACCACCCAAATTGAGCATGTGCAGTACTGAGAGGGAGAAGGAAATTTTCCATTCACACGGCCCTTAGAGTCCCCTTTCAAGTCCGTACGCCAGTCTCCGTACAGAACACACAAGCATTATGTGTCCAATTTGTGCCTGAATTTAGAGCCAAAGGCTCAATCCATCAAACTCAGGGGTTCACGCCCACACTCAGAGCCTTAAGGGGCAGACAGTTAAGCACACTGTGAGAAATAAAGCCTGCACTAATGAACCGAACCACCTGGAGAAGAGCAAGTCAATGACATGTTTCACAGAATAGGTGACAATTACACACACTCACACAGTTGGACGTCAAGCTGGAAATAGGTGGGTTTTCCATCGGTGGTGACCATGGGCGACATTTGAGACTTATGTCGGGGGCAGGGAGGGGCAAGCCATTTTAGCCAACTATGTATTAAGTAAATTATTATATTTAGCAAATAACCTATATTTATCAATGTGTAAATTATGTCCTACCTCAGAAAAGTGCAAGACAGTGCCCCCCAGGTATCAAATGAAGTCCACGTGATTGGCTCATTTAGTATTCAGCACTGCAATATCAGCTGACTCATAGCATTTCCATAGAAGTTTTCAATCCAATAAGAAAAGTTCCTTATGTATGATGTGGACTGGAACAAATTTTATGAGGTTTCCAACATTTGAACAGTACTAATCGTTGATCAAAGCAGATTTCTTCTGATGTCGTAGTGTTGAAGAGGGATGGCTCTGCACTCGTCTCTTTGGGAAAACCACAGCGATGACAAACAAACGCCAGGACTGCTTCAATGTTTTCTAGAGCTGAGAATGTTATACAGTGCGATTAGGCTTTCCATGTCATTTTCCTGAATCCGATCTGAACGTTTTTGCGCGGTACACCAAAACAGTAGTAGCCCATAGCCGAGTCAGCATCTGATCCAGTCACTGTCGCTTTTTTGGCACTGCATCTGATTCAGTTCCCTCTCAAATTCACGTTCCCTTTCATAAATTCAAGTCCTCGGGTGCCGCATTCACAGAACAGAAATCAATACCAATCAACTTCAGAGAGCAAAAACATTCAAGAAAGACTGTATGGCTAAAAGGTTGACATAACCAAAAAAAAAAAAACGGCCATGTAACGTTAGCATTTCCTGTTTTTCACTTTCCGTAGTTCCAGTGATGTTTGCCATGGATTTCTGCGTCGCCCGAGGACCTGATTTGTGAATGGTAATGTGAATTTGAATCGGATGCAACACCGGACTTCCTCCATGAACGCTGTGAGCCTCGATAGTTGTTTTGAGCTAAAAGGTCAACCCTTGTGCTTTCAGAGTTTTTGAAAGACGCTATCTGTTCCCATCATTAGCAGAGTAGAGACTGTGCTACTAGCGAGGCTCTCGTCCGCAGCACAGTTTAAACTTGGTGACTGCAGTGCTGTCGATAGTACTTTGCACTGCATGAAAACTCATTGCATCAGAATGCAGGCTGCCCCCTAGTGTCATGGAGATCAGTCTCTACACACAGTAGATAGTTTTTACAAATGTCAAAATTCCATAATTAAAGTGAGTTGGCAAACATTTTAGCAGGGACCCTCGCCCCCTCCAAAGGCCGCCCATGGTGGTGACTGTTAGAGCTTGGCATTCAGTTTAGGACAAAACTATCCAAACTAGCTCAAAAACAAGAGAGAAAACACACCTACAATAGTGCTGATATCTGCTAGTGCCCCTATGAGATAGCCGTAGTAGCAGTAATTGCTAATATGCTTGACCACTCAATTTTATGGTGATGGCCCTGAGTGCAGGATGTGGCTCCCAGCTTTTATCTCTCAGGTCCACACTACAGGATAATTGGGCTGATTTTCAGGCCATTATGCCCCTCCAGGCAGTCACAAAAGGTGTTCTGATTTCCGGCAGGGGTTTGTTTGTGTATAATTCAATCTTGGCCCCTCAAGTCTACTCTCAGTCCAGTCGACCCAGATTTCCCATCACAAACATTAAACATGTTAAATGTTTACAACTCATTATCCTGTAATGTGGGGGGGGGCTGATTCTCTCATATGTAACATCTGGGGCGTTGGCTGAGCACATACAAATCCAGGGCTCATCTCAGTTTATCTTAGTTCATGTATTGTATTACGTCATTAAGAAGACCATGCCGCCATGTTGGCAGGTGAGCTGTAACTATGACTGTACTCTGATGGAGCTCGTCTCATCACCGTTACTGCAGATACAGCCAACACAACAGACCAGAATGACCACGAAAAACATGAAAAGGTATGTAGATGCTTTAGATGCATCTCCAGAAACACTACAAGAAGAAGAATCTAGATCGGGGGATCCATATAACCTGCATTTCCAGAACATTCCAGTGTGAGATATTTTATAAAAACTAATAAAAGTGGCACCAAAACTGCCAAAACTCTTAAATAATAAATTCAGACACACAAATAAAGCTGCATTAGCTTCTTATTCACCAGCTTCTCATCTGAACTTTCCGTTCCACCTTAAATAGAGCTGCAGTTACACTGAGGCGCCTTAAATGGAGAACGAATTACGAAAGTTGGCAAGAATGAAGCAACATCAGCTTAACTCAATAAATACATTAATCTACGTCAATAAATGTATTAATTTACCTCAATAAAAGCTCTTAATCAAGAAACCCCTCAAACTTCCTCTTGGAGGTGTTTTAATGAGCAGCTAACAAGCAGAGTAGCTGTTGAATGCGTCTCACTGGCTGATCTAATGCCGCGTCCCAAAGCACACACTTCTGTACTTCACCTACTTTCACTTTTAATGGGATATGCATTATCTTTACACACTATATAGTGAGCTAGTGTGCGGTTTGGGACAGGGGGGTTAGTAACGCAGTGGGAAATCTCAGCCGTTTAGATTTCAGCTTTCATTTCTTAACACTGCAGCAACAAATCAAATAAAATCAAGTCAATACACTCAAATATATCAATTAATATGCTTTCAAAATGAGATTTAAAAAAGTGATTCAAAACAAACAAACATTAAAAAATGTGTTTAACTGCCTTTGCGGAATTAGTAATGGCTTTGTTATCTCATCACAAACCACCACAGCACCGCTGAAAGGACTTCAGGAAGTCATAAAAAGCTAAAACAAAGCATTCTATCTTGGTAATGTTGTGTCCTGATGAACACTGTTAGAGGTCTGCTACGGTGAGCCCTAAACAATATCGAGTAAACAAAAGTTTTCCATGTAGAGCATCGAGTTGGGCTTGGTTTCAAATGAGCGACTTTTATGTACAACATAAAATCTGATTTGGACTTCATAACATGTAACCTGGCTGCCTTCAAAGTTCAATGTAGTCGAACTTTAAACAATGAGTTAACAGAATTAAAC
The DNA here is from genome assembly GCF_904425465.1 of Colossoma macropomum. Taxonomy (NCBI): domain Eukaryota; kingdom Metazoa; phylum Chordata; class Actinopteri; order Characiformes; family Serrasalmidae; genus Colossoma; species Colossoma macropomum. The sequence goes on along the minus strand of NW_023494794.1, from coordinate 11,220,675 downwards.
ATATGGAAAACTGTTCTGTTTCAACCAGTTAAAATGATGTGTAACAGTGGACTAAATTTGCCAAAACATTTTTACAGAAATTCCAGGCATTCATTTACACCATATTGACAAAAGTTTTCGGACATCTACAGGAGCTTTGATGAATCCCATTCTAAATCCATAGGCATTAATATGGAGTTCCCACTCTTCTGGGAAGCTCTCTATAAGATTTTGGAAAGTGTCTGTGGGAATATTTGCCCGTTCATCCAGATGAGCATTTGTCATGTCTGACATGATCGCCAGAGTAATATGAAAGTCAACACATCTTTTGGCCTCAACATAAAATTAAACAATACTGCTACAATGGCATAAATAGTCATAGCAGCATGAAATTTGGCAGAAAGTATCCTGAAACAATTCTGGGCAAATGTTGTTTTGTGTGGGAGGCAAAAAAATTGGTGGAGACACCAACAGTGTGTGGATATACACTCTCTGAACAAAGGTACTGAACTGTTACTGGGGTGGTACCTTAAGAGTACGTCTTTAGTACCTTTAGTTAAGGAACATAATTGTACCATATTCCATTGCAGTTATATTCCTTTAGTTGAATGTACTCCTTTGTTGTGACTCCAGGCATTTAAATTAGATTGTTCTGTTTTAAAATGTTGAGTTGTGAAAAGGTACAAATGCTCACCTTTTCACTGGGAGAAACTTATTCAAGGTACACAGCTGGTCTTTCACAGCGATATTGTCCTTTTAAGGGAACATTCACATCTTTTGTTCCTTGAAAAATGAAAACCTTTTTTCTGACAGTGTAGGGGGCAAGAGATCTCGAGGGTGCTTGGATTAAAGGCTTACATTAGAAAAAGTCTGTCACGGTTCCCCTCGTCCAGGGGAGTCCAATCTTATCCACAAAGGGCCAGTGTGACTGCAGCTTTTCATTCCCACATGGCAGAAATGTTGAGCTGAAATACAAGAAATTAGCACTGATTTTGAGGAGTAATTGACTTAAACGTGCAGTATATTATTTCAATCCTTTTTGTCAAATTTAGCGAAAATCTCCTCACAGTGGGAATTGGCTCATGCACAGGACAGGGAGAGGGAAGAGGCTACATGCTGAACTCCATGCATTCGTCAAGAAAGAGAGGTGGCCGAGAAACAGACGAAGAGAAGAAGATCTGAAGATCGAAGACTGAGACGTTCTTAGAGCAGGCAAAGGCAAAGAGTCGCATTTGTTAAGGCGTTTCAACAGTGGCTAGACCTCCAACAGTTGACAAAGCTTGAAGTTGGCTTCCTAATTGGATTTTCCCATTCCACCTTAAATCGTGCAGCAGTTTCATTTTGGTGCCTGAGGTGCATAAATGTAACTGCTGCACCATTTAAGGTGGAATGGAAAAAATTGAACAAGAAGCTGAGGTGCCAAAATGTAACTGCTACACCATTTAAGGTGGAACAGGAAAAACTGAACAAGATGCTGAGGCAGCTGAAAGTAGCCTAACTGCTGCACCATTTAAGGTGGAATGGGAAAATCCAAACAAGAAGCTGAGGCACCTGAATGTGGCCTAACTGCTGCACCATTTAAGGTGAAACAGGACAATTCCTCATGAATAAGAAACTGACCTCAGCTTCATGTAGAGTCTTATATTTCCAGATCTAATATTTTAATTCTTGGCAAGCACAGAGCAATTGGCAATGCAACAAGCAGGAGCTCACCTGATTCCATTTATTTAATAAATTGGTGTTCGTCTTAATTGATCACGTGAGTTCCTGTTTTGCTGGAATGAAAACATGCAGCCACACCAGCCCTTTGCGGATAAGATTGGATGAGTGTCACATTCCACCTCTTCCTAATCGTTCTACACAGCAAAAAATGTATCTTGGAAAAAGTGAAATTATCTTAAATTTAGTCTATATAAAGTTTCTCCAATTGAGATTATTATTTTTTTAAACTTACTTCTTTTTAATTGTTAAAGTGATTTTATTAACTGAAATTATCTCACTATGTTGGCATATATATGCTACAACCCAAATTTTCTGAAAATAGATCATTTTATTTACAACCTCATTTCCAAAAAAGTTTGGACGCTGTGCAAAATGTAAATAAATATAAAATGCAATGATATGCAAATAATTTAAACCCTAGATTTCGTTGAAAATAGTACAAAGACAACATATCAAATGTTGACACTGAGAACTTTTATTGTTTTTTGAAAAATATATGTCCATTTTGAATTTGATGTCAACAATACATTCCAAAAAAGTTGAGACGGGGGAAACAAAAGGCTGGTAAAGTTGTTAAATGCTAAAAAAAAACACCTGGTGGTTAATTGGCAACAGGAACATGATTTTGTATAAAAGAGCATCTCAGTGAGGCGGAGTCTTTCAGAAGTAAAGATGAGGAGGGGGTCACCACTCTGTGAAAGACTGCATGATCAAATAGTGCAACAATTCAAGAATAACGTTTCTCAACATAAAATAGCAAAGAACGTTTGCTTTTCATCATCTACGGTACAAAATAACATTAAAAGATTCAGAGAATCTGGAGAAATCTCTGTATGTAAGGCCAAAAACCAGTATGTGCTGGCCGTGATCTTTGGTCCCTCAGGCGGCACTGCATTAAAAACAGACATGATTCTGTAGAGGAAATCACTGCATGGGCTCAGAAACACTTCTAAAAACCACTGTCTGTGAAGACAGTTTGTCACTGCATCCACAAATGCAAGTTAAAACTATAAAACACAAAGAAGAAACCAAATATGAACAGGATCCAGAAACGCTGCCACCTTCTCTGGGCCTGAGCTCATTTAAAATGGACTGAAGCGAAGTGGAAAAGTGTCCTGTGGTCCGACGAATCAACATTTGAAATTCTTTTTGGAAATCATGGACACTGTGTCCTCCGGGCTGAAGACCACTCAGCTTGTTATCAGTGCACAGTTCAAAAGCCAGTATTAATGATGGGATAGGGGGTGCATTAGTGCACATGGTATGGGTGACGTGCACATCTGTGAAGGCCCCATTAATGCTAAATGATATATACATATTTTGGCAACATATGCTGCCATCCAGATGACGTCTTCTTCAGGGAAGACCTTGATTATTTTAGCAGACAATGTAAAACTACATTCTGCACATATTACAGCAGCATGGCTCTCTATTAAAAGAGTCAGGGCACTAAACTGGCCTACCTGCAGTCCAGACCTATCACCACTAAAACATTTGGAGGGTTATGAAATGGAAAATACGACAAAGGAGACCCCGAACTGATGAACAGCTGAAATCCTGTATCAGACAAGAACAGGAAAACATTTCACTTTCAAAACTACAGCAGTGTCTCCTCAGTTCCCAAACGCTTACAGAGTGTTGTTAAAAGAAGAGGTGATGACACGCAGTGGTAAACAGGCCCCCATCCCAACTTTTTTGAAATGTGTTTTTGGCATCAAATTCAAAATGGACATATTTTTCAAAAAACAATCAAATTTCTCAGTTTTTACATTTTATATGGTGTCTTTTTAGTATTTTCCTTCAAAAATATGGTTTACATGATTTGCACATCATTGCATCCTATTTTTATTTACATTCTACACAGCATCCCAACTTTTTTGGAAATGGGGTTGTATTAAAATCACTTAAAACAGGTAAAAAGATCTAAAAATAAGTTTACAACAATCTCAGCGTGAGAAATGTTAGCTGTATCAGCTAGATTTGACCGTAGCACAATACACATAAATATACAAACAATATAATACATATACAGTAAACAATATACAATACAGTACACAAAATACAAGATTCAATACAGGAAGATCATGAAAAATTGCACAGTAATTTCATCTGTACGCTCTTACAAAAGCTGGAAATCTTACAGTCAAGCTATATTTACACTATTTAGAAGAGTTTAATAACCTCACAGCAGTTCATGAAGCTGGTTGTCTTTATGGATGTGTAATGTCTCCCAGAAGGGAGAGATTGGAAAAGATGGTTCGCTGGATGAGAAGAATCTGTAATTATTCTATTCGCTCGCAACAGTGTGTGCTGAATGTAAACAGAATCAACTGAAGGAAGTGATATTCTGATTATCTTTGAAGCCTTACTCACAATGCCTGGCATTTTATCACGAGTCTGGATATTTATATTTCCATACCACACTGTAATAGATCACGTGAGAACTTTCTCGACAAACGAAGGAATCAAATTTAACCGATAGATCTCTTTTGATTGAAGGTTTTTTAATTGTCTCAAAAAGGCTTTGTTGATTTTTTTTAATGATATGATCAGAATTAATGCTCCACTTTAATGAATCTTTCACTTGAACACTAATAACCAATGACGAGTCTGCATCATTGGTGTTCAAGTCAAAGTCAACGTCATCAGTGTTCAAGTCAAAGTCACTGGTGTTCAACTCTGAGTCATGTTCAAGACAAAGTCCAAGTAATTGGTGCTCAAGTCAAAGTCTGCTTCATTGGTGTTCAAGTCAAAGTCTGCTTCATTGGTGTTCAGATCAAAGTCTTAGACACTGATGTTCAAGTCGAAGTCTAAGTCATTGGTGTTCAAGTCAAACTCTGAGTCATTAGTGTTCAAGTTAAAGTCATTGGTGTTCAGGTCAAAGTCTAAGTCATTGGTGTTCAAGTCAAAGTCTGAGTCATTAGTGTTCAAGTTAAAGTCAGTGGTGTTCAGGTCATAGTCTGCTTCATTGGTGTTCAAGTCAAAGTCCAAGTCATTGGTGTTTAAGTTAAAATGTGCTTCACTGGTGTTCAAGTCTGAGCCATTGGTGTTGATGTCACAGTCTAAGTCATTGGTGTTCAAGTCTGAGTCATTGGTGTCCAAGACAAAGTCACTGGTGTTCAGGTCAAAGTCTGCTTCACTGGTGTTCAAGTTTGAGTCATTGGTGTTCAAGTCAAAGTCTAAGTCATTAGTGTTCAAGTCAAATTCTGAGTCATTAGTGTGAAAGTCAAAGTCATTCGTGTTCTAGTCAAAGTCCAAGTCATTGGTGTTCAAGTCAAAGTCTAAGTTATTGGTGTTCAAGTCAAAGTTGTCGTCATCATCATCATCATCATCATCACTTTTATTTATACAGCGCCTTTCCCATGCTCAAGGACACTTTACAATCAATACATAATCAACAATACATAACAGAACACACACACACACACACACACACACACACTCCACGATTCCCACAGCTAGCGGAGGTAATTTCACTGACCACAGTATAGAGTCACTTAGCTAGCCTGGAAAGAGTCCTTAGCGGCGGGGAAAATCTCACACCGCAACTACGGTGTATCACACAGGAGGCTGGCCCGGGAAGCCTCGAAGGCCGAAGATGTCCTTCGCCACGAAGGGGGAGCATTTTCCTGCAGCCGAACACCACCAGTCCAGGCAGCCTCATAGCTGCAATGCGGCGTCACCCAAGCGGCCGGCCCGAGAGGCCTTGTAGCCACGGCGTAGCGCTGCTCATGCAGCCGAACACTGCTGGTCCAGGCAGCCCCACAGCTGCAGTGCAGCATCAACCAAGCAGCCGGCCCAGGCTGCGATGTCACGCCGATCAGGTCCCCAGTCCAGAAAGCCCCACAGCCACGATGCAGCGTCACTCAAGTGACCGGCCCAGGCTGCATAATAGCTGAGATGTAGTGTCACCCAAACAGCCAGTCCAATAAGACACAGCTGGAAAGTCACTCTCGGCCGCTATCTCGGTGCATATGATGGCAGTCTTCTTAGGCAAACATCAAAACAAACACACAAACAATACAAAACTAATGGAAAACCGATGTAAAGCGGCATCCATACTGTACCATCATACTTACGACGGAACACACCCACACAAGCACACACACACACTGAGTCTGAGTCATTAGTGTTCAAGTCAAAGTCACTGGTGTTCAAGTCTGAGTCATTGGTGTTCAAGTCAAAGTCCAAGTGCACATCATTGTTGTTTATTGACGCTTATGTAAGTTTCCAGAAATTTTCCAACTCACTATTGCGTTTATTTTCCCCAACGTAATTGCTGGTCTCATTAACAACAGTACACAGTAATGGCCTTGTCCCAATGCATAAGTTTTATCAACCAGTATGGATGTTGCTGATCCTCTCTCCCACAGCACTTCTCTTTTAGCAATTGTGAGATAGACAGCTGGAAAGTCACTCTCGGCCGCTATCTCGGTGCATATGATGGCAGTCTTCTTAGGCAAACATTAAAACAAACACACAAACAATATAAAACTATTGTAAGTTTCCAGAAATTTGACAAATTTTACAACAGGTATTGATTGTCCCTAAACTTGCACTGGAGTTTTTACATTCTGTTTCTTTCAAAAATCCACAATGATCTTCACAGTTTTTGATGTATTAAGCCGGAGGTCATTGGTAGTACAGCATGTTAGTGATCTGTTCACCTTCTACCAATAACTAGTATCATTATTGTCTGTGATAAGGCCTATCATGTTTAAAAAAACTTATCATTTTAATATAATTTCACTTGCCAAGATCATCTCCACCTGTGCTTTGTCAACAAAGACCCTAATCAGTGTTCTCAGCTGTTTCTCGTTTTGTGTCAGTGTATAGAAGTCCTTGTGTTTGATGTTGAGCCTTGAATGCAAATGAGGAAGGCTGTATTACTCTGCTGTTATGCACTGAAGGCAGATTTATTTATAAGATCCTTTGACTACTGCAGACAAATGCACCCTACGTTCCTGAGAATTCAAATCACTTGACTGGTGAATATATCAGTCACCCACAGTCCTTGAATGGTGAGATGCTGTGCCACCAGTGTTTGTAATGAAATGTCTGTTTTTAAATGCAAGATTTAAATGTTTCACATTGCTTACATTAATATAGTGTGATTTAAAAGTACAGAACATCTCAACTGAAGATGAGACATCATATACCAGAGCTTCCAGTGTCTCCCATGTCTGTGCTGCAGCCTTCACTTTGAGACTGTGCACTGCACACTGTTCTGTGTTTGCCAAGATTTAGGTCCAATCCTATTTTACCCCTCACCCCTACCACTTTGCCCTTACTTCTCCATTTTGCCCTTTCACGTCTAGGGGTAGGGTGTCTTGATTTTTGTTGAGATAGAGGGGTAGGGCGAAGTGTTAGGGTTAGATGGCCATCCGAACAGAGTTTTTTCAATGAGATTGACGGATCTTTTGACGGATAAAGCGAATCAGGAGCAAGGATCTTTTGACACCAGTGTAAAATTCATTGGCTAGTGAAATTTCATTAGAAGCTGTGTTAGGAATAGAGCCTTTACCTTGGGGCCCATTTGCCCCCCAGGATGAGAGACAATGCAGGGAGCTAGAAGTCCATCTCACAATTGCTAAAAGAGAAGTGCTGTGGGAGAGAGGATCAGCAACATCCATACTGGTTGATAAAACTTATGCACTGGGACAAGGCCATTACTGTGAGTTGTTAATGAGACCAGCAATTACGTTGGGGAAAATAAATGCAATAGTGAGTTGGAATGAGGCAGCTGCCTCTGGCCATAGAGTTCCACGCAAAAAGGCCCCAGGAATACACTATTTCAAGTTAGCATAATAAGTCAGCCTAAACAGGAATGGATGTTGTATATAGACGAAATTCTAAAATATTTGTCTATCAACAGGATGATAAACTGTGGGGAAGAGAAAAGGCAATCAGGTTAAAATGGTGGCCACCTGGCAGATGGGTAAAAATAAGGGAAAGTGACCCAATATATGCCATTTTACAGCCAATCCCAAATTTGGAAGCAGTAGTGTTGCATAGTCGGCAGGACGGTCGTGTTGTTGCCCTTGTGCGAGTTCAACATGTCATTAGAAATTCACAAAATGAGCTGGTTAAGGGAGATTACTTCAAAAATGTCCCACTAAATTAAAGGAAAAAAGAGGTGTGGAAAGCATGGTTGGTGAAAGGTCAGCTGTTTAAATTAATTGAGGGCTTAAAATAAAAAAGGTATAAATAATAAAGGTCTTTTCTCTGTACAGGGAGAGAGAGAGAGTGAGGGCCTCGGAGGAGGGTGGGTTCCGCACACACTCACACGCAACAGCTCCTCCCATTGAGGAAAAAGGAGCAGCCACTCTGCACTGTGAGCTTTATACACAGATAGCCCTAACTTATATAAAATATCACACACTACCTAGAGGAGGAGAGATTAAAATGGGAAATAAATTAGCTAAGTCAGAGCGAGAAGAAGTGACACCTTTTAGCTTAATGTTAGCAAAAAGCATTGAATCAAAAAAGAAATTAAAACGCTGCATGAACAAATGGAATAAATTAACTCGGTTTGAAGAAAAGCAGTGGCCTCCTAGAGGGTCATTTGACACTGAATTATGTACCCTTGTAAAAGAGATGGAGGAAAAGGGAACAATAAGGGTACAAGCTCGACTAGCTCAGGACCAAAATAGACTGACAACTGCCAAGAACAAAGTAAAGAGGACGCAGGCTCAACTTGCAGAGAAACAGCGTAGACTGGCTATCCTGCAAGCATTTCGAGAGTGTGCCTTACAGCTGAAAGAAAAGGAACGAAGCTATATGTAGACACGAGCAGATGAAGAGAAAAAAGGTCGGCGTGCAACAGAAGGTGAAGAAAGGCCTCCACCTTATGCACCACAACCCCCTGTCGCCCCAAAGCGAGAAGATTTAGCTTGTCAGTGTCCATTAATTACAACACAAGAATGGAAAGAAGCAGAGATAGAACTGACAGGAGCCATGAAGTTTAGAATTAATGATGTCAGAGTCTGGATCAATGATGTCAATGATCAATGATTCTTCAGGAGCCTATAAGTCAGCAGGTCCATGCCAACACAGCATGATGCCCTCAACCAGAAGACTGCAGCTGGTCCAATGGATGCATTGAAACATGGACATAGGCTTGAACACGAACAACAACCACTCCAAAGGACTGACCAAACAGTTCCCCAATTGATCACTGGAGAAGTTGTCACTGAACCGCTTGCAGCAGCCAGAGAAAGACAAGCCATGCAAAGAGAAACGAATGAATTACTCAGAGTCATGCAAGAAGAAAAGCAAACATACAGAGAACGACAAGAACAAGAAAGACTTCAACGAAGACAAGAGAAGTGGCAGCAAGAACAGAGGAACACGGAGGAACTGCTGGAACGGATGGAGCAGGTGTCTCAAAACCTCACAAAAAAGATAGATGAAATGGAAAAAAAGGTCAAAGAGAGTGTTGAGGAATATGCAGGAAGCCTAGAGCAAGACGAAGAGAACTATCAGACAAATTACAATGACGAGGAGGACCCATCAGACATCCATCCAAGATGTAGGCGTTTCTGGCCAGCACACTCCACCCACAGCATGCAATTGAGATCAAGATCACAAGTAGCCTCACAACTCCCTCTGCTGTATAAAGGGTGTAAGCACACTTATGTGCCTTGGTCATTCACAGACCTGAAAGGGTTAATTGAACAGCAGAGGCCAGAAGTATGAACAGCAGAGGCCAGAAGTGGATCACTGCCTTTGAGGAACGCACATCAGGATACAGACTTGCAGTTGGAGACATCAAAGCCATCCTATCGCAGACAATAGGAAAAGCAAAGATGGAAGCCATCCTGAGTCAAACCTACATGACAAGTTTTATCAATTCATCAGAAAGTGATGACAGATCCTTCGATCCATACAGGAATGGAATATGGGATGCTATTAGGAAGGAATTTCCATCTGTGATGGACCCCAGCCAACTGGAAACAATGGAACTGAAACCAAGCACGTGTTAATGAATTTATCAACAGCTTTCAAAAAAGATGGTTGGAGGAAACAAGCTCATCCTGGAACCAGACTGAAACCAATCAGAGGCTTTTTCAAATGATGCTCAAGAGAAGCCTACCTCAAGAAGTGCAGAATGCACTTGATGAAGTTGTGGGATTACACAACATGGAATGGAAAGTCTTCAAAGATCATATAATTCACCACGTGGAGAGATATAGGAAGAAGAAAGAACAAGAGAAAGAAAACAACGAGAAACTGACAGCATGACTACAGCAAGCCCAACTGAATGAATTGAAGAAAAAAGACAAAAAGAAAGAAGAAGCAGCCAGTCAGGCTGCAGTAATAACTCCACAACAAGGAGAGACAGTGGTAGCTCCACCACATCGGGGATTTGATAGCAACTGGAAGAACGTACCAAGTGTACAGCCAGCTCCAACAACTCCAGGCCTACTACCTATCAATGTCTATGTGAATGGAGGATCAGGATTTAGAGGAAGAGGAAAGAACAGAGGAAGAGGAGGTCCCATGAGACCAATGAGCATGCCCCCAATGGGCATTCCACCTCAAGTAGGGGATCAACAGGTGTCAAACAATCAAGATGGCCAACAATATCAACAATCTCCAATATATTGCTGGACGTGTGGACAACCAGGACATATCAGCCGCAACTGTCCTAATGGACGGCTGCTCAATCAAGAATGGTATTGACGGTGCCCAGAGAGCCAAGAGGGGGAGTATCTACAATTGGCAGCCTCCACATCATCAACAGGAGAACCTAAATTGCAGGTGTCAATCAATGGCCAACAAACATTACCTTTCCTGGTGGATACAGGGGCCACACATTTAGTGATTGGCCCAGATGGGGCTTACCTCCCCCAGTCCAATAAAAAGATTAGGACACAAGGCTTCTCTGGCAAAATGCAAACATTAAAATTTACTGAGCCACTGGAATTGGCCATTGACACACAAAGAATAGTAATGCCCCTTTTGTACTCAGATACATCCATCCATCCATCCATCATCTAAACCGCTTATCCTTCTGGGTCGCGGTGGGGTGCTGGAGCCTATCCCAACTGTCACTGGGCGGAAGGCAGGATACACCCTGGACAGGTCGCCAGTCCATCGCAGGGCAGACAGACAGACATACACATTCACACATTCACTCACACCTAGGGGCAATTTAGCATGTCCAATCAGCCTGACTGCATGTCTTTGGACTGTGGGAGGAAACTGGAGTACCCGGAGGAAACCCACGCAGACATGGGGAGAACATGCAAACTCCTACTCAGATACATGCCCAGTTAATTTACTAGGAAGAGATATATTATGCAGGCTGAATGCAAACATTAAATGTACACCTGATGGAGTTTTAGTAGACTTTCCAGTGCCTGTATGGCAAATGTTTTCAACTGCTACTGAACATCACTTAAATATGCCCCATCCAACAGTTTACTGGCTACGACTGATGGAACCCAACTTATATAACAACTTCATGACATGGAAGACCTGGATACAGGCCATTCAACCTGAAATGAGTGAAGTATCGGACGACTTACACTGCACACTACTGTATGACCCGAAAAGTGCTCACGAAGAATTTGATTCAGCATGGAAGGAGTGTATGGAAGGAAGATCCATCCTAGTGATGACAGGAGATCTAATTATAGGCCCACAGGGCGTGGCAGTTGAAGCAGAGTTGGACCCAGACAAAGCTCAGTGGTACAAAGTTCCAAATGCCATTCCACATGTATCGTTGATGGTCTCCAAAGACCATCAGCCCAACGACCTTGGACCAATGATGAAAGCCAGCAAAGAAGTGAACTGGATCAAGACAGACAACAAGTACATCCACAGGTCAGCAGACGGGTCTTATTATCGAATAGCCATGAAGTCGGTGGATAGAATAATGGCAGAAAAGGTGCTGGTGGGCAGAATAAGACCAGTCTCTCAATATGCTTTGAGCACAGAACATGAAGAGCTGCTGAGACAAGTGCCAGATAAGTTAAGGACACAACACCACACAAATGTAGGGTTAGTGAAATCTGCAGGAAAAGTTCAGATTAAAGTGAAACCAAATGTACGGCTTCCGTACCAAAAACAATACCCACTCAGTACAGCAGCATATGAAGGTATCAAACCCACAATTGAAGGGCTAATAAAAGCAGAAGTCTTAGTTGAAACTAAAAGTCCATGTAACACCCCTATCTTTCCAGTTAAGAAACCAAATTCAGATAAATGGCATTTAGTGCATGACTTACACGCAGTCAATGCTGTGGATGAAGCTGAAACACCTGTTGTGCCAGACCCATACACTTTGCTTTCAAACATACCAGCTGATACAATGTGCTACACAGTTATTGATTTGTGTTCAGCTTTCTTCAGCATTCCATTGCACGAAGAGTCAAAGTACTTGCTTGCCTTCAGCTATGGAGGTAAACAATACACATACATTAGATTGCCTCAAGGCTATTGTGAGAGCCCCTAAGTGTTTAATAGGGTAGTGGCAACAGACTTAAGGGATATTGCAGTAGACAGTACAGTCTTGCAGTATGTAGATGATTCATTGATCTGTAGCCCAACTAAGGAACAGTGTGAAAAAGACTCTATTGCAGTCCTAACAGCCCTGGCAGAAAAAGGACGTAAAGTAAATAGGGAGAAGTTACAGTTCTAAAGGGAAACGAATGCTCTGTTATGCCATCACATGTAAAACTAGTCCGTAGTGCACCGAAATCCACCACTGTTTCTGAGATGTTAACATTTCTGGGTATGATCAGATACAGCAGGCGATGGATATGTGATTTTGCATTAAAAACATTTCCGCTAAGGAGACTGATACGTAGTGCAGGTCAGCAAAACCTTAAGGGACGACTAGTCTGGGGTGAAGAGGCAGAACAAGTTTTTGAGCAGATAAAAATAGACTTATGCACAGCCCCAGCACTTGCAAGTCCAGATTATTCCAAACCATTTCAGTTGTATGTAGCTACTAAAAAAGGGTATGGCAATGCTGTTCTGACACAAGAACATGACGGCCAGAGTCAACCAGTTGCTTACTTTAGCACTCAACTTGATAGAATTGAACAAGGGATGCCACCATGTTACCAAGGGTTGGTGGCCGCAGCATTTGCACACGAAAAAGCAACGTCCATAACAATGGGACACAAAGTCTATCTTTTTACAAATCATGCTTTACACACCTTGTTGACATCTAATTCTTTTGTATTAACTAATGCTAGGAGAACAGGATATGACGTCATTCTTTCAGCTCCAGAGCTGACAATACGAAAGTGCAATACGAAGAGGTTAGCTACTCCTGAGGATGGTACACCACATGACTGTGAGTTATTAACAACAACTTTTCTTAAACCTATAGAAGATCTCTATAGTGAACCATTACCTGACAGTGAGTCAATTCTGTTTGTAGATGGATCATGCTTCAGAGGCCCAGACGGAAATTTAGCAGGTTACGCTGTAGCCAAATATAGACCTGAAACTGAAGATTTTGAAACCATATTCAAGGCAAGCGTTCCCCAACCTTGTTCAGCACAATTAGCTGAAATAAAAGCGTTAACCACAGCCTGTCAATTAGCAAAAGGGAAACATGTGACTATTATAAGCGATTCTGCGTACGCCTATGGCACATGTCAAATTCTTGGCCCCGTATGGCCGCCCAGGGGATTTGTGAGAGCAGATGGAACAAAAATCTCACATGGGGAGGCTATAGCAGAATTATTGAGGGCAATCCAACTTCCAGATAAACTTGCTATAGTGAAATGTGCAGGGCATAAAACAGATGGTTCCTTAATAACCAGAAGGAATAATTTTGTTGATCAAGAGGCTAAAGAAGCTGCAACAGCAGTGCTTCAATGTCCTTAGAGGGCCAGATAGGTGACCATCCACGTTTAGGTCGCAATCTTACCCTGTCAGATGTAGATGAACCTCAATTTTTGGCTGATTTAACAAGCTTAAAGGAGCTACAACAACTAGCTGCATCATTTGAGAAGGACAATTGGAGGCATAGAGGAGCAGTCTGTATTCATGACATCTGGTATAGACCGAATGGTCTCTATGTGGCCCCATTGGGACACGTTCCCATACCAGATGGACCATTTAGACATTTGGTAATGGACTTTGTAGACATGGGTAAACCAATAGGGAAATATCGATATGTATTTGACAGGTAATTGACATTTTTTCATGGGGGATAGAAGCTCAGGCTACTGCCAAGGAGGATGCAGGAACAGCTGCTAGGTTTCTCTTACGGGAAGTCATACCTAGGTTTGGCATACCAGATAAACTCAGTTCTGATAATGGCAAACACTTTGTAAATAAAGTCATTAACATAATCACACAGGCTTTGAGAGTCAAACGCAGGCTAGGATGTGTATACCACCCGCAATCACAGGGCATGGTTGAGCGTCAAAATGGTGTCCTAAAAGCAAAAATTGCTAAACTTTGTGAAGCTAGTGGACAAAAAATTAACTGGCTTAATGCCTTACCATTAGCGTTAATGAGCATGAGTATGCCTACAAATCGCAACACACACCTTACTCCACATGAGATGCTTACCGGACGACCAATGCCAGTAACTTATCTGAGAGGACCAACTAGAGGTCCTCGTCTTGATCAATTACAAAATGAACTGCATGAATATATCAAGTGTCTCACTAAGATCCACAGAGAGGTTTTCAATGATGTGAAAGGTGCCACTGACGGACGACAGTCACAGATTGCAGACGAACTCAAAGAGGTGCTCCCAGGTGACCATGTCTATGTGAAGTCTTTCAAAAGAGGCTGGCAGGAACCGCGACGAGAAGGTCCTTTCATGGTGGTCCTGGCTACTCCAACAGCAGTCAAGGTCGAAGGCTGAAAGGTGTGGATACATCTGAACCACTGGGGCACCACCTGCACTATTTCCACGTGAACCAAGTCAGACCAGAGCCCTGCCAACAAATGAGGATGACTCTCCAGGAGAAGAACCAAGCGAACCCACCAGACCATTCACCAGAGCACAAGCTCGCCAAAGAACGCCACCTGAACAAGAACAAAGTGACGACTCTTCTTAAGGTAGAGTAGGGTCAGGGAGTGTATGCTTAAGCCCTGTTGAGGTGGGACGAGTGCTGATTGGGCGTGCCCGCACTCTGAGCACCAAAACACATCAAGAAGGGTGCAAGTTCACCTCTTTAAGTTAATAGGGACAGCAGACATACATTTTGATACATCCGAACTCAGTCCCGGACATTGCAAGTATTCATCATGTTGTTCTTCGTGACAGTACTTCTGATGTTGGCAGATATAAAACATGGCAAGACACTACACTTCACCGTTACGGATGGCACCTCAGTCACCTTTACATTTGACTTCTGTTCAGTCATCACTTGCCCAACTTCAAGCTATGCCCAACAATTGATAACTGCTGATAAGTATATGTGTATAGATTCGACATATCAATACGACCCCGATTGGGTCTGCAGACGCTGGGAGGAAGTGTGGTGGAACACAGGCGCCAGTGGTTACACCTATATGCCGGAGTCTTCTGAATGGCGCTCATTTCGGGATAAGTTTTCCCTGGTTCAGGGCCGTGCTACACACTCATGTGATATGGGCTGTAATCCCATGTACTTAACCATCAAAAATGTTAATGATCGGATGAATGGAACATATGGCCTAGGTGCCGATGTTTCAGGTAAGGACCCTGTAGGAAGAATTAAGCTTCGAGTAGTGAAGCGTGGCACAGCCACTTCAAATACAAACACTCCAGTAAAGCCTAGCACAGCTCCATTAGCTAAAAACTCACCTGAAGTCAAGGTATTCTCCTCAAGAGACCCAGGTGAAGTAATAGCAATAGAAACTGGATTTAGGGACACAAATAGATGGATGGACTGGATACACTACACTGCAACAACGCTCGGAGTGCCTAAGTGCTATGCTTGTTCCACAGCCAAGCCTATATTGACAACAGCCCCTTTCCCAGCCTTACTGAAAAACTCTCGTCGTACCCTGTGCTTGCTGTCATTATTATCTGATAGAGCGGTGCCAACTCAAATTGTAGTGATATGCATTGGAAGTTTCCACCAGTGAAGACAATAGGACATGCACCCCCTCACTTTGAACCAGCTAAAGGAAATTACACTTGCCTTACTCGACATAAACCTGATGGACAAGATGTGGGTACCTTCCTGCATTGTGTTGAAATTTATAGCCAGATTGACTATAAGGGAGGTAGACTAGGCTGTGACCTGGGGTCTTTACATTGTCATAGTGGAGGTTGACTAGGCCGCGAGCTGGGGTCTTTACATTGTCATAGTGGAGGTTTACTAGGCCGCGAGCTGGGGTCTTTACATTGTCACAGTGGAGGTTGACTAGGCCGCAAACAGTGGGACTAGGCCACAGGTTGGGGTCTGTACATTGTCACAGTGGAGGTTGACTAGGCCGCGAACTGGGGTCTGTACATTGTCACAGTGGAGGTTGACTAGGCCGCGAACTGGGGTCTTTACATCATCAAAGTGGAGGTAGATTAGGCCGTGAGCTGGGGTCTTTACATTGTCACAGTGGGTGTTGACTAGGCCGCAAACTGGGGTCTTTACATTGTCACAGTGGAGGTTGACTAGGCCGCAAACAGTGGGACTAGGCCACAGGTTGGGGTCTGTACATTGTCACAGTGGAGGTTGACTAGGCCGCGAACTGGGGTCTGTACATTGTCACAGTGGAGGTTGACTAGGCCGCGAACTGGGGTCTTTACATCATCAAAGTGGAGGTAGATTAGGCCGTGAGCTGGGGTCTTTACATTGTCACAGTGGGTGTTGACTAGGCCGCAAACTGGGGTCTTTACTTTGTCACAGTGGAGGTTGACTAGGCCGCAAACAGTGGGACTAGGCCACAGGTTGGGGTCTGTACATTGTCACAGTGGAGGTTGACTAGGCCGCGAACTGGGGTCTTTACTTTGTCACAGTGGAGGTTGACTAGGCCGCGAACTGGGGTCTTTACATCATCACAGTGGAGGTTGACTAGGCCACAAACTGGGGTCTTTACATTGTCATGGTGGAGGTTGACTTGGCCACGAGCATGATGCAAATGATGATGCAAATTCATGATGCGAGGAATCATTTAAGTAAGCCAATGCTTCTTTGAGTGTTCATGGTTCTATATGGTACCATTGTCTTGACTGAAGAAACTTTGAAGAACCATTTTTTTATAAAGGTCTATACATATTATTATAATTATCATCTATAAATTGAATGTAACTATGTATACAGTGCTCCAAAATCAGTTTTCTCATTTGCAGAAAAAATTGGGACAATATTTTGTATCTGTAAAATCAGTATTTGGGATTATTTAACATGCGCATTCAAAACTTTGCATAGGCAGTGTTCATGAATGAATTCCCTGCTTTTTCAGGTTTTTCCAGCTCTTTGTAGGTGAAGTTGCTCTGCTAAATGAATGATATTTTAAACATAAACACGCTCTGTTCTTCTGCTCCTTTGAGCTGATTTTTAACAATACATTTCTGTTATTGCTGAAGTGAAAGAGATTTGCCTTTGTGTGTTAAACAGGCTAATGGGGCTGCTCCCTGCTGAGGCTGCACTGGCTCAGAATGAAAGAGATGCCGTTGACATCCACAGCATTAATTTTTCACCATCTGAATGAAAGCGGTGGAAAAGCCTGGTGAACAAAACAGCGGCCATTTGAATACAGATGGATTTTCACTGAAAGCTAGAATTAGAGAACAGAGTATTGAAGAAATTCATCCAATTCTCATTTTCTCTCTACCTCTCCTTCCAAAATGGAAGCAATTTTGAGAAAAAACATCTCATAGCCCTACACATTCAAACACTTAAGATTGTTTACATTTTTGGTCATTTTGGTTGAAAGGATCACATGCGTGTTGGATTTAAACGCTACAAGTATTGTAATAATACTCTTATTTCATTGTTAAGTTTTGGTTGCAAACAAAACAGGTTACAAATGAAACCATTGTCCACTCTGTTTTTTTTCTCTGTGGAATCTACAAAGATGCAGCCAAGTGAGCTCTCCCACTATAAGGGCATAAAAACTAGAGCCACACTTAGCGTGACCCCTCCCCTAACACTGAAACGCTATATAAACTAGAGCCACACTTAGTGTGACCCCCTCCCCTAACACTGAAACGCTATATAAACTAGAGCCACACCTAACTTGACCCCTCCCTTAACATTATAACACTATATAAACTAGAGCCACACTTAGCGTGACCCCTCCCCTAACACTGAAACGCTATATAAACTAGAGCCACACTTAGCGTGACCCCTCCCCTAACACTATAACGCTATATAAACTAGAGCCACACTTAGCGTGACCCCTCCCCTAACACTATAACGCTATATAAACTAGAGCCACACTTAGTGTGACCCCTCCCCTAACACTGAAACGCTATATAAACTAGAGCCACACTTAGCGTGACCCCTCCCCTAACACTGAAACGCTATATAAACTAGAGCCACACTTAGCGTGACCCCTCCCCTAACACTATAACGCTATAAACCTAGAGCCACACTTAGTGTGACCCCTCCCCTAACACTATAACGCTATAAAACTAGAGCCACACTTAGCGTGACCCCTCCCCTAACACTGAAACGCTATATAAACTAGAGCCACACTTAGCGTGACCCCTCCCCTAACACTATAACGCTATAAAAACTAGAGCCACACTTAGCGTGACCCCTCCCCTAACACTATAACGCTATATAAACTAGAGCCACACTTAGCGTGACCCCTCCCCTAACACTATAACGCTATAAACCTAGAGCCACACTTAGCGTGACCCCTCCCCTAACACTATAACGCTATATAAACTAGAGCCACACCTAACTTGACCCCTCCCCTAACAATATAACGCTATATAAACTAGAGCCACACTTAGCGTGACCCCTCCCCTAACACTATGACGCTATATAAACTAGAGCCACACTTAACGTGACCCCTCCCCTAACACTATAACGCTATATAAACTAGAGCCACACTTAGCGTGACCCCTCCCCTAACACTATAACGCTATAAAACTAGGCAAAGAGAGATTTAAGACGAACATCGATAATTTGGAGACGAATTTGTGTATATAATCACTCCAGCTGGTTTCCTGATACGTTTAATCTGCAACGAGAAACTGAAACACTAAAAGTCACGAAGCTGAAGTCATTTGAATTCTTCCGTTCCACCTTAAATGGTGAAGCAGTTGCTAAGGT
Source organism: Colossoma macropomum (assembly GCF_904425465.1). Taxonomy (NCBI): domain Eukaryota; kingdom Metazoa; phylum Chordata; class Actinopteri; order Characiformes; family Serrasalmidae; genus Colossoma; species Colossoma macropomum. The sequence goes on along the minus strand of NW_023494794.1, from coordinate 11,201,779 downwards.
AGAACGGGAAAATCTTAACAAGAAGTTGACGAATGAGAAGTAAAATACTACTAGAATCCCATTGGGGCGCCAGCAGAAATCAGCATTATTGAAAGTTTTGTTTCCTTACTTTTTTGATCAAGTTTTGACTTTTTATGGAGGCCTTACTCTAACAGCAGTGCAGATAATTCAACTTCAGAATTGCTTCTCATGGCTTTAGTAGCAGGAACATTATGCATGCCCATATGGAAAATATATATATATATATATATATATATACATATATTCCAAAGGTCTTTATCAAATATATCTTTACAATGTATAAAAATGGCCATAAACCATCTTTGTTAAATATATTTTTTATATTTATTTATATTTATTCGTATTTGGAATATATTTGACATGGACTGCGATAAATTTGACATGTATTTCTTGTATCTTCGTATTATATTAAAATACATGTCCATGTATTTTTTTCCACATGAGGAAACTCAATGTTCTTTTTTTCCTAACAGACAAACTCCACTGGTGCCTGATTGGTCCAGCTCAGAAACACCTCCACATGATTGAAGGCCAGCATGTAATTGTATAAGTACGTTTGCTGAGGTTTAGGCTTTAACAAAAACGCTGTTGACATCCACAGCATCCATTCTTCGAAATCAGTTGGGAAGTGGTGGAAAAGCCTGGTGAATGAATTTCACTGAAAGCTATTATTTTCTCAAAGAAATCTGTCTAAGTCTCTCCTTATGTCTCTCTCCCTGCCTCTCTCTCTCTCTCTCTGTCTCTCTCTGTTCATCATGCAAAACGGAGGCAATTGGAGGAAAAGTATGGCAGCTCAGTGTGATTATGCGCTGATTTGCTTTTCTAACGAGAGTGTTTTTTCGTTGCTCACCTGGAAGTCTTTAGCTCTTAGCACTGGATGTGCGAAAGCTGAACCAAGACTGTTTTCTGGACCCAATTATTGAGTTCTAACCCCCTTTACAGGCCATCAGTCAAAACTTGTTTGGTGTTTGAAGTTTGCTTCTTTAGTTTTTGCACTGGAGCTATGATGCTAAGGTAGCTAACAAGTGAAGGAAGCTTAATTAGCGTGGCGCTAACTGCAGGCCTAAATCGATACGCACTCGCCTGAAAACTGTGTGGAGATGTTCAGTGTCTCTAATTGACTTGATTACATGGTTTCTGACACTGTATGACTCACTTTCACTATAAACATGGAGAGATTTTAGACTTCAAGATGCTGCTACTGTTTTTAGCCATGCTAACACGTTTTAGTCCATATTTATGTCATACAGTGACAGAAACTACAAAGGCAAGTCTATTTAAGATTTCATAACAAGAACGCTGGGTTCTTGGTCAGTGCTGAAACTTATGAAAAATACTATATTTACTATTGTATAATACTATATATACAATATTTTATTTATAAAAATCCACAGCTCTATTATGGATGCTGCTATTATTTTTTTAGCTTCACGATGGATGTTGGGTACAACAAATCAATCACAATGTTCCCAACATGCTTTGTGTATCTACAACCCCATTTCCAAAAAAGTTGGGACGCTGTGCAGAATGTAAATAAAAGTAGAATGCAATGAATCATGTAAACCATATTTGTTAAAGGAAAATACCACAAATACAACATATCAAATGTTGAAACTGAGAAAATGTATTGTTTTTTGAAAAATATATGCCCATTTTGAATTTGATGCGAACAACACGTTCCAAAAAAGTTGGGACGGGGGCCTGTTTACCACTGTGTTTCATCACCTCTTCTTTTACCAACACTCTGTAAGCGTTTGGGAACTGAGGAGACACTGCTGTAGTTTTGAAAGTGAAACGTTTTCCATTCTTGTCTGATACAGGATTTCAGCTGTTCATCAGTTCAGGGTCTCCTTTGTCATATTTTTCGGTTCATAATTCACCAAATGTTTTCAGTGGTGACAGGTCTGGACTGCAGGCAGGTCAGTTTAGCACCCAGACTCTTTTATTATGGAGCCATGCTGTTGTAATACATGCAGAATGTGGTTTTACATTGTCTTGCTAAAATAATCAAGGCCTTCCCTGAAGAAGACGTCGTCTGGATGGCAGCATATGTTGCCAAAACATGTATTTATTGTTCAGTATTAATGGTGCCTTCACAGATGTGCACATCACCCATGCCATGTGCACTAATGCCCCCCTACACCATCATGAATACTGGCTTTTGAAATGTGCACTGATAGCAAGCTGAGTGGTCTTTAGCCCGGAGGACACAGTGTCCATGATTTCCAAAAAGAATTTCAAATGTTGATTCGTCAGACCACAGGACACTTTTCCACTTCCCCTCAGTCCATTTTAAATGAGCTCGGGCCCAGAGAAGGTGTAATTTTGTATGTTCTTCAAGAAGAATGAGCAAAGGCCAAGAAAATGAGTCCCACAGACCTGAACACCATACAAGGGTTAGTTATCACATCTAGATTTTTGTAGATATCATACAGTATCTGATATTATGTTTAGGCTTGTGTGTAAACTTTGTTTAATATGCTTTCTGCTTTTTTGCTGATTCTGGAAAGTGAATCATTTGTACTTAATGACCGACTAGAAACTGTATTTTGTAGCATTTCTAGCTAGAACCCTCTATCATGCTGCTCTTTCAGGTTAACTTGTCATTTCTGTCTTTTTTTTTCCTTCCTCGTGTGAAAAACAGTAAATAACGTCATAAATATAATCCTGTGTTTAGCGTTTAGTGTGGCAGCTTTGAAACAGGCAGGTTTCCTGGTTGGCAGGTTGGCTGTTTGGCTCGTCACACGTCTTCATCCTCCACAGCCTTTACTTTAACACGGATAAATCATGCATGGTTGTGAAGAGTTCCCTGTAGCGATCCGCTCCGCCGGGTTTCGGAATCAGGATTCCGTCTGTATCCGCCGTGTGGGGCGAGGAGTGTGGAGTGAAGCTGCTGTGAGCTTCAGCAGTGAAGGTGGTAAATTAACATGGCCTTTTCCTCTCAGCTGAGAAGCAGCTGAACTGTTCTGCAGTGCCAGAATGTAAACAGCCTGCTAATGGGTTTCAGTTTAGGTTTTAGTTTAGGTTTTAGTTTAATCTGCACTGAGTTTGTCTTGTGAGTTTTCAAAGGAGCCTCACAGTAAAAGTCTGACGGCTTTAATATTCTGATCCAACCAGTTTTATTTTACACCCATTTTATTTGATTCATTTTATTCCATTTTTAATACTGTTTTTATTCAGCTATGATTTAGGACTAGGATTAGATTTGGACCAGGATTAGAATTATGACCATGGTCAGGTTTATGACGAGGATTAGAATTAGGACCAGGATTAGAATTAGAACAAGTGTTAGAATTATAACCATGGTCAGATTTAGGACCAGGATTAGAATTAGGACCAGAATTAGGTTTAGGACTTGTGTTAGAATTATGACCATGGTCAGATGTAGGGCTAGGATTAGAATTAGGATGAGAATTAGGATTAGAATGAGTGTTAGAATTATGACCACGGTCAGATTTAGGACCAGGATTAGGTTTAGGACCAGTGTTAGAATTATGACCACAGTCAGGTTTAGGACCAGGATTAGAATTAGGACCAAGATTGGGTTTAGGACCTGTGTTAGAATTATGACCATGGTCAGATTGAGGGCTAGGATTAGAATTAGGATGAGAATTAGGATTAGAATGAGTGTTAGAATTATGACCATGATCAGATTTAGGATTTACTCTGATTTGTATGTTTGTGCTATATTTCTGTAGATTTTACAGTCATTTCTTTAGATTTTTCAGATAACTGTTATCACCCACTGTGAACCAAACACTTCCTCCAGAGCCCTAACTACTAATTTTAGAAATGTCAATCTCCTCCTGCAATCAGCAGCAATTGACACGTTCCGGCACTCAGGCTTCTTGGGGCTACTACTCTCTCCCTGATGTGTGCGGCTCTAAAGAATCTGGAGATACTGAGAGTCAAAATTTGGAAAAGATTCCATTAAAAGGACAAGATGTCCCTGTACGAGTCAATTAAGCAGCAAATGTAGTCCAAATGTAGCTTCTACCACACATTTGCTAAATGTTTTGTATATAATTTGATCTGTATTTCGTGTCTTTGTGGATGTTGCTGATGTGTTTTTATTCTTGTGTTACACCGATCAGCCATAACGTTCTGACCACCTCCTTGTTTCTACGCTCATTGTCCATTTTATCAGCTCCACTTACTATATAGGTGCACTTTGTAGTTCTACAGTTACAGACTGTAGTCCATCTGTTTCTCTGATACTTTGTTAGCCCCCTTTTACCCTGTTCTTCAGTGGTCAGGACCCCCATGGACCCTCACAGAGCAGGTACTATTTGGGTGGTGGATCATTCTCAGCACTGCAGTAACACTGACGTGGTGGTGGTGTGTTAGTGTGCGTTGTGCTGGTCTGAGTGGATCAGACACAGCAGTGCTGCTGGAGTTTTTAAACACCTCAGTGTCACTGCTGGACTGAGAATAGTCCACCAACCAAAAACATCCAGCCAACAGCGTCCTGTGGGCAGCGTCCTGTGGCCACTGATGAAGGACTAGAGGATGACCAACACAAACTGTGCAGCAGCAGATGAGCTATCATCTCTGACTGCACATCTACAAGGTGGACTGACAAGGTAGGAGTGTCTAATAGAGTGGACAGTGAGTGGACACAGTGTTTAAAAACTCCAGCAGCTCTGCTGTGTCTGATCCACTCAGACCAGCGCAACACACACTAACACACCACCACCACGTCAGTGTTACTGCAGTGCTGAGAATGATCCACCACCCAAATAGTACCTGCTCTGTGAGGGTCCATGGGGGTCCTGACCACTGAAGAACAGGGTAAAAGGGGGCTAACAAAGTATGCAGAGAAACAGATGGACTACAGTCTGTAACTGTAGAACTACAAAGTGCACCTATATAGTAAGTGGAGCTGATAAAATGGACAATGAGCACAGAAACAAGGAGGTGGTCAGAATGTTATGCCTGATTGGTGCATGTGTAGTACAGCTGGATGTGAGATACATTTCCCCTCTGGGAGCAATAAAGTGAAGTGAAGTGAACTGGATTGAATACATTACATTAGAAACAACACCAGGTCATCTTTGCTGTTGTATCCTAGGTTTCAGTCACAGGGTTTTCTGTTGTAGCTGCCATATTTGGGACCGAATTTAGATGACTTTCTTTATTGTTAACGGCCGAGAGATAAACAGTTGTTCTCCTAGCGGAGCTGCAGACAGCCTGGAGTGAAAACACTGAATCAAAGGTCTGTGTGTCTCTCGTCTCTCGGTTTCTGTCGTGTCTCACAGGTCAATCATTCACAAAGCACAGCAAATTGAAGGCAACACTCAGCGCAGTCACTCCCTGATTCAGTCTGTTCACGCGAAACACAAGAATGTTGTGGTGTATTTGTGATACATGAGCAGTGAGTGTGTTTTTGTCAGTAATGACACCAGTATAATTTATTCTAATCCAACATGAGAACAAACACAAATAAAAATGAAGAAAGTTTCATTTTCAATAAAGTTATGAATATGTATGTTAGAATTAGTATACATTAAATCGAATCTCCTGATTTATCTTATGAAGGATTAAATACACTGCTAAAAAATATGGTTCTTTAAGGGTTCTACAGTACAGACAATCAGAACTATTTCTGATTAAATACACTCTTTAAAAAGGTGGTTCTTTAGGGTTCTGTAGTACAGACAATCAGAACTATTTCTGATTAAATACACTCTTTAGGGTGGTTCTTTAGGGTTCTGTAGTACAGACAATCAGAACTATTTCTGATTAAATACACTCATAAAAAAGTTGGTTCTTTAAGGGTTCTATAGTACAGACAATCAGAATCATTTCTGATTAAATCCACTCATAAAAGGTGGTTCTATAAGGGTTCTATAGTACAGACAATCAGAATCATTTCTGATTAAATACACTCTTAAAAGGTGGTTCTTTAAGAGTTCTATAGTACAATTAGAATCATTTGGTTTTGACTGTTTGTGTCTCTCTAGTAATAAAGGCAATATAAAGACAATGTACATCTTATTTACAGGCAATACACAATATACAATTATGACATGCCTATGATGACAGCCAGGCAGGTGCAGGGGGGCGGGGCTGGGAGCCTCATCATGGTATAAAGTACAGGGTGATTCAAAAAGATTCATCTGATTTCAAAGCGCCATATTTTTACAGCCGTGAGGCGCCGAGGAACCAATCACAATCCAATTGAAAGAGGGGGTCATAGAGTTTCTGACTGTCAGTGGAAGATGGCTCCCCCTTCAGTCTGAGAGGAGATGAGACCCCTGAGCAGAAAGCGTTCTGCGTTCTCCACTTCAATAAGAGTGAATCCGTCATAACTGTGCAGTGTGATTTTCGTGGGCAGTGAAGCTCCAACAGCTCAGAGCGTTCGGCGTTGGTTCCACAACACTGGATGATCTCCGAAATCGCACTGAAAGAGCCGTGAGTGCAGCGACACCCGACATGCTCAATCCAGTATGGGATGAGTTTGACTATGGTGTTGATGTTGTCTGTACAGCTGGAGGAGGTTCATACTGAGACCTTGTACAATTACATCATAAACTTTATGCTCATTTAAACCATTTACAGTTCACTGCATTGATCTGTAATGATTTACAAAAGAAATAAATCACTTTGAAATTGGATGAATCTTCTTGAATCACCCTGTATATTTGCCCCTGAGGGTTGATGTTGGGGGCAGTGTTTTTCGTTTCTTTTGACCTGCCGAGTGTTGGACAGGCTGCTTTTGTCCTGCTTTTTGTTCTTTCTGGGGGTTTTGTGTTGGGGTTTATGCCTTTGTTTAGATGTTGTGGCTTAATTTGACCAAGCGTGGGCGACTCATGTGGTCCTCCTTATTTCTTAAACACTAATAAAGTGTTATTTTTGTGTAATGTGACTTCGCTGTGTGCTCCCTTTTTATTTGTCACAGTGTTGAGTATACAAGCAATATGCAGAATATATATGGGCAAGTAATATACACACAACTCTACTGGTCAGCTATTTATGAGGGTGATGGCCTGAGGAAAGAAGCTGCTCCTGTGTCTGGTTGTCTTAGGCCCAATCCCATTTCACCCCTCGCCCCGTTTTGCATGTTTACGTCTAGGGTTAGGGTGTCCCGATCCTTGTTGAGATAGAGGGGTGGGGTGAAGTGTAGGGGCTATATGACCCTCCGAACGGAGGTTTTTCAGAGACTCCAAACAGAGAGTTATGAGAAAAGAAGAAAAACCGGTGAGATGGCTGAACAAGAGACCAAAGAAACCCACAAATGTGAGAATTTCCTCAGTTAAAAAATATGATAACCATCATATTATCAGTTTAATGTTGTTTTAGTGTATTATGGTCCTTTTCTTCATAACAAGCATAAAACATTTCTAATAGTGCTAATGTCTTGGTAGTTAGCTACCAAAATTTCCCATTCCACCTTAAATGGTGCAGCAGTTACATTCTGGCGCCTCAGTCATTAGAACTGCTGCTCCATTTAAGGTGGAACAGGAAAATTCGAACGAGAATCTGGTGAATATCTGACTTCAGATTCATATCACTGAAGAATTAGGGGTGGGTGATAATAAATAATTGCCCCCTTCTTTGAAGTCATATGATGCCCTAAATGTAACTAAAGCCCAGCAGTGAGGAGCTGAACTTTACCCTCCTCTGCTGTCACTGCAGACTGGCAGGGTCGCCTACAGAGCAGCGCTGGTAGCTGTTAATGAAGTGATGCTCTTTTTATTTGAGGGTCCCATTTCAGAGGGAAGATTTCAACCACTACCCTGTAACTCAGTTCCAAGGGGCAAGGAGACACTCGAAAACAAGGGGTAGGGGTGAAAATGAGGACTGAGATTGGGCCATAGTGTACAGGGCAGCGCCTGCCAGAAAGGAGGAGTTGAAAAAGGTTGTGCTCAGGGTTGTTTAGAGCACCAAAAGGAGTTCTTCTATTGTTATTTCAAGCTAGTGTACAACAGAAGAACCCTTTCTGGTTCTATATAGAACCACACACACAACACATTCTCCATCAATCTGAAGAACCATTTCAATAACAATATGTACAACTGTAAGTGGTTTGATGCATAAACTGCACACGCAACTCCATTTTTATAACAATTTTTCCTTAATTTGGTCTCAAAAATGGAGCGAAACTTTCTTCAACTTTGTGAAATAGTTATTATAAGCATTCCATTAACTATGATGTTATTATAGTTATTTTTGTTATTATTTACTTTGTTTTTACATTGACTGACACTTGAATCATGTGACTGCATCCTTAGAATAAGAGGTGTAAACTCTTAAAAACAGAGGCTCCTAAATGGTTCTTGGTATGGATGTGTGGTTCTAGGAAAAACCTTTAACTTTCACAGAACCATTAAATTCTACTTTTACAGAAGTGGTCCTGTTTAGGGCAGCGGTCCTCAGAGACCCCTGGATGGTCCACATTTTTGCTGTAACCCTTTGGAACCCAAAGTGTTTCTTCCCTAGAACAAGAGTATTATGTTCAGTGTAATGAAATGACCGATCCCGGTCACCAGCTAGAAGAAATGCTCTGCACTCTTCAAAGAAATGAACTATAATCACATTAAGAATGATCCTCAATATCATACTGTGACATGTTATTACAGTGTAACACGTTGATCAATCTCTCTCTCGTAAACTCACATACCTACACAGACCCACTTTATTCCACCCTTCAGCTCAATTTCGGCCGGATGATTGAAACAGAAAATCAATTACCATCCGGCTCAGCGTCCAACTCGCAGCCTTCCTGCATCCTCAGCCTTTTCTAAATGGAACCCCCAGCAGATCCTCGCGGCTGCTTGTGAGGCTCAGTGTGAAATGTAATTGTTGTTTGTTATGACACTCATCATTTCTGTCATTTATATGTAAATGATGTGAGCTGGTCCCTCGCCGGTGGTCTATCACACCTGCCTGTCACAATTAAAGCCGGAGTGACGGAGGGCCAAATTCAGTAGATGTAATTTAGAATGTATGTGTGGGCGTGGAGAGATATACTGTGGCTGAATATGGATAATTATATGTATATGTAGTTATATTCTACCTTTCCATAATAACAGATATTCCTACAGGAAAGGTCTCAAAGTTGAGTCTGGGTCTTTACTGCCCTCTAGTGTTCATTTTGATACATTACATCAGTGATCTCCAACCCTGGACCTGTTGATCTACCTGATACATCTGATTGAGCCAATCAGGGACTTGGGAACAGGTTGATTAGCTGGAGCAGGTGTGGTTGGAAGATCGTGGCTGGAACTAGGATCTGCAGATAGGTAGGTAGATCTCCAGGACCTGAGGTAGAGACCACTGCATTACACCTCCTGCTACTGGATTATGGATTATGGATGTCATAGATTAGTGTAGACTACCTATCAAAGTAAGTACATAAGTCATTCAGATATAAATATACAGAGCTGTGCGAAAATCTGAGGCCATGCTTTCCAGCCAAAACAGCCAATGAGTAAAAATCAACAGTACAAATGAAAAAAACAGGGGTTCCAAAAACTGATTAAAAGCTACAGAGAAAATGGGGCTCCTAACAACCACCTGGAAGACCTCGTAGACCCCAAAACTGCCCCCATCAGATAAACAGCACTTAAAGCTTTCATCTTTGAAAGGGAGGAGAAAATCAGGCTGCTTCAGATCTGAAAACATCCACAGGTGTTTCTGTCCATCCTTCCACTGTGAGAAGACGACTCAGCGCTGTGGGTCTGAAAGGATGTGTAGCTGTCAAGAAGAACCTCACTGAGAAAAGGAGACGGACACATCGAAACAAAGAAGCTGAACGATGGACTGACCACCCCAGAGTCCAGACCTCAACCACTGAATGTGTTTGATTACTTCAGAAAATGATCAACCAGCTCCTAAGACTGAACTTTGGAGGTGTGTCTGCAGATTCTTTGAGGAACTGAAAGCGAGTAAAGGTTAAAAACGTCAGTGTGAATGGGAGCTATATTTCAACTCTAGCTTATTTCCGTATTTTAAAACTTGTTTCTACTATGCAATAATGTTTTTGAACGACTGTGTTTTGGTGTATATATATATATAGCAATGTTTATTGCAAATAGAATCACTCATAACATAAACTCAAACTCTCAGGAAGCTTAATTTTATCCATGGCCCAAAACCCAACACTGGGTTAAGTTTTAATCCTAGTCCTAAATCTAAGTATGTTCATAATTCTAACACTGGTCCTAAACCTAAAATTCTGGTCCTAATTCTAATCCTAGTCCTAAATCTGACCATGGTGTGTGTGTGCGCGTGTGTGTGTGTATGTGTATGTATATACTGCGCATAGTAAACATAAAACAAGGGAATGAACTGAAAATATTACAATAACTTCTGTTTCTACTGTCGAAAACTTACTGACAACATACAACAATATATATACATTTCCATAGAGGGATACTCCTCATAAGCTTATGAGCATTCAGTGTGTGAAATCTATGGCTGTAACAGTTATTGCAGGTAGGACTGTCTAATGGACACTAGAGGGCGCTGTATGTATGAGCTGTAATTCACACAGTACACAGTTCAGTTTATTTCAGAATGTATCTGTAGGTCAAACAGTATAACAAACGTGTTGTGGTCTTACAGTGGCTAGTAAACAATCAAAACGTATCAAAAACACATTGTTACAGTTTAAACACTTCCACTCCACCCATTTTAGACTGGAAAGGTTGAGCTACACACCTAAATAAGATGGTTCTTCAAGGGTTCTATAGTAAAGAGAATGGTTCTCTGTAAAACACTTAAAAAGTCCTATACATGATTAAAGCGTTTCTTTGAATGGCGAAGGGGCTCTTCAGATTGATGAAGAATATGTTTTTTACATGGTTCTATATAGAACCTTTTTGAACAGGGTTCTATATATGTCAAGCCTGTAACAATAGAAGAACCCTTTTTGGTGCTATATAGAACCATTTGCAAAAATGTTCTAGATAGAACCATCTACAACATGTTCAACATTAATCTGAAGAACCATGCAGCGATGGAAAGAACCCTCTAATCATCCAAAGCATTCTTTAAGCGTTCATGGTCCCTTATAAAACCAATTTCTTTTCTAAAGAACCCTGAAGAACCATGGTTTTTAAGAGCGTATAGTGGACCAGCTTAAGACCCAATAAACTGGCAACAAAACAAGAAGAACATTGAAACCAGAATATTAACAGGTGTGTATGAAAACAGCAGGAAGTGAAATGTTTACAGTAGTCATCATTTTAAAGAACACAGATAAAACTGTACATTTACATCAGTTAAACACACACAAACTGTTCTAGTTTACAAAATCGTACAAAAATATAAACTCTCAAATGAGCCCACAATTCCAGATTGTGTCCTTTTGCCCAAGAAACAACCAAAACTCACATTTCTGCTGGACGTTTAGCACCAGAAGATTTTAATAGAGTGTAGAGTGATTCAGAGTGGTTTGGTGTGAAATGGTTCAGGTCTCTTTACAGTGGTGGTGATAGGAACCAGACGTCGCCAACACAAATATAGACATTTTATTTACTATCCAGAACCACCAGTGAACCTACACGAGTCTTCTGAGTTTATATGGAATGTTGATGATGGGAAATAGTGGAAAATCTGAAATAATCAGTTTTCTTTGGGGACTATTTTGCCTCACAGCGCCCTGCATATTATGTATCCCTCCACCATGAATGGAGTTTAAGACCAAAATCTTCTCAAAACTATCATAAAACAGCGTCTCAGTCATCAGGCAGTGAATTCATAACCATTTCATGTAGTAACTTTCTGTGAGGGAGCTTTTAGAGGTGGACGTCTGGTTCCCATCACCACCACTATGGACTCAACTCTGTAAGTTTATCTAGAACGAAGCATTTCACACTAAACCATTCTGAACGCCTCTGTTTACTAATTTGTTTAATAATGCTTGTTAATTATCAGTGAGCTGTCGACTGGTTAATAGAAAAGTAAACAACTGTCAGCAGCAAAACAAACTATACTTTCAACATGAAAATAATCATGTAGGGCCATAAAGCTAAATGGTATGTAAAGTTGTGTATTATAAAGTCAAGTGTAGTTAAAGCTAACCTTACTCACAGAAAGTTAAAGTAATAGCTTAAACTAAAACAGCTGACCATAAACATTTAAATCTGACCTGAAGCTCGTCCATTTCAGACAACTTTTAATGCCCAATCATCTGTCTAGAATTGTTTGTGGTTATAAATGAATACCATTCAACACAAACGTGGAAAACTCTGGAAGTAAATAAAGGAGGATTCAGACATTTGCCACGAACTTGCATCCCATGTTCACATTAGCGGTCACGAGCGTCCAGTCGCTTCCGATTTAAGTAGATGATCTGTAGCTGCCGTTTAGCGACAAGTGACGAATGGAGTTGAAATTTTCTCAAGGTTATGCAAATTATGAAGCAACAGTCAAAATCAGGGGTCTCAAACTATCAGGGGTCTCAAACCACCAGCCCGTAACTCATTTCCCGGGCTACGTATTTCCATATGATGGCTAAATTAGCTTCACTCTCAGACACTGTGTCTGGTTCTCCGGCCTGAGCTCTAAATCAGGGGTCACAACCCAAATGTTAAGAAGAGCCATTTTGTCCTTTCAACAAAAATCAAACCACTTTGGGAGCCACAACACTTTATATCCATTACATCATCTTGGCTGTAAATATGTCTCAGTATGTGTTGATGTACTATTATAGGCTAAAGAATATAATATAAATGAAAACAAAGACTTGCTGTGCTCTGCTTTGAGCTTCGGCTCAGCTATAGGTGCTTTTCTCACATCTCCAGCAGGAAACTTTTCCTCAAAAGTGGAACAGTTTTCTTGTAAAATGTCTCTCAATGTTCGACTTTTTACAAGGATGAGGTCAGCCTCTTATTGGCCAGCTTCTTGTACGAATTTTCCCGTTCCACCTTAAATGATGCCTGAGGTGCCAGAATGTAACTGCTGCACCATTTAAGGTGGAACTAGAAAATTCGATGAAGATGCTGGTGACTTCAGCTTCGCAACTTTTTAGTATTTCAGTTTTTATTGTCGCAGATTAAACGTGTCAGGAAACCAGCTGGAGTGATCATAAATGCAAATCAGTCCATTCGTCTCCAAATTATCGATGTTCGTCTTAAATCTCTCTCTTTGTCTTTTCGTTAGCTATTAGCTAGGCGAGACTGTTGTCTGCGTTGCTATGGTGACCAGCAGTCTGTGCTGATCTTCAGGGTTAAAGGGTGAATTAGCAGTTCTACATTAACTCCAGAGTTTAAGACCATTTATTGTTAAACTGTGTTGAACGATCAGCAGAGCTTTATTTTACTGTAAAGGAGGATTATTTTATTTTTACCTACGAATCTAATTCTGCTGTGGAGCCACAACAGGACAGCAAAAGAGCCACATGTAGCTTTGGAGCTGCATGCTGCCGAACGCTGGTCTATAAAATCAGCTCAGACTGATGATTCGGATGTGAGGAGGAACCATTCTGATGCAAACCTGACGCAGTGTGAACGCTGCACAGACGGTAATTTAGTTACAACTAACACAGCTTTTATACTAAGTTAGGCCGATAATTAGTTCATCTGCCTTTGTGGATTCATTCAGGACACAGCAGGAGTTAAAACACCTCACAATTAAGACACGTATGGCTTTGCATATCACTTGCAATAACCTCATTTGTGTTCAATGCTATCATAAAAAGAGTATAATTTTACTGAAAAATGTAAGTTTGCTTGATTTTATTGAACAATATCATATTTATTATATGTTACATAGCCTGTCGTAATGACACAGATGCTAATGCACATTGACTAAGATGCACTTATCTTTCACAGTTAAGATTTATACTTGGAAAAAATACCCAAATATTAGTTTGTGTTAGGTAAAACGTGTTTTGGAGAAGACCACCTGGCTAGTGGTCTCCAGGTGAGCTGAGTTTGAGACCCCTTGACTTTAATGACTAACAACAAATTCCTCCAGCCGATCGACACAGGGTTGTCCAAGGTCCCCAGTCTTTTTTAGCTTTTTGTTGTTACCGGCATTTCATTCCTGTTTCTAATATCACTGTGCAAAAAATGCAAACCTATGAACTGTAATACTTTGCAAACTTGTACCTGCAGTTCTTTATATTCAGTGGGTATTTTTGTCAGAAGCTCGACAGCAAACAACAGCAGCCTCGAACACACTTTCAAGAGACAAATTAGGGCGAGATTAGCGACTTGTTGCCTCCCAATGTGATAAGTGTGGTTTGCGAAACCATGTCACACCTTGCTAGTGTTGATGTTAGCGATGTTAGTGCTAAACATTAGCATAAGGCTTTTAAGTCTGACCTAAATTCCTAAACAGGTTTCGCTTGAGTTGGTCACTGTCTGGCTTCTTTCCTCTCTTAGCTTACTTAGAAAATTAGCAAAATTATGTATAATGTGTTTCAATGTATCCCCAGTTGGGAAGTTTAGCATGTAAGGTGTTAAAGAGTGACTTTTTACCAGGCTGTGATTGGCTGAAAGCTTTAGCATTACGCTGTAGGCCCAGCATATTTAGCCTGCAGCCCACTAGCATATAGCACAGTCACATGCTTGTGAAATTTTGAAAGTAAATTGTTAAATACTACAATTACTCAGCCATTTGAACAGCTAGCTTGCTGTATTCTAAGAGCAGTGTTTGCCCCATCAGCTCTACGAGTGACGTCGATGCTTCTGAATCTGGAGTTGTGGCTAAAACCGTTAGTCATGTTGATGTTTGTAGCATATTCACTGATTAGCAGCAGGGCGTCGACTCGCTGGACTTTTCTGAGCGCCTGCAGTAAATCCGGAACAGTCAGCAGAGTGGTGGATGACAGGAAATGAAAGAGATGCTCAAAACCCTGAAGTCCCGACAAAATGTCAGACGGTAATCCCAGGTGCAGCGCCACCTTCTGGTAGTTGTTTACTCCAGGAAACACGGGGTCCAGCTTTCAGCGCCAGGGATTTCACCAGCCAGAGCGGAAGAGATCCTAAATGCATTCCTGAAATTTAACAAGAGAGTGTCTTGAGCGTGGAGCTAAATTAGTTAGCAATTAGACCAGTGAGTTTAATCCAGTATGAATGTGCAGTGTGTAGTTTTACAGTCTGACTGTAATAATTGTGGAGTGATTTTAATCCAGTATGAATCTGCAGTGTGTAGTTTTACAGTCTGACAGTAATAACTGTGGAGCGATTTTAATCCAGTGTGAATCTGCAGTGTGTGTAGTTTTACAGTCTGACAGTAATAATTGTGAGCGATTTTAATCCAGTATGAATCTGCAGTGTGTGTAGTTTTACAGTCTGACGGTAATAATTGTGAGTGATTTTAATCCAGTATGAATCTGCAGTGTGTAGTTTTACAGTCTGACAGTAATAATTGTGGAGCGATTTTAATCCAGTGTGAATCTGCAGTGTGTGTAGTTTTACAGTCTGACTGTAATAATTGTGGAGTGATTTTAATCCAGTATGAATCTGCAGTGTGTGTAGTTTTACAGTCTGATGGTAATAATTGTGAGTGATTTTAATCCAGTGTGAATCTGCAGTGTGTGTAGTTTTACAGTCTGATGGTAATAATTGTGAGTGATTTTAATCCAGTGTGAATCTGCAGTGTGTGTAGTTTTACAGTCTGATGGTAATAATTGTGAGTGATTTTAATCCAGTGTGAATCTGCAGTGTGTGTAGTTTTACAGTCTGATGGTAATAATTGTTTATCCAGTATGAATCTGCAACTGTGGAGTGTATGGTGTTCTGTAATTGGCTGAATCTGGAGCTCTTTTACATTTTAAAATCCTCACATTAAATAATTTAATTCATTATTAATTCTGAATTATCAAAATATTATACTGCTTTTTGTTGGAACTTTTAAAAAATAGAACAGCACAATAATAAAAAAAAAATAATAATGATAATAATAATAATAATAATAATTTCACAAATCCAGATGTCTCAATGTCTTTTAAAGCAATATTAACAACAAATTTGATATAATTTACATTTCGACAGTTAAGCTTCAGTTTAATTCCTGATATTTTCTGTGTTAAAATGTTTTTGACTCTACAGAGCTCAGAGATTTTGCACAGATAAATACCCAAGAATTATAACCCCAAGAATTTAAAAGCATGATTTTTTAAAAGCTTTTTTAAAAGCTTTTCCATTTTTCAATGCCATACTAAAAGATTTTACGCTTGGAAGCTGCTTACCTTGCAAGGAGGCACAACCTCTTTCCATTAGCTGAGACTCAGACATCTGTTGAAGGAGAGATGAAGATAAATATTTCTGAATATGTTTCTATGTGTTAATATGTCTTTTATACTCAAACAGTAAACCAGTAGCGTATTGAATTAAACCCTAATGGAGCTGTAAAAGAGCTCCAGATAACAGCCAATTACAGAACAGTATTCACTCCACAGTTATTGCTACACAAACTGCAGATTCATACCGGATTAAAATCGCTCCACAATTATTACCGTCAGACTGTAAAACTACACACTGCAGATTCATACTGGATTAAAATCACTCCACAATTATTACTGTCAGACTGTAAAACTACACACACTGCAGATTCATACTGGATTAAAATCACAATTATTACCGTCAGACTGTAAAACTACACACACTGCAGATTCATACTGGATTAAAATCACTCCACAATTATTACTGTCAGACTGTAAAACTACACATACTGCAGATTCATACTGGATTAAAATCACAATTATTACTGTCAGACTGTAAAACTACACACACTGCAGATTCATACTGGATTAAAATCACTCCACAATTATTACCGTCAGACTGTAAAACTACACACTGCAGATTCATACTGGATTAAAATCACTCCACAATTATTACTGTCAGACTGTAAAACTACACACACTGCAGATTCATACTGGATTAAAATCGCTCCACAATTATTACTGTCAGACTGTAAAACTACACACACTGCAGATTCATACTGGATTAAAATCACAATTATTACCGTCAGACTGTAAAACTGAACACACTGCAGATTCATACTGGATTAAAATCGCTCCACAATTATTACTGTCAGACTGTAAAACTACACACACTGCAGATTCATACTGGATTAAAATCGCTCCACAATTATTACCGTCAGACTGTAAAACTACACACTGCAGATTCATACTGGATTAAAATCGCTCCACAATTATTACTGTCAGACTGTAAAACTACACACTGCAGATTCATACTGGATTAAAATCACAATTATTACCGTCAGATTGTAAAACTACACACACTGCAGATTCATACCGGATTAAAATCACTCACAATTATTACTGTCAGACTGTAAAACTACACACACTGCAGATTCATACTGGATTAAAATCACTCACAATTATTACTGTCAGACTGTAAAACTACACACACTGCAGATTCATACTGGATTAAAATCACTCACAATTATTACTGTCAGACTGTAAAACTACACACACTGCAGATTCATACTGGATTAAAATCACACCTCAGTCACTTTAATGTGTCAAATACAATTCAAATCAGTGATCTAGATATGTGTCCCAGTTTGACCAGTCAATTTTTCACAGACGTTTTTTCATCATGACGTCACACATGCCTGCGTAGTTACTATGACAACTGGTGTGGACATACAAGCAAATGCAAGTACATTCAGACTTTCCTTTCTAGTCACTTCCAACTTGCACTTACTCTAAAAACTGGATTTAAGACCCAGAACCGATTCGGCTCATTGATTGAATAAAGCCTGTAATTACAGAACAGCTCCAATAAACTTTCACACTCTCTCTCTCTCTCTCTCTTTTCTCTCAACCACCCACCCAAAGAAACTTTCACACTCAATCCCATCCATCCGTCAGTCACCGAGCTGCTCTGAGTGACAGGCAGAGGCTGGGAGAGCTGTCAGTGCGTTTTGGCCAAAGTTTTACACCAGCACTCTCATCACTGCTCAAAGAGGGTGAAGTTTCACGAGAACTTTTATTGAAAGCTGCCTGCATAAGGACTTTATAACACACGCATCAGCAGTGAGCAGTACTTGAGTAGTTATGAACAGTTCATGCCATTAATCAGATGGTAATAATTAAACAAGATTACTGAAGACATTTTTGGAAGTAAATTACACTGTATTAATGAAAGGAACTGTACTCTAAAGTTGCGAATATTGGTTCCACTTAAAATATTGTTAGGAAGCATTGTTCCCAAATAATATATATATATATATATATATATATATATATATATATATATATATATACACACACACACACACACACACACACACACACACACACATATCTATCTATATGTACATATTGCTGCTGTCGGAACAAAACCTCATATCTACAAAATGGTAACTTTACAGGAGAAGGAAAAAACTGACTTTACTTTTAATGTAAGTCAATGGAACCAGAATAATCTTCAAGTCATTTTGAACCATTTCTTTTGTTCAATTCATTGTGAATTTCACACACGATGTAAAGAGCAATGGGCATTTTCAAATTATGTCAAAAACTGAAAAACAACAAAAATACAAAAATAAGATAAAAATAAGATCAGATATATATATATATACACACAACTTACTCTGCTTTCA
The DNA here is from genome assembly GCF_904425465.1 of Colossoma macropomum. Taxonomy (NCBI): domain Eukaryota; kingdom Metazoa; phylum Chordata; class Actinopteri; order Characiformes; family Serrasalmidae; genus Colossoma; species Colossoma macropomum. Next base: position 11,183,227 of record NW_023494794.1, on the reverse strand, counting down.
TGTATGCAGTCATAATAAGAGTAACTCAAATTACTTTTACATTGACACTCAAGTAAATTTAAAAACAAGTAACTTTGTGCTTCTCTACTCAAGTAGAAATATAGACACAAAACTTCAGGAAGTTTGAAGGTGTCAGAATCTTCCCTAGAACTGATGAATCATCACTGTCAGAACAAGAAGTTATATCTTTATTTTTGTCATATTTATTTATTTTTTTGTGGGGGGGTATACATCAGCTGTGTCAAACTTTTATGACAAATGGACCAATAGTAATGGCCCAAAATGACCTAATGAGAAACTGTAGAACAGACTCGGTTTATATCACAATACCTACATTTAGAGTCGGTTATTCATTCAGCCTAATGAGAAACTGTAGAACAGACTCAGTTCATATCACAATACCTACATTTAGAGTCGGTTATTCATTCAGCCTAATGAGAAACTGTAGAACAGACTCAGTTTATATCACAATACCTACATTTAGAGTCGGTTATTCATTCAGCCTAATGAGAAACTGTAGAACAGACTCAGTTTATATCACAATACCTACATTTAGAGTCGGTTATTCATTCAGCCTAACGAGAAACTGTAGAACAGACTCAGTTTATATCACAATACCTACATTTAGAGTCGGTTATTCATTCAGCCTAATGAGAAACTGTAGAACAGACTCAGTTTATATCACAATATCTACATTTAGAGTCGGTTATTCATTCAGCCTAATGAGAAACTGTAGAACAGACTCAGTTTATATCACAATACCTACATTTAGAGTCGGTTATTCATTCAGCCTAATGAGAAACTGTAGAACAGACTCAGTTTATATCACAATACCTACATTTAGAGTCAGTTATTCATTCAGCCTAATGAGAAACTGTAGAACAGACTCAGTTTATATCACAATACGTACATTTAGAGTCAGTTATTCATTCAGCCTAATGAGAAACTAGAACATAGTGAGTTTTTATAATGTGGGCAGAGCCTAGAATAGTCTTCTTCGCTTATATAAACCTATTGTACTTTCTGTTAGCATAAGAAATACACATAAAAACCCTGACATTATTATTATGCTCCAGATGTGCGTGACATAGGTGAGTTTTCTGAGCGAACGTGTGACACGTGTGTGTGTGTGTGTGTGTGTGTGTGTGTGTGTGTGTGTGTGTGTGTGTGTGAGAGAGGAGGCAGGGCTGTGTGAGAGTGTGTATCCTGAAAAACACTCATTACCAGGGTGACACTTCTGGCAGCAGCATCTCCACAGCAGCTCCTCCTTTCTCCGTTTCCCTCTCCTCTCGTCTCTCCTCCGCCCCATCCCCCTCCCCCCGTCTCTCTCTCTCCGTGCTGGATGGAGTGTGTGGTGGAGGGAGGCTGATTCTGTGTGTGTGCAGATGCCTGGAGATCCAGAGGTAAGGAGACGTGTATGAAGTCCAGCTCGGAGCACTCTACAGGAGCGTGATGACCCCAGGCCGACTCCTGCTCCACTGCACAGTGCTGCCCCCCGCTGGTCAGGTCATCTGCAAAGGTGAAAAACAGTGATGTGTTCAGAAAACAAAACTAAGTGCTAGTTACTCAAGTTAGTCACGTCCAAATCCCACCAGCTGGCTTGGTCTCCTTCTATTACATGATGCTAACAAGACATGTGAGACACGTGAAGCTTCACCACATCTTTTGAAACTGCAGCAAAGCCAGTGGAGTTCAACACACTTGGAGGAGAATGCTAACTGCTAATTGCTGCATCAGCTCATAGACGCCTGTGTTGTCTAGCCATGTATTGAGTAATTGGGGGAGAAGGAGAACCATTCTACCCAATCAGAAGGAGACAGGACAATTATGATCTCATATTTATGGATATGGAAGGCTGGGGCATCACCTGAGATCAAATCCATGATGTCCGGACAGTAGAGCTAACACTTTAATGAGTTTAAAAGCAAACAGATGACATCTGGTGAGTTTTTGTTGCCAGGGCTGAGCTGTTGTTGCTCCTAGACATTTCCACTTCTCAATAACAACACTTACAGTTGTCCAGGGCAGCTCTATCAGGTCAGAAATTTGACGAACTGACTTCTGACTTCTGTTACAGCACCACTCTAAAGCCCAATCCCATTTCAGCCCTCGCCTTTAACACTTAGCCCTTACCCTTTGTTTTGCTTGCTCACGTCTAGGGTGGGGTGTCCTGATTGTTGTTGAGATAGAACAGTAGAGTGAAGTGTCAGGGCTACATGACCCACCAAGCAAAGGTTTTTCTTACTCCAAATGGAGTTTTATGAGAAAAAAGAGAAACTGGTGAGATTAGCGACCAAAGAAACCCACAAATGTGAGAATTTTGTCAGTTGAAAATGACAATAATCATCTTATTCTCTTAGTTTAATATCATTTCAGTGTATTATGGTCCTTTTCTTCATAACAAGCATAAAAAATCGCTAGTAGCATGCTAATGTCTCAGTAGCTAGCAAGCTAAACTTACCGTTCCACCTTAAATGGTGCAGCAGTTACATTCTGGGACTCCATTTAAGGTGGAACGGGAAAATTAGAACGAGAATCTGGTGAATATCAGACTTCAGCTTCATATCACTGAAGAATTAGGGGTGGGTGATGATAAATAATTGCCCCCCTCTTTGAAGGCATATGATGCCCTAAATGTAACTGAAGCCCAGCAGTGAGGAGCTGAACTTTACCCTCCTCTGCTGTCACTGCAGACTGGCAGGGTCGCCTACAGAGCAGCGCTGGTAGCTGTTAATGAAGTGATGCTCTTTTTATTTGAGGGTCCCATTTCAGGGGGAGGATTTCAACCACTACCCCTTATAACTCAATTCTAAGGTCCAACACTCAAAAACAAAGGGGTAGGGGTAAAAATAAGAAATGGGACGGGGCCTAAAAGTTTCTGAGCTCTTCACTACTGCTAGTGTTTGACTAAGGAGACTGCATAATTTTATTTCAAGGTTTTTGAGTTTGTCATATGCACAGCAAAAACCTCTTAAAAAAACTTTTTAATCTGCAGTCCTTTAGGTCGACAGCAAAAACTGCACAGATATTCTAAATAGAAGTTAGGAAAAGTATGATATATATATTAGGTACAAATATAGGAAGGCTAGCAAACCTGTGCATGCCCCTTAGTGTGGCTGAAATAGGTTAGCTCACTAATTAGAGGTGTCCACATACTTTTGGCCATAATTCATGTGTGTATCAAAGCAGCAACAATGCCTGGGCATTAACTGCATTAGCCTACTTTCCTTCTTTTTATTAGCCCTCTTTGATAACTGTTTTTATCTGATACCATGAAAAAAGTGAGTCACTGCACTCAGCGACTGTTTTCTAGCAAACGATAAAGCCTCATTCTCCAGCCTCAAAAACACGGAAAGGGCTTTTAGTTCAGAAATTAACTGGTCGTGTGTTAATTATGATAAAAATGTACTTAAATAAAAATAATGAATAAAATTTGGGCCGTACATGTACTCACGGACCAGCTCAGGCCTGAAGGGATGTCAGGTGACCCGGTTGCCTGGGAGACGACCCCAGATGTGTCACTGCAGATAGAGCTGCGTTGCAGAGGCAGTGACTCAGATGCAGTACAGTGATGTGGGTAGGGGTTAGGGGTTATTGCCATGGAGACCAAACCAGGGCAGGTTGAGGACTCACATAGTTCTGCAAAAGAATAATGATATATATATATATTTATATATATATATATATACATATATATGTATATACTATAATCTTTGCTAACTACATGTTTAAAAAATATAAAGATTTGATCACATTTTGAAATGCAAAGTATTCTGGATTTTAATGTTATTATAATTTAATCCCATAATTCTTTAATTTAATTCTATAAATTCAATCCATCTCTAACATTTCTTTATGTTTTACAGCTTTGTATCAATTATCTCAAAGCAACATTATATTAATAGATTTTTATATATTCATCTAGTTTTGTATGATATTTTTATCCATGTATATTATTTATTTATATTCTGCATATAGAGCGAGATTCCAAACTCTTCAACACTAGTGTACATTTATACTAAGCATATTTCCAATAATACACATATGATTTGATATAAAATGCTGTGGTAGCACCTTTCACAATACAGACGGGACACACTCACCCGAAGCCTCAACATCGGCTGACTGGGTCACTCTGTGCTCATCAGAAACAGAGGAAGCAGCGAGGTCACGGTGACCTAGGCCTGGCGGTGATAAACAGCCTGGGAGAAGATTTCCATTAAGTTCAATACACATGTGAAAGTATAGGACAGTGTGTATATGTGTTCATGTGAGTGTGTGTTTGTAAAAGTGCACATCGCTGCTGTAACAAAACCTCATATCTCCATTTTTGTTGTTTTTCAGTTTTTGACATAAATGACGATGAATGGACCGAAAGAAACGGCCCAAAATTACTTAGAAAAAATTCTGGTTCCATTGACTTACATTCAAAGTAAAGTATGGTTTTTCCTTCTACTGTAAAGTTACCATTTCGGAGATATGAGGTTCTGTTCTGACAACAGCGATATATATATATATATATATATATATATATGTGTGTGTGTGTGTGTGTGTGTGTGTGTGTGTGTGTGTGTGTGTCACCTTTGAACATGCTCCTGAATAAGCCGAATCCTTTGTACATTAAAACCACAATGACAAACAAAACGGTCACCATGGTAACTGCCACCACACAAGCAGTCGTCATGACAGCAACGTTGTGGGGCGGGGCCTCCGAGCTCCAGACATTTCCTACATTGTCCCCTTCACTTCCTGCCAAACAACACATCAGTTACACCTTCTGCAAGACCATTTAGGAAAGAGAGAGAGAGAGATAGAGAGAGAGAGAGAGAGAGAGAGAGAGAGAGAGAGAGAGAGAGAGAGATATATTGTGTCTCCTTACTGCACTGTGCGTTTCTGAAGGGGGCGGGGCCACAGGGCAGGCATTCTAAATCCTGAAATCCGTCCAGTCGTCTTTTACTGTAGAACCTTGGCAGAGAAACAACAGGAAAGCTCAAATTAACAAACGATTATTCATCATTCAATTATTAATAAAGTGTAAACTCAGTACTAAGTTATTGTTTTGGCCAAATTCAAATTCTCATTTATTTTAATTTAATATTTATTAATAATATTTTATTCAAATTCTCAGTTATTTTCAAACATAAAAATCCAAAAAAGTGCTGTGTGATTGTCTGTTCTCCACCACTGTATGACCAGTTTATATATTTATATTGTGTATTTTTTTTTAATTATAATTCTGAATCGTATAAAAATGAATCAAATCAAAACAGCACTTGTACAAAAGTCTGTAGACAGCATTTCATCTGAAATAAAGGGTTCCGTTGCTGCAGTAACAGCCTCTACTCTTCTGGGACAGCCTAAATGTTGGAACATTGCTGTGAGGATTTGATTGCATTCAGCCACAACAGCATTAGTGAGGTCAGGTACTGATGTTGGATGATCAGTTCTGGACAGAGACGTTATAAAGAAGGGGAAGCTCATGATGCTCAATGTGGCGCTTGTTTTACTGAGAAAGTCCCACCCCTCAATAAAAAGAGCCAATCAGCTCACTAGATACATAGCGAGCGGGGAAAGCCCCCCTTGTTGATGAGGCCCGTGTAAACAGACAGCCTGAACAACCCAAAAAAACATTTTTTTTGCATTATTTGAGCAAAACATTACAGACTATTTATGAGTTTTGTCAGATTTTATCAGTGATTTGAAAAACGTGTTTGAAACTCTAATTTGACCTTCAGTTTGGAGTTTTTAGGTCACTCCCCATTCAGAGAGAGAGGAGTCTGGTCTTGTATGGCTGGTCTTGTATTAACTCTTCCCAAAGGTATTGGATCGAGCTCCATCACTCCGGGTGGCTTTATACCCCTCTGGCCCACGCTGGCACTGGACATGGTGACCTCAGGCTCATGTGCAGCTGATCTAAAGCGTCCCATTCTATTGCTCAATGCTTTTCTATGGCCAAAACATTTGGACCCATTTTTAGTTTGCGCCACAAAATCAACGAACATACACTGACATGCCGGTAACTATTATTGTGTAGGAACCCCTCTAGCCCCCTCTATGGAACCACCACTAGCTATCACAGCGCCTTGTTGACAACTGGGGTCCATGGCTTCATGGGGTCTGCGCCACACAGGAACCCGACCGTCAGCCCGAAACAACTGGTACCATGACTCATCAAACCATGCCACATGTTGCCAGTCTTCTAGGGTCCAGTTAGTAACCTCACGAGCCCAGGTGAGGCGCTGTGTCCGGTGTCGTAGTGTTAACAGAGCCACTCTGGTGGCCACTCTGCATGTGGGGCCTCCTGGATTGAATGTGGACGTGATTTCTGCCAGAGTCGCTTGTCTGTTTGCACAGAGAATTCTAACCAGACGCTGCCGGTCATGATCATTAAGCACCTGTGGGCGGCCACAGCGCTGCCCACTGTAGGTGGTAATGCCTTCTATGACATATTTCCAGCACATATGTGACACTGTGGATCGAGGAATGTTAAATGCCCACACAACTTCGGAAATGGAATGACCCATCCCTCTGGCACTCACTATCATGCCTCGTTCGAATTCCGATAATTCACATCGCCTTGCCGTGAGCACGCCGGCCAATGTTTGACCTCACTCGCAAGATAACACCTCACAACTTATACAGGTGTGGATGTTCCCAAGCCGTCCCGTGAGGCAACGCAACTAAGCAGAAAAGACGTCCTTCGTTCCTCACAAAACAGACAAAAGGCTAAAATGGACAGACCACTCTCCATTTTGGAAAAGTGAAGGCAGCGTAGGGAGCTTCATCACTTCACTCAGGAGCTGGAACTTTGAGTGCTCCCTCATATATCTCAGATGTTTGGAGCCTAGTTTGAGCTGCTTTTGGAGATGATAGCTCTATCCGTGACAAAGCAGAGGACAAACTAATCTTTTTTGACGTTTGTGGAAAAGTTCTAGTTGCAGGGACACAGCTGATCTGTCAACCTGGTTATCTATCAGAACATGTTAGGGAAAAAAAAGGGGAGAAAAATAAGCTTAAACTTCAGCCTCGGCCTTTTCACTTAGTATATTTTTGTTTTGTTTGTCTTTCCCATTAATTTAAGACTTTTTTTTAATTTATTTCTATGTTTGTATTTATTTTGGAAAATTGTAGACAAGAACTGAAATAAACAATCCACAACAACAACAACAGCCATGCCAGTGTCAGTTCTATTGGTTCAGTTATCATGAAATTTTCATACATACTTTATATTTACACCAATCAGGCATAACATTCTGACCACCTCCTTGTTTCTGCTCTCATTGTCCATTTTATCAGCTCCATTTACTATATAGGTGCACTTTGTAGTTCTACAGTTACAGACTGTAGTCCATCTGTTTCTCTGATACTTTGTTAGCCCCCTTTTACCCTGTTCTTCAGTGGTCAGGACCCCCATGGACCCTCACAGAGCAGGTACTAGTTGGGTGGTGGATCATTCTCAGCACTGCAGTAACACTGATGTGATGGTGGTGCGTTAGTGTGTGTTGTGCTGGTGCGAGTGGATCAGACACAGCAGTGCTGCTGGAGTTTTTAAGCACTGTGCCCACTCACTGTCCACTCTATTAGACACTCCTACCTTGTCGGTCCACCTTGTAGATGTAAAGTCAGAGACGATAGCTCATCTGCTGCTGCACAGTGTGTGTTGGTCATCCTCTAGTCCTTCATCAGTGGTCACAGGACGCTGCCCACAGGACGCTGTTAGCTGGATGTTTGTGGTTGGTGGACTATTCTCAGTCCAGCAGTGACACTGAGGTGTTTAAAAAACCGCACTGCTGTGTCTGATCCACCCATATATACATTTAGAGTATGTGTGTGTGTGTGTGTGTGTGTGTGTGTGTGTGTGTGTGTGTGTACATACCCAGGCAGGCAGTCTCCACACGCTGCGTTGTGTGTGCGCGTACAGGGTGTTATTTCCTGTCTGTTGAGGTGTCGGCAGGTTTGACACATCCGGCAGGAGTGAGAACCCCATTCACCTTTAAACCAGCGCTCCTCACACTGCACACACACAGCGGAGACCCCCACACCGTATCCACACTCCTGAACACAATAAATATATACATATACATTCAAACACACAAACATAGACATTTACACAGTGCATTCAGTGAATTCTGAGCAGAAATGAATGGAATGTAATGCACCTTTCACTGCGTTACTTCTGCTGCGTCCCAAACTGCATACTAGCACACTGAACAGAAAGCATTAGAAGTGCACTCATTCGTGTCAAAGGTGAGGTATAGAAGTGAGACAGGGAGACAGTCCAGCAGCCCCAGTGGCTGATTATAGCTCTGCTGTGTTTAGTGTAAGCTCATATAAAACTAAATTGCTTTAGGTTAGGGGTGCGGGAAAAACTCGATTCTTAGATGCATCGCGATGCGGACGTGAACGATTCTGAATCGATTCATAAATGTCAAAAATCGATTTTCTAAATATTTAATTTATAACGTAATGTTGACGGAATGCAAAAGGCGGAACTGGAAGTGGGTAAGTGCAGCGCCCGGACAGTCTGTGGCGGCACATAACAAAACCACTACTGGATGAGTGAGAAATCCGACCGGCTCCCTCTGCATTAAAGCCAGGTTAGGTCAGGAGTCACAACACACATGTTAAAAAGAGACATTTTGTCCTTTCAACAAAGTCAAACCACCTTGGGAGCCGCGGCATTTAATGTCCAGTATGTCTCAGTATGTGATAATGTTGTAGTACGGGCTAAAAATATAAACGAGAGTGCAGATTTACTTCGCTCTGCTTTAAGCTTTAGTTATAGCCGCTTTCCTCCCATCTCCGCCAGAAAACTTTTCTTCAAAACTAGAAGAGTTTCTTGTAAAATGTCTCAGCGTCCGGCTGTTTTACGAGGCTGAAGTCGCTTCTCATTCACTTCTCGTTCTAATTTTCCCGTTCCACCTTAAATTCTGCCTTAGGCGCTGAATGCAACTGAGGCACCATTTAAGGTGGAATGGGAAAATACGAAAGGGAAGCGAGTTCATTTTTGCAACCTTTTAGAGAAAGACAGTCTCTCATTGTAGATTTAACCAACCGCGCTGCTTATAAATGCGAATAAGTCTCCAAATGTTCGTCTTAATCTCTGTTTTTTCGTTCGCTACTGGCGAGGCCGGACGTCGGTGCTATGTGACCTGCTGTCTGCTGTCTGTTCTCGGTCGTTGAGAACCAGGGCTTTCGCGCCACCATCATATATGTATATGAGCTTATTATTTAAGAGCTTTGGCAGTTTTGTTTGCCATTTTTATTTTTTAATAAAATCTCATGGATTGGAATGTTCTAAACTTCAGGCATGTGCTGGTTATACGGATCTAGTCCCCCATTTAAGCTAACCCTCTCCTCGTAGTGTTTTCTGGACACACATCTGAAGTGTCCAAGTATCTCAATCTTTTTTCAAGGTCATTCTGGCTGTTTTACTTGGCCTTCATTGACCTGCAGGGTTGTAGATGCAGCAACAGTGATGCAGCAAGCCATGCCAGCGTATGTTCACATTAGCAGGCGACAGAGCTAGTAGAATAGCCAATATGAATATCCAGAATAGAGGAAGCACTAATTAATGTTAGCAATGTAGCACAAACCTTTTACTATTTCTTCTCCATTGATTATAAATAAAAGCATGAAACTGTATGTTACACAGTCAGTCAAGAGAGTCTATTATTGCCTTCACTTTTGCTGTTTATGGTAGGAGTGTTAGCCAGCTTGCTAAGTGCAGTGTTAGCTTCTTGGCTAAGCACAGCTGCACGCAAGTCACTGCGCTGCTGCCAACCACACCGATTACATTTTTTTCACTTTCTTTTATTTGATTAGAAAAGGAACCGATCCAATATCAGGGAACATACAAAGTATACAGTAACATGTACAGTAATATTATAATATTGTTTGTTGCTTTAATCTGTTGGGATCTCTGTTGGATTTTACCTTTGGAGGGAAAGTGTGCTGAGCGTGTGTTGAAGCATTGCTGTAGCTAAGCTACTAATAAAGATGATTAATCGCAGGTTTAACCACAAGAAGGCACTTCAGTCAACATTAGGTTAAAGCTCTAAGGACACTGCTGAGGGAAAACACTGCAGTTTAGTATGATGGATTAACACATCAATCCAGCCTTTCTTATTATTATTTCCACAGCAGCTGCATGGAACAGGGCCGATATTGGCCACCGGTTCTAACTAGGTGTACTAGCTGAGTCTATGTGACTGGACTGGACCCAGCTAAAGCACTTCATTTACTTCAGTGGGGTACAAAGATCAGCGTGATCATGACCGCATGAACAAGCTTAAGCTTTGTATAGTGCGAGTCCTGTTTTTAGACAAGTTTCTGCCACAAGGTCACCATGTCCAATGCCTAGCGTGGGCTTGAGGGGTACAAAGCCCCCAGCACTGAGCTGTGGGGCTGTGTAGCAGTGGAGCTGTGTTCTCATGAGTGATGGAGCTCCATGAGTTGGAGTGATCCAGAACTGACCATTCAACATCTGCACCTGACCTCACTAATGCTCAATCAAATCCTCACGGCAATGTTCCAACATCTAGTGTAAAGCCTTTCCAGAAGAGTAGAGGCTGTTACTGCAGCAAAGTCCCAATCAATATCCTTCATTTCAGAAGAAAAGCTGGATAAGAAAGAAACTTTTGGACGTATAGGCTTTCATCCCTCGCCCCTACCACTTAGCCCTTTGCACGTTCACATCTAGGGGTAGGGTGTCCCGATTCTTGTTGAGATAGAGGGGTAAGGCGAAGCTTTAGGGCTACATGACCCTCCAAACTGAGGTTTTTCAGACTCCAAACAGAGAGTTATGAGAAAAAATAAATAAATAGCAAGGTGGCGGCACAAGAGAGTAAAGAAACCCACAAATGTGAGAATTTTCTCTGTTAAAAATTATGATAATAATTTTATTATCTTAGTTTATTGTTGTTTCAATGTATTATGGGCCTTTTCTTCATAACTAGCACAAAAAATCAGTACACTGATGTCTCGGTCTAGCTAGCTAAATTTCCTGTTCCACCTTAAATGGTGCAGCATTTTGGCACCTCAGTCATCAGAACTGCTGCTCCATTTAAGGCGGAATGGGAAAATTCAAACAAGAAGCTGGTGAATGTCTGACTTCAGCTTCATATCACTGAAGAATTAGGGGTGGGTGATAATAAATAATTGCCCCCCTCTGATATGATGCCCTAAATGTAACTAAAGCCCAGCAGTGAGGAGCTGAACTTTACCCTCCTCTGCTGTCACTGCAGACTGGCAGGGTCGCCTACAGAGCAGCGCTGGTAGCTGTTAATGAAGTGATGCTCTTTTTATTTGAGGGTCCCATTTCAGAGGGAAGATTTCAACCACTACTCTGTAACTCAGTTCCAAGGGGCAAGGAGACACTCGAAAACAAGGGGTAGGGGTAAAAATGAGGAATGGGACTGGGCCATAGTGTATATCAGAACTGTAATGTGTTTTAAACAGTGACTGGATTGAAAGTGATGCTCTTTCTCACCTCTTTCAGCTCCTGGCCCGGTGGACACTGCTGACATCTGTGGCATTCACCATGAAAATAATATTCATCTTCCGCACAATCCATCTCCAAGAAGAAAGAGAAAGTCACACATTAAAACAAGTTATCACGTATTCATGGAATTGCAGAAATAATAAACTGGAAAATTTCATGGTCAAATTTTCCTCTAATGTTGTTTTGCTTGTTTAGCTGTATTTAAGTCTAGCTCTCTATTCCACAATGTTGCCTCAGGGTAACAAACCCATTTTCCTCACTTTACAGTGACATGATACACATGCAGTGACAATGAATGGCTTAATATTGAAAGAAGGAGTATAAATACACAATAAATCTCTTACTGCATCACAAAATCGTCCATTTTCACAAACGATTTATAAGAAATTTCAAAAGATTCGGTCAGCAGCGAGTAAAGTGTCAGTTATGCGGCCTTTTCAGAGAACACTGCTGTTCTCGTTTACCTTTCATTTAAATTATTATTATTTTTATTATTTTATGTTTTTGTTTAGTGTGGAAAGCTAATTCTGATCACTTCAGAAATGGCTGGGTCCTTTTTGTTAGCATGGTTCAGCAACTGTCAACCGTAGTTCTAAATGATCGAATGACATTCAACACTTGAATTATTACATAATTATGTTGCATTACAGTAACGTTTTGGGTTTTTTTTAAGTATTTAAACTAATGAACGAATCCTGTATTCAGACATTTTCATTCCGAATATCTGGATAAAATTCTTGTTTTTCACATAAAAGTCTGAATTATCTCTTTCCATTGTAGCACATTGGAACATATGTTGGGGCAATTTCCATCCCTCAAACACCATCAGGCAATAGTGCAGCCTTGTGCATTTTCAGTCATCGCCTCAAAACCATCACAAAGCATTTACAGACTTCACTCATATACTGACAACATGGCTAAGCATTCTGACTAGTTCTCAATCAGAAACACAGGGTCTTCTCATTCTGACATTTTCATTGATGTTAATATATTTGGGACACAAGCTGAGGATTCTGAGCAAGTTATGGGCTTTTACTGGTAACCCTTTGTGTGGTGCTGTTTATATGAATTGTTCTGAGAAATATACTTACTGCTGTGCAATTGTTCACCATGATTCGAGAAATGCACCATTACAGAACAACATTAATGAAGCCCTTAAACTGCCTAAACTTAAATAAACACTTTGCGATTTTTTTTGCAATGAATGTAATTTTTTGAGTCGAATAAGATTCGTTCAGTTGCTTTTTACTACATGGGATGATGTTTTTAGGTTGATCAGTCGATCCATTTTTACACTGTAGATAGAAGAAGTACAGAAATAATCAGATAATAAAAGCAAACAAAGAAAGAAACAAATCCCTGTTGGAACGAAACCTCGCATCTCCATTTTTCTCGTTTTTCATGTCATCATAATGACATGATGAATGGACCAAAATAAACAGCCTGAAATGACTGGGAAAAAATGCTGGTTCCATTGACTTACATTAAAGTAAAGCATGCTTTTTCCTTCTCCTGTAAAGTCACCATTTTGGAGGTACGAGATTTTGTTCCAACAGCAGCGAAATAAATAAGTGAATGTGTGAATAGTAAAGAAGCAGGCGGTCCAGCTCAGGGCCTGCAGCGTTTGCAGTTTGGGGTCATTATGGGGAGCAGAGGGAGGAAAACAGCGGAGAGGCTTTCAGAGCCAGACTGTCCAGCACAGACACACTAATATTAATCAGCTCACTTCATACAGCAGACACTGTTAGTGTGTGTGTGTGAGTGTGAGTGTGTGTTTCCTCCTCTACTCTGACAGGTCTCACTCTTCACTCTCACAGCAGGTCCTAAATGACTGAGTCTATGAGTCACTCAGTCCAGTCTGGGTGGTTTACAGTCCACCCTGTATAGTACAGAGCTGGAGTTCCTCGTGCAGCGCGAGGGCTTCACCTCGCCGCTCTGTCAGCATGCAGAGCGAAATCAGCCGCGCGCTCGGTGAGCTCGTGCCTTATCCACGCTGCCGTTTCCGTTTCCATCACAAAGCTGAGAAACTCCTGATTAAATTCTGAATTAATTATTATATTCTTACCTCTTTTCCCCTCGAGCCCTGCAGCCCGCTCAGTCTCCGCTGCACCTCTCTCTCTCTCTCTCTCTCTCTCTCTCTCTCTCTCTCTCACACGCGCTCTCTGGCATGCCTCGACATGTCCCCGCGCTGCTCCGCGAGCGCACTAACGCAAATTTAAAATGCCGCGTGCGGAAAAAAGTGAGCGGTGTAAACAAATCTGGGCAATATATAAATATGTAGATATAATATACATACACCGCTCAGGCATAACATTCTGACCGCTTCCTTGTTTCTACGCTCATTGTCCGTTTTACACGTTGTAGTTCTACAGTTACAGACTGTAGTCCATCTGTTATATATATATATATATATATATATATATATATATATATATATATATATATATATATATTTTCCTGAACGGCATGCCGCAATATGTGTGTGTATATATATATATATATATATATATATATATATATATATATATATATATATATACACATTAAACACTGGAATAAATATAAATATTTGTATAGTATAATACAGAAGTCAACAGTCAAAATGTGCTGTTTTAAGTTTTTCAGTAAAGTTATAAGTAATAAAAAGTCCAAAACTCGGTTCAGACAGAGTTTTAAACACCTCAGTGTCGCTGCTGGACTGAGAACCCAAAAACATCCAGCCAACAGCGTCCTGTGGGCAGCGTCCTGCGACCACTGATGAAGGACTAGAGGATGACCAACACAAACTGTGCAGCAGCAGATGAGCTATCGTCTCTGACTTTACATCTACAAGGTGGACTGACGAGGTAGGAGTGTCTAATAGAGTGGACAGTGAGTGGACAGTGTTTAAAAACTCCAGCAGCACTGCTGTGTCTGATCCACTCAGGCCAGCGCAACACACACTAACACACCACCACGTCAGTGTTACTGCAGTGCTGAGAATGATCCACCACCCAAACAGTACCTGCTCTGTGAGTATCCTTACCTTACGGTGAAGAACAGTGTGCAGAGAAACAGATGGACTACCTCAGAGACGCGACTTGGCTTCATTCATGCTAACATTAATTAATGCCAACTTCATTAATGCAACCTTATTAACTTGATAAATGCATGGGTTCATTAACTTTACTTATGATTACTTATTAACTTTATTAATACAACTTTATTTACTTCTATCAAATCAAATTTCTACAAGCTCTTTAGTAGAATTTAATGCCTCTGAAAAATCCCTCTCTGAACGTTACTACATGAAATGGTTATGAATACTCTACAATGTCTAAGACAGACATGGTTTTGGATAGTAAATAAAATGTCTATATTTGTGTTGTAGTCATGGCGACCCCTGGTTCCTATCACCACCACTGTAAAGACATCTGAGCCATTTCACACCAAACCACTCTGAATCAGTGTTTTGAATTGGCCTTCAATTTAATTGCCCTGTCGGACCCAGACGTGAAGCTTCAGTACATCAAAATGAACACAAGGTGGCACCAGAGTCTCACAGCTTTGACCTCTGACCTCAATTCCTGACTCCCCGGACATACAAATGAATGTCAAACCTAGATTTTCTTTTTTTTTTCATTCCAATTCTAAGCATTGCTGGAGGAACGAGCTGAACTAGCATGTTTTTAGTGTGAGTATCTCAGCCAGTTACACCCATTATTGTGTTTATCTGATGGTTTTGTGACTTGATTGGGATTTGAAATCAGCTATTAAGGCAGCAGGGTGGTGTTTTGACACAAAAATGAGACTTGAAAATTGGAGTAAGAAATTACGTTTAATTGTGAAAGAAAAAAGTATATTGAGTAAGAGCCTGGGGGGTAAAATGAGCATGTGCTTTGTTTATTAGCAAGATGTGCAAGGTATAATCTACATTCACTGATATGACCTCAACAAGCTTAGACATTTGTCAGTATCTCTAACTCTCTGTCTGTCTTTCTGTCTCTGCTTGTACGTTTGAATGAAAGGGATCACTTTTTGGAAAGAAAATGTTGATATCCTATCACAGCTGGGATAAATAGGGAGTGTAAGTCACTCATAACTAGCACTGAGTATCAGAATGAATTACTTAAATACAGAGCCTTGAAAACCCCCCATTGCTGAAGCCCCCACACTACACAGCTTTCAAAACACCCACACTGCTGAACCCACACTATGCAGCATTAAACCCCCTCTACCTGCTGACCACCCTACTAGCCAGTCTTCAAAACCCCCACACTGCTGAGCCCCCCACTACACAGCCTTCAAAACATCCACACTGCTGAACCCCCACTACAGTGTTCAAAACCCCACACCACTGAACCCCCCCACTACACAGTGTTCAAAACACCCACACTGCTGAACCCCCCACTACACAGTGTTCAAAACACCACACCACTGAACCCCCCCACTACACAGCCTTCAAAACCCCACACAGCTGAGTGATTATAAATGCAAATGTGAAAACGTCTACAGTGGCGCTACGGACCCTGGCGACCCGGTACGCCCACCTGCCGGGATGTGCGCATGTTTAGCTTTTTGCAACTTTAACTATCTTATTGTTAGCTGTTCCAACATTCCCAGCTAACATGGCTAATCTAGTGTTTTGGCTATAGTTATTTATCGCTCTGTAGACATTAACTGACGGTATTGTGCTCTGATAGCTGTGAAGGAATTTTTCTTCAAAGTATTTACGTCCTTTATTCAGTTTGGACTCCACCATCGTTGTGTGTGTGGTTCTCCAACCATTCTGGACACGTCCTTGAATTCCAATCATGGCAACTATGACGTAATACAAATGCCTGTATTCCTGAGGTTAGTAACTGTCTGTGAGGCAATAGCGGAACTTGTTTTACCCAGGATTTACACATTTCCTTTTCTTGCACTTATTTGTGCTACTTAGCCACATAGTTTTTCATTTACCACACTTGCCAACCCAACAGTCAACCACATAAGGCACATTAAACTGAGCCTGCAAGGCAGAGCCAGGGAGTGGCAATCACACAAGCACCTGATCTCCTGAAGCAAATACTCACTGTTTAGCTTCCTTATTTTCTTATCATAAGATTTTTTTTACCTGAGCTGCTTCCAAATTTTCTTTTTCCAGTTCACATACTCTGGTAAGCTTAGCCTGAAAATTACAGACATGATCTAACAGATTAATAGGAGAAGCGTTGTCACCCAGGCATTTCTCTTTCAATAAATTCAATGGCCTTCTCGCGGAATGGCCAAAAACAAGCTCAGCTGGACTAAACCTAAGAAATTCCTGATTCACCTCTCTAACAAGGAGCAGTATAAAAATTCTACCAAAAAACCATACACAAAATTCGTCCCTTGGTCAGACTGGACAACCCTTGGCAAACCAAATACTGTGAAGAATGTGATCAATGCTTTGGAAATTACAGCAGCAGTGACTTTACGCAATGGGACCCCTTCAGGTAAACAGGTTGCAGCACACATAATAGTCAGCAAATCCTGATTTCCTGACAAGGAGTGGAGAAGAGGTCCAACACAGTCAGTTAGAATGTGCTCAAATGGTGCCCCATTTGCAGGAATAGGATGTAATGTGCTGTAGGATTTTCTGGTTGGGTTAACCAACAACTTGACAGATGTGACTTGTACGACAATGCTGCGCCACATCTGGCTCAACAGCAGGCCAGAAAAGGTGTCTCGGCACGTTTCAAAGTCTTTCTCGTTCCTAAATGACCAGCAAGAGAGTAGTGAGTTTTTCATTCACCAGTTTCTTGTGGATTTTGAATGGAATGGAAAAAACCCAAAATAAATTAAATATGGCTAAATTAAATATAACCAAATATGGCTAAAAGACTTTAAAGCTCGGACAAGGTGGAAAAGTTACAACGTTGCCACAACCGAAATGCAAGAAGAGTGATGGAAAAGGGCTTTTTGGATAAACGATGACATATCAAGCCATAAGTCACATGATTCTGTGATTCCTACAGATGGTCCGATTGTGGTGCGTAGCTTTACGATCACTTTCAACATTCTGCAATGCCTAATCCAGGGGTCGGCAAGCCAAATATTAAGAAGAGCCATTTGTCAAGTTTCAACAAAAATCTCACCACCTTGGGAGCCACAACATTTCATGTCTTTTTTAATGAAGTAATGTTTCACCATCTTGGCTGTAAATACATCTCAGTATGTGCTGATGTCCAAGTTTAGGCTAAAAAATCTAAACAAAAACACAGTCTTACTTTGCTCTGCTTTAAGCTTTAGCTCAGCTGTAGCCCCTTTTCTCGCATCTCCAGCAGGAAACTTTTCCTCAAAAGCAGAACAGTTTTCTTGTAAAATGTATCGCAACGTTCAACTTTTTACGAGGCTGAAGTCGCTTCTCATTCTCCAGCTTTTTGTTCGAAATCTCCCATTTCACCTTAAATGGTGCCTGAGGCGCCAGAATGTAACTGCTGCACCATTTAAGGTGGAATGGGAGAATTCCAACAAGAAGCTGGTGATTGAGAAACTGACTTCTGCTTTGTGACTTTTTAGTGTTCCGGTTTCTCGTCGCAGATTAAACGTATCAGGAAACCAGCTGGAGTGATTTATAAATGCTAATAAGTCCATTCGTGTCCGAATGATTGATGTTTGTTTTAAATATTTCTCTTTGCCTTTTCTTTAGCTACTAGCTAGGTGAGATTATCTGCGTTGCTATGGTGACCAGCAGCCTGTGCACTGATCTTCAGGGTTAAAGGGTGAATTGGCAGTAATACGTTAACTCCAGCGTTTAAGACCATTTATTGTTAAAGAGCCACGTGTTGCCGATCCCTGGCCTAATCCAGTGCTTGTTTGAAAAATGGCTCCCGGAACTGTCTAATGCGTTTGCGTTCCCAGATGTAAGGTAGACATTGTCTGGGTGGCACCGAGATTTCTGTCCCCATTAGGTGGCCAATACTCGTCCTGAGCTGCAAATAACACAGCCATAAAAAGATGGTAAATGGCTGTAAAGATGATTCTATTTAAAGCAAAATCAGAGTTAAATCTCTCCATCTTTCTCGTTTTGATGCAGCCCCGAATCACCGATTTTTTCTGCCGAAACATCGTAAAGGTATCGTTTGTGAGATGTCTAAATGGGAACCCGGCCAGTGATCATGCACAAGTGCAAAATGTCAAGCTGGTAACATGTTGGAACTACAACTTCATGTACAGTAATCCTGCCTGGACAGGAGTCCATTTCCTCACTAACACTCCATCCAGAAAACCCATTATGAACTGCTTCCTCTGAAAGAACCTCTTTAAGGAGTGGAGACAAAGTCGGGTCTTTCTTCTGTTCATCTGATGAAATCACCTTGCCAAACCCTGTAAGACCTGAATCCCCTTTTTGCCATAAAAGTATCACAAAGTGAAATATCCAATAAATTATCTGAACTCTTGGCCTTGACTTCCTTTCTCTTAAACATGGACTTTTATCGGCACACACGGGAAAAGCATCAGGGTATACCTGCTCAAAATAATCTGGGGTTTCCAAACTCTGAGGCGAAGACGTCACCTGAGGAGTGTATGATACTCTTCCTCCAACTAAGTCATTTCCAAAGATAAATGAGTCTTTCTATTGGGATCTGGGCACAGAGGGCAACTACAACCCCACCAGAAACCAAATCTGATTGGAGATGAATGTTATGCAGAAGCATGGACAAAAATCCCTCACCAATCTGTTTAACAAGAGCCTCAGAACTCAAAGGAGACTCATCATTAAAAAGCAGTACATCCTGAAGGATTGGAGAGCGAAAAGCTTTGTTATCTCTCCAAATGTTATTGTGCTGCTTCCAGAGGCGTGGACTTGAGTCATGCGACTCGGACTTGAGTCCGACTCGAGTCACGAATTTGATTACTTTAGACTCAACTCGAGAAAATCGATAAAGACTTGGGACTTGACTTTGACTTCAACACCAACAACTTGGACTCAGTTTGGAGTGTCATGTCTCGGAAAGACTCTTTGAATGAATGTTTCCTGCCGTAAACTGACTAAACAGCGCCGCCGTCAGACGTCTGTCACTGTGCTCATGCTCAGTTTATTTCATTTTAGCAGTGGTGGACGAAGTACACAAATCATGTACTTGAGTTAAAGTAGAGATACCCAAGGGTAAAATATTACTCCAGTAAAAGTAGAAGTTCCTCCCTTTAGACCTCCACTTGAGTAAAAGTACAAGAGTATTTGCCTTCAAATGTACTTAAGTATCAAAAGTAAAAGTACTAAAAGATTAATTATGACTCTGATGTCCTATTATCATTTTTATAACAAGTCTCTGCTTCATTAACTCATTTTAGGTGAAAATACTCCAGTGTCTCTCTTGGTAAACCAGTCTTTTAATAGAATGTCATTAGTTAGTGACGCTGTTGTCTATTAAAATTATCATAAGCACAAAACACTGAAGGTAAACAGTTTCCATCAGGTAGAACTGAGGGGCTCTGAAATCACTTTTTACAAACAAGCAAAGTTTCAGTTTAAGATCATTTACAACTTAGTTACAAGTTTAAGTTTAATAAAAGACTTTAAACTCAGAGTCACAAATGAGTTT
The DNA here is from genome assembly GCF_904425465.1 of Colossoma macropomum. Lineage (NCBI taxonomy): Eukaryota > Metazoa > Chordata > Actinopteri > Characiformes > Serrasalmidae > Colossoma > Colossoma macropomum. The sequence goes on along the minus strand of NW_023494794.1, from coordinate 11,163,175 downwards.
CCTTTACTAAACTGCATCTGTAGGTCTCTGTTCATAAACATAAACTAGCCAAAACTAATTTACTATTAAATGAAATTGTGTTTGTATGAATTCAGAATAAAGACACGTCAGCCACAACTGCATATGAGTACATATTTCTATATTGTGGTCTGTTTACACAAAGTTAGGTTAGTTCATCATTTATGTTGAATAGACTCTCCCAAAATTTTACACTGCTGCACTGATGTTGAACCGTGTGCTGCACTGGGTCGGTATGACTAACAGGTCAAAACAAGCTCAAAACAAAGTGACCGCTGTGCCCTGATTGGTGTTCTTGCTTTGTGCTTCTTTCGTTTTGACATGTTACGTTTTTATACACACATAAACCAAAAGGAGCGACAGATTTCTCATAATGTAGTGGAGTAAAAAGTGAGATATTTGACTTTGAAATGTGGTGGAGTGAAAGTAAAAAGTCGCCCAAAATGGAGATACTTCAGTAAAGTACAGATACACCAAAAAACTACTTAAGTACCGTAACGAATTACATTTACTTCGTTACTGTCCACCACTGCATTTTACAAGACAAGAGGGATTAGAGCTCAAGTTCGCCTTTAAAAGCTGGAAACAAGCAAAGCATCAACAGCATCAATGCGCCTTCGCTCAGCGCTTAAACTCCAGTCTTACTGGAGAAACTCACCAAATGAACTGACCATTTTCCTCATGGTAGTAAAACAAAAGAAGCACAGCATCTCTGTTCAACCAATTTTAGCAGCTTCGTATTGGTATTTGTTATTCCACCTTAAATGGTGTCACAGTCAGGTGCCGGAACAAAACTGCTGCACCATTTCAGGTGGAACCGAAAATTCAAATAAGAAGCTGGTGAAGAAAAGTCAACTTCAGCTTCAGTTTTTTCCATAAATGTTGTTCAGCTTGGTCATTTTGGCTTCTGTTGTCATCTAAATTCAGTTTAAACTAGCAGTTGCTTTTAGTGCTGACCTAGTTTTTCATTTTAATCCTTTATGCCCAATATTTCCCAAAAATCATCAGACATATCTTCAAGTTCAGTAGTATTTTAAAATTGTTTTCATGTGTAGTTGCACTACTCTTTGTGTGTACAGTACACCTGTCACGGTTATCTGTCTACCATGGATTTTGTATTTTAGTTGGAAGGGTAAAAAAAAACAATAAAAAATGAATATACAGCCATAAACTGCTAACCTGCTGTCATTAAAAGGCTACAGCACTGTTACCATTATTCAGTGTTATGGCCCATAGCTGAAGAATGCAGACTGACTTGTTTAGGTCTCAAAGATTAGGACGACTGACTTGAGACTCGCCTGTACTCACTCGGGACTTGATTCAAGACTTGACTATCTAGACTTGGGACTGGACTTGGGACTTGCATGTGAAGAATTGAGACTTGACTCAGGACTTGAGTGTGAAGAATTGGGACTTGACTCTGGGGCTTGAGTGTGAAGAATTGGGACTTGACTCAGGGGCTTGAGTGTGAAGAATTGGGACTTGACTCGGGACTTGAATGTGAAGAATTGGGGCTCGACTCTGGGCTTGAGTGTGAAGAATTGGGACTTGACTCAGGACTTGAGTGTGAAGAATTGATACTTACTTATTACTTGCAACTCAATGACTTGTTGCCACCTCTGGCTGCTTCGCCTTAAGATCAGATGTCCAGGAAACAAGAGGACAGAGTGGTGTCCCAATCGTATAGGTACCCGGCATCCAGCAGGTGCCAGCAATCAGGAAGCAAGTGTCCCGTCAGCTACTGAAAAGAACAAAAACCCAACACAAACAAGGAAAAAGCAAGAAAGAACACACAGAAATCATCAGGCCTTGTCTGAAGGGCCCTCTGTTGTTTAGCTCCTCAAAACTGATGATGCTGACAGTTTTCTGACCCCACTAAATAGTTTCCAATGCGCTGCGTAAATGGTGGACACCATTTGATGATACAGAGTCTGACTGGACTGCTCGTAGGGAAATATACTGCCACATTCATCAGGAGAACAGCAGTTATGATTCAACAGTTCAATAATTTCATTTTCCAGCTCATCTAAAGTTTTGAGAAGCATGTTTGCTTGGCGCTGGGTGTACATAAGGTGTGTGTGTGTGTGTGTGTGTGTGTGTGTGTGTGTGTGGTTTCTGTGTGTGGATTGGTGTGTAAACTAAGCCAAGACCTGTTTGGTTTCTGACGTTTTACTGGCTTTAGTTTTAGCACTGCTGCTACAAAGCTAATGTAGCTAACAAGTAGCAGAAGCCTGTACTCCACCAATTAGCACTGTACCTAAATCATCACACAATAGCCTTAAATCATGTTGTTAAGTAATCTCTGATAGATTTGCTTACACTTTAAAACCAAAGATGCCAGAAAGGCCTAGAGTTAGCATTAGCATAGCATTTTCAGGGAACATTTTTAAAGACCCATTTTTGTAAATGAGATCTGCAAATTTGAAGAACCTTTTTATAATATTATAAGTTCTCTCTAGGACCGTACACTCAAGCCAAGAACCATTTAGGAACCTAAGACCTCATTTATAGAACACTTGTATGTACAGATTTGATCCTAAGATCGTTGTAGGTGGAAAATGTCCAGTTAAGTAGTGATTTATAAAAGTGAATTTGACACAAAAATGTACAGGGATGAATGCAAGTTTGAAACCTGACATACAAACGAAAGTCTGATACATGGTTTGTAAATGTTATGAATGCAGTTAGTTTTTATTCTTTTATGAAATACTAAAAACAACCGAAAAGAAAATTCTAGCATCATTTGTACAGTTTCTTTCAAAGGCCTCAAAAAAAATCTCCCTTACAATTCTATTGCTGAGGTACGCCAGATGGGTAATCTACATAAAAAAATATCTGGCTACCACTTAGCATGTTACACCAGCTTCGACCAGTAGGGGGCGTTTTTGTTGTTTTTCACTAGGGAGCAATCCCTCAGCTTTTGCCTTCAAACGCACGCCACCGGAAATGAGCTGCTCGGGCACGAGAGGACCATCTAAAAGAGGCTCTCCATTCACTTCCATTCATTTCAGATTGATTTCAGGCCAATAATAAAGGCACACATGCACCGTTTTAGATCACCACACCGCCCTGTCCTCATCTACAGAGACTGGACCATCTGTCATTTGATCCACAGGCCTGACCTTCACTTTATAGCTTCAAAATAAACGTTTTTCTGTGACAAAGAAATCAATGATCAATGATTTTTTCTTGAAATCTTTTCTTTTTTTCTTGAATCTATAGTTTTTACATACATTTTATTATTTACTATTTATTTATGTATGTATTTATGGTGTAATACATGAATTTAGTTTGATTTATGCTTTATTTTGAATGTAAAATAATAATACTACCACTAATAATAACACTTATTTACAATTGTTGTTATTATTATTATTATTATTATTATTATTATCATTGAAATAAAAAATTAAATGCTCCTTCAACAAGTTCACACAGTTCCTACAAACAGTTCGGTAATTTGAACTACTCGTCATTAAGGCGCCTGCGCAGCCGTCGAGAAGCTGATCAGGAAGTGAGACTATTGACCTCACCTGGGTCCAGTTTTGTATATACTGTCAATGTGGGGAGCTGAGTGGCTAACAATTAGCATGCTATACTAGCTTCAACCACAAAGGGGTAGCTGCCCATCCCAACACCCCCTGTCGCTGCCCCCACCCTTGTATCCTTTGTGGAGCAAATGGGAAAATAAAATCACTGGGGTGCTAGCTGGCTAGCAATTAGCATGCAGTTCCATCTTTGACCACAAGGTGGGCAATTCAGTCCAGTTACAGGTGTATACATTGTTGAGTGGTTCTGTTTTATTAATATTGACTATAATTCCAGCTCTGGAAGAAATTTTCAGCTTTTCAAGTGACAGTAATAGATCATATATGATAGCTACATGCTACCCCAGCTTAGCCAGAGTTTCTGTATTGTTTCTAGCAGAACATAATGGCTCATAAACATCAGTGTAGCTACTTTGTCTTGGTAATTAAAGCACATAATAAAACCTATTAGAGATTTCTCAACAACTGCACCGGGTTTGAGGTGAGCATGTGATGATTCAGTGCAGCAAATTGAATGGAATATTAGCTAATTGGCTAACTACCTTCCCCACAGACAAGCTTCCTGCACTTTAGCTCCAGTGCTAAAGCTAAAGAAGCACCAAACATGTCAAAGCTGATGGACTACATTTGGAGTAGGGAGCGGGTGAGTGGATTTTTGGCTGATCTATCATGTTTTAGAACGGAAGAATTACGCGCACTTTGTAGGACGTGATTTACTTCTACAGCGGAAGGAAGAACCCGAGTGCTTTACAGATAAATAACCGCTGAGCGTCAAGGGTTTCGCATTATTTCACTTGTTAAAATCACACACACAATGGTTTTATGTGCATATGTGGGAATATAAAACACTATAAAACGGAAAATTAAGTTTTAATGAAATTCAACCTGGTGGAGTTCACTTAATGCTGACGTTTTTACTTTGTGTGAGTATTGCCGGTGGGAGTTTTGTCTACGAAGGCCATGAGCGAGAGCCAAACATCAACCAGCTGCAGAGCGAGCGAGAGAGGGTCTAGTTAGATTAAGATATATTAGCATGGCTTTATCTTGCCAATGCAGGCAAACTAATGCCACTCCAAGCTTTCGCAGTAATTTTCCACTGTTGCTTCAAAAGCCAGTAGGGCAGCGCTGGCATTGACCAACCACAAAATGACAAAGATGTCATTCACCAGCTTTTGAATTTCACTCATCAGGCTAGCAACCTGCTTGGCATCGTCCCTGGATGGTCACAGCCACGACTAGCTTTGCTTTCCTCATCTGCCAAACAGCTAATTTGGCTAAGTGAGAGGGAAAAAGCAAACCCCCAGATTTTACACTCCTGTCTGTACAAAGAGCAAACGACCCTGAGCTTCTTCCCGACAGGCGTAGAGTGATTCAGATGCCATAAACAAGCTTTTCCAAGTTTTCCTGACTTAGACCATACTCTTTTTATATCTCATCCCTTATCTGTCCCGCTCCAAGGCCACGCTGGATTCGAAATACTTTTCCATCCTAACTCAATATCGCCATGACACAGGCTGACACGGCCATGAGGATCCATCCAGCACCTGCTGCTGATTCCCCAAAGCCCTCGGAAGCCCATCCTCCACTTTCCCCACACTAGCCAGCGCAGCTCATAGACCTGCTAATCTAACGCTGCCATTGTTATACATTTCAAAACTGCGTCCTGCCGTAGAAAGACTATCGTTTGAGTCCACGACATGCACGGTGTGTAAACATCTGCTGCCTTTTTGAGCTTGAAGATCGTCATTGTCGAAAAAAGTATTTTTCTTTTCCAATATTTATTTATTTATTTTTTTTTACAGTACACAGCTGCTGTTCCTTTACACTGCGTGAGGATTTCATGATCAAGGGACCAGTTGAAATGCTCCAAAATGACTTGCCGTGAAATATTTTCATAGTCAGTGAAAAGTTCATTTGAAAAGTTCAGAAAGTTTTTGCTTCCTTCTTATTTATTTATTTACATATTTACTTACTTTGGCCAGAGACAATACATTAATAGTTTATTCAAACTTTTAGTGCTGATTTCTAGGCTAAATCTCTGTCCAGGCTTTTAATGCTTTTTTTGCTTGTTTTGTTTTTGTTTTTAATTGTTTTACTTTTTTGCTGTTGAATTCTGTTTCCACATTTATGCTACATAGCGGACAGCAGGGCTCTACCTGACAATTTGAAGCTGGAATAATCATGTCTCTACATCAGAGGCTGGTGGGGCCTGGCCCCACCAGATGTCGCTGTGGAGCAGTGCAAGACAATAATTCAATATAACAACTTATAAATATTTTTTTCTTCTTAACTAACATTGTTACATGTTTATTATGTATGACAATGGTAGCATTGCCCAATACATTGCAAATGTCCTCCTGTGCATGTCGTTTTGTGAGTGCGGGGCCCGTCAGCGCTCGTCTAAACCAAGTGAGCAGTTAAAAACACTCTGTGCTTGTTCAATATGCTGTCAATATCCAGCTGTGGGGCTCGATCACGTTGGCCCCAAGCTGAGAGCAGCTAATAAAACATAATAGATGTACATTTACAGACATTTAGTAAACATTGTTTACGGTCTGGGTGTTGCTATGCAGATAGCCACTGGTCCTCATCAGCTGTGATAGCCATTCATAATAGCAAGGCAATACAATGAGTCAAGTGAAAAGTGTAATAAAAGTTATATTTGGTTCCAGCCGTTCGAGCAGAAATTAGAGATTAAACATTTGGGACACACCAGTCAGAGGATTTCAACATCATTCAGTCTGGAAAGGACAAAAATTGCTCGTTCAGTCCAGAGAGGTTCAAAAGAAAAACATGGCTAACTGTGAGTGTAGCTAAAAACACTCTTCTGCTTTCCTTGCCTGCTCTTGCTTTGCTATCACTTGAATCCATTCATGGGTTGGTGGACTTTGAGAGAAAAGGTTTTTGACGAGTTTGCCCAGATGAAAGATCGTCCTGCATCTTTTCTTTTCAAGCAGTGATCGTCACTGGTGAGTCATTCTGCATTATTACAGGCCGTGTTATTCCTAATGTCTGGAAAGCAGCGTGTTTCCCTGCTCTGACATGTTGCTTTGGATGTGTATTTGCAGACCACAGTGATCATTACTGCTAGACAACTTTGGATTTGTAATGCGATGCTGTATAACAAGATTCTGTGAGATCTAATGTCGTTATCATATCACTCATATTCCGTCTCCACTTCCACGAACTCCTGCACCTCGTTACGTTAACTTGTGATCTATTGATGGAGTGCGTTTATGTTCGGGGGGATGCTGCCCCTACAGTTTATTGTGCCCCACCAGGCTTTCTGTGCCAGAGATGCCACTGTAAGCAATGTATACTACAAACCAACACCTGAACCTGTACAGTTCCACCCGAAATAATGGGAAGTGCCGTGTTTCAGTTTGGCCCATGGGTGGGTTCACTGTAACAGGCAGAGGGTCAGTTTAACACCTGCTAGCAAAGTCTGAATTAGTGCAAACAGAGTTAATTCAATATAATACCATGTTCAATATATTTTCCAACCATACTGTGTTATATATTATCTATAAGACAGACAGACAGATCAACTGATAGATACATCCATCCATCCATCCATCATCTACACCGCTTATCCTTCTGGGTCGCGGTGGGGTGCTGGAGCCTATCCCAGCTGTCATTGGGTGGAAGGCAGGATACACCCTGGACAGGTCGCCAGTCCATCGCAGGGCAACTGATAGATACACACACATCAAATTATATTTGAACACTGACGCGACTCTGTGTTTCAAACAATGACAGATTTATTGTTTGTCCAGTGAAGGACAGCAAATAACAACTTAGCACATCAGTAAACTATGGAACACTGTTTCTGAATAACTACAGCTTTACCAGCTGTTAATGCCAAATTCGTTAATATAGTTATTTAAAACCAAAACACTGACATCCGAAAGATACTAATAAAGCGAAAAATCCCTGTTTTGTGATGTTTCTCTTTTTCATCTTAAAATCTGTGTAAATATTTGGAAAAAAAGAACAAATTTACCTTATTAGTCTTTGTGTACTGAAGGTTTTTGAGCTGTAACGCCGTGTGAACTAACCCCGCAGTGTGGAGCCTGGACTTAAGCCCAGCTAAGTGCTATGAGCTTGTCAGCTGCTTCAAAACGGTGCTGCGTTGTAGGAAACAACGTAGTGATTAAAGTGATATAAGTTTGGATTCTGTGATTCACACAAACAGCTCAGTAACCAAACAAAACTTGGTGAAAAAAATGACCTATATACCCTGAAAACACTCTTTGGCTCAGATCTCTTTAAAATGCTGACCAATCACTCTGAATTTTGGTGGGAGACTGCGGCTAGGAAATGTGGTAATGTGGCCAGAAGCTCACGCTGCTTGACCTTCTTATCATTCTTGATCATTCTCAGCACTGAAGTAACACTGATGTGGTGATGGTGTGGTGTTAGTGTGTATTGCACTGGTACACACCACCACCACGTCAGTGTCACTGCAGTGCTGAGAATGATCCACCACCCAAATAGTACCTGCTCTGTGAGGGTCCATGGGGTCCTGACCACTGAAGAACAGGGTAAAAGGGGGCTAACAAAGTATCAGAGAAACAGATGGACTACAGTCTGTAACTGTAGAACTACAAAGTGCACCTATATAGTAAGTGGAGCTGATAAAATGGACAATGAGCGTAGAAACAAGGTTATATGTTATAATATATATAATGTTATGCCTGATCGGTGTTTACATCCACTTTTTGGTCAAATTAAAGTCCTCAAATGTAATAATTTCCAATCCAAAAGCTGTTGTGTAAATGGATAACTGTAATCAAATCTGATTAAAATGTGTGATTTCATGCACCGAATCGCTTCCTTCAGAATTTCCATCGAAACGTTACACCCCGGGTTAGGAAACACACAGCGCAGCTCATTAATTGAAGGCAGAGCTCATAAATAGTGTGAATGACTGTAATGAGTGTGCTAAGAGCTTCGTCCTCAGCAGTAATTTCTGAAGGTGTGTCAGCGGAAGAACAGGAGGAACTTCAGAGCGCTTTACTTCTGAAAGCAGCTCTCCAGCTCTTCTTCACATCCAGCTTTCTCAGAACTGACTCAGCTCCACAGTGCAGAGTGTTTAATGTGATAGTTTAAAAACAACAAATACAAAATTTAGTTCTCCATAAAAGCAGTCGATCACCTGAGACACGCTGGGTGTCAGAGGTTTGCTGCCTTAGTTTTAGCTCCGGAGCTACGCAGCTAATAGCAAATGAGTACAAAAGCTTACAGCTCAAAAATTAGCGTGGCGCTTTATCTTCGCATTTGGGGCCTCTTTTTTCTCCTACTTCTCTGAGTTCAGGCAGTCTGATGTCCCCAGTATTTTACAGTAATTACAATTTTTTTTTTTCTTTTTCAATTATAATTATTCAATTATTTATTTATTTATTTATTTATTCAAGTTTACTTGGTTAGCTCTCTGTGTTAATTTTTTTGTACTCTGTGAATCTTGTCTGGTGTAATGATGACCAGTGGCAGGGTGGATAAGAGTGGGCGGGATGGGTGGAGTTGGTTTGGGATGGAGTATTTGGTGAATTGGGGGTAATTGTTGGGAGTAACTACACAAAATCTTTGCATACACCGATCAGGCATAACATTCTGACCACCTCCTTGTTTCTATGCTCATTGTCCATTTTATCAGCTCCACTTACTATATAGGTGCACTTTGTAGTTCTACAGTTACAGACTGTAGTCCATCTGTTTCTCTGATACTTTGTTAGCCCCCTTTTACCCTGTTCTTCAGTGGTCAGGACCCCATGGACCCTCACAGAGCAGGCACTATTTGGGGTGGTGGATCATTCTCAGCACTGCAGTAACACTGACACTGGTGGTGTGTTAGTATGTGTTGTGCTGGTCTGAGTGGATCAGACACAGCAGTGCTGCTGGAGTTTTTAAACACTGTGTCCACTCACTGTCCACTCTATTAGACACTTCTACCTTGTCAGTCCACCTTGTAGATGTAAAGTCAGAGACGATAGCTCATCTGCTGCTGCACAGGTTGTGCTGGTCATCCTCTAGTCCTTCATCAGTGGTCACTGGACGCTGTTAGCTGGATGTTTTTGGTTGGTGGACTATTCTCAGTCCAGCAGTGACACTGAGGTGTTTAAAAACTCCAGCAGCACTGCTGTGTCTGATCCACTCAGACCAGCACAACACACACTAACACACCACCACCACGTCAGTGCAGTGCTGAGAATGATCCACCACCCAAATAGTACCTGCTCTGTGAGGGTCCATGGGGGTCCTGACCACTGAAGAACAGGGTAAAAGGGGGCTAACAAAGTATACAGAGAAACAGATGGACTACAGTCTGTAACTGTAGAACTACAAAGTGCACCTATATAGTAAGTGGAGCTGATAAAATGGACAATGAGTGTAGAAACAAGGAGGTGGTCAGAATGTTACGCCTGATCGGTGTTTTTGCTGAGTTAAAAAAAAATGAAAATATAAAATGCCATAAGCTTTTTTTTTTTTTTGTTCCCAATATGTTGCATTTGCTACATAAATACGAATTGCACATTAAAAAATGCCGAAGTGTGTTATCTGAAAATCCCACTTTGATTCCACTCAAATATTAGCAGAACAGCCCGTCTGATGGGGCAGCTGCAAGTACAGCATGAACGTAAACATTCAGAAGCGGTCAGGGGTCAGTGTCAGGTTCCAGAGGGGCCTTTATTTGATTTAGGCAACACGCAGGTCAGTGACGAAGTGCTGATTCATTCATTCATTTGTTCATTCATTCAACTTTATCACTAGATTTGTAGTCAAAATCATCGGTAAGACAAAATATGTTACATCAGCAGCTGCAACAACACCGCAAACGTGCAACCCAGAAACAAGATACACCCGGACAAAACCTTTGCAAAAACAGCTTCACCACATCCTAGAAATCCCATTCCCATGATCCTCTGCATATTTGGTATCACTATGTACAGTAGTTCAGGAAGCCAGTGGCTGTAGAATCAAAGGGTGCTTCGATGTGACGTGTCTAGCCTTTCCTCTTTTTGAAAAAGGTTCTATTTAGCATTGAAAAGGTTATAGCACTGCTACAGTTACTATGCCAAGCTTGCTACGATAGAAGGACCCTTTTTCGGTGCTATCTAGAACCATGTGCAGCACATTCTTCATCAACCGCAAGAACCATTTCACCATGCAAAGAACTACGTAACCATGCAAATGGTTCTTTGAGTGTTCGTTTTTCTATATAGAACCATTGTGTTTACCTAAGAACCCTTGAAGATCTTTTTAAGTGTACATTTTTTCCATGACTGTTTACAGGGACAGGGACGTATATGGACAGACGGTGTGTATGACGGTGTAGAGTTGCATGAATGATGTCTGGTTTGGCTTATTAAAGTGGTCATGTGGGCAGAGTAAACAAATACTGAGCACTTTGACCACTGATACCGCTGAACAAATCTGGACTCAAAGGCAATGTTTGATGTGGTCTGCCAGAGGTTAGCCAGTTCAGAATTACACCAGTAGATTTTTTAAAGTATGTTTTTATATGTCTGTGTTTGTGTCGTGTGAACACCCACACTTTGATGCCGGTTAATCCTGTGATCACTCAAATATAAGCAGAATAGCCCTTCTGATGGGACTGCTGCAGGCACAGCATGAACATATACAATCAGAACCAAGAGGTCAGAGTCAGGTCCCAGAGGGGCCTTTATTTGAAATAAGTAACGAATAGGTCAATGACGAAACACTGGTTCATTCTTTCATTCATTCATTCAACTTTATTGCCCCTAGACTTGTAGCCAGGACAAAAACTTGCTTCACCACATCCCTAGCAATCCCATGATCCTCCTCATTTTTGAGATCACTATGAACAGTAGTTCAGGAAGCCAATGGCTGTAGAAACAAAGGGTGCTTTGATGCAGGTGTCTTGAAATGCTAACCAGATTTAGATAGGTCAACATCTGTCTGACCATTTTGGCTTGGATCACTGTCAGCAGTTGAGCACCAGGCAGGCCAGGTTGGCCAGATAAGATTTCTTTTATCTCATAGCCAAGCTGGACAGGTAGGAACATCCAGGATGGTGAAAAGCACACATGAGCACATGCCGGAGGTTCTGGTCCTTGACCTTGTCCAGCTTGACTGTGAGCTGGAAGACCATGAGAATTTAACCAGGACACATCTCAGAAGCTCAAAATAACAATACATTATCTTTTACTTGCATGAATTCCCATGAATTCCCCTCCACTGGCGATCCTGGGAATGGGGTGGCCATGGTCCACTATTTGAGTTAGTGTAGACTTCATGGCCCATTTAGTTTTCTTAGCATTGAACCCAGTGTGCTCCAGGGGATTGTCCAGAGGGCAGGGATTTAAGAGGAGGTTTATGACTGATATTACTGAATTTGCTTCGAGTCAGGTCTTGTGAGGGAGCAAAGCTGGGAGGTCTGTCTCTAAAGCATCCATCTGGAGGATGAAGGGCTTACTGAAGATTTGGCTACTGAGGACTGGCTCTGATATCAGCTTCTGAAAGGCCTTTATTGCTGCAGGGTTCCACTGTACACATTCAAGCTGTCTGAAAGGAAGGAGGCTACAGAAAAGAAGTGGTGAAGAAATTGGTGATGATACCTCGTCAAAGCTTTCAAGGCTTGCACCTGGTTCTTGCTACGGGGATGAGCATGTCTCTTCCTGGAGCTAGAGGATTCCTTTGCCAGTATAGTATCCCAAGCTTCGGTGCTTGGTGCAAGTGTTTAAAGTTGAACTGGTGATGATGTCATGGCACTACATCCCTAGCACTGCAAGGATATGGGAGCCAGTTCCTTACCATTGGAGGTGAGGACCAGGACCTAGTCTCCTGCTTGAAATTTCCACAACTGGGCCAGCTGTTGAAGGTCCTTTTGTTCCTCCTTGTCCAAGCACTAGTGAATCTTAAAAAAGCTTCACTAAACGGAACAGTGAAAGTTGGTTCTCCCAAGACTCTTTGGCAACATCTCCTGTGGCTAGAGGCTGTAAAGTGGCTCAAAGAGGGTGAAACATATGAGCACATGCCGGAGGTTCCCGTCCTTGACCTGTTTGAACTGCAACATTCAGGCTATGCCAGATTGTCTGAAGTTGATAGCCTGAGAACTAGTTGAAGAGTTTGAGGAGTCCATGCTATTGGATGATCAAGGTTCATAAGGGCCCTTGTTCTTCTAACCAGGCACTGGTGCCCTTATTTGATGTGCTCCACTGACCGGAATAAGAAGGGCTCTGTCAAGCCTCCTTGGCAAACTCCGGGATATCGTGCTCAGGATATCCATGGGGATCTCTACCTAGATGGCAAGGATGACCTCAATCATGAATGCACTTGATAAGCACCTCTAGGTAGGCATAATCTGGTATCTCCAGGAAATATCAACAGATGTCTGGCTTCTCCTAATCCCAGGCAAGCCAGCTTTTATATAACAGGCTTGACAAGCAAGCATGATCTATTATAAGCTCCTACTCAAACTGCTCACATCAAGGCCAGTCTCGAAACATTGTGCAATGTTTTGCTATGGTTTCCAGGTTGCAATGTTTCATCGAAGCGGTGTGAAACTTTGAGGTACTTTTTCTCCTGATTTGATGGGCGTGGCAGAGGGTTCTGTTACTCAATCAGCAGAAACATACTTATGAACCCCGCTGTATTAAAAAGAACATAGTGGATTAGTGCTGCTGCAGCTTGGTATACACAATTGAAGATCTTAAGAAGAAACTGTGGCGGAACCCTTTTTGGTGCATCATTTAGGCCAGTAAGGTGCTTCGAAGCAGTGTTTCTCAAACTGTTCCTCAGGGACCTCTATGTGTTGTGAATTAGGTTAGATTTAAAATGTGGACCATCTGGGGAGAATCACTGCTTTAAAGAACCATATGCAAAAGTTTTTTCACCATAGAGAAGAACCTTTTCACCATGTATGGAAGTGTTTATGCACTCATGGTTCTATGCATTGTCACAGTTCTTTACACTCTTAAAAAAGGGTGCCGCAAGGGATTGTTTTAGTAGTGCCATGGAAGAACCACTTTTGGTTCCCTAAAGCAGAAAAAGAAAAGTGTGAAAAATGCGAGTTATTTGCAATTTTAAGGGTTCTTCCTGGAACCTTTACATTATGTAGAGGTTCTTTAATCTTTTAAAAAGGTTCTTGACACTCGTGAATCTCATTTACAACAATGGCTCTTCAAAGTATTATCCAACAAAAGATTCTTTAGGGAATCAAAGTTGTTCTTCTATGGCATTCTTTTCTTTACTAAAGGCATATGGTAGCTCACTCATTCTGGTGCTAAATAGAACCTTTTTGAATGCCTTTTTTGGAAGAACCACCTACAGGAACTTATCTATCACAGAGAAGAACCGTTTGATCATGCTACAATTGTGCACTCAAATCGTTCTCAAATCAAGCTGTCATAGTTCTGTAAATAACCATTGTTTTCACTAAAGAACCCTGAACTAAAGAACTTCAGACACCAGACAAGTTTGTTGTAAGTGGATTTTTTAATAGAATATGCTAGAAAGATGCCATGAATGGCCGTCTCAGCTGCCATAGTTGCAACACTTGCGTAAGTGTTCAACGCACCACCGTTCAGATGTGTCACTGGTGCTAAAGCCCTGCTAATGGCTGCTGTCAGAGGCCTAGCATCACAGTCCCATCCAGCTTAGCATCAAACTCAGAATGCCACAGGGACCTGGCCAGAGGGCACAGAGGCATGTATTGGTAATTAAGCTTCCTTGTTCCTTTGCCAAATGATAAATGCTAAGAGACGTAATCAGATGCAATGGGATGCTGCACCTGGTTGCCTAGTGTGGCGCCTTCAAGGGATAAACATGAGGCGTGCATTTGCACATTCATTGTTAATTTATCACTATCGCTGGACGTGCAAATGCTCAAGCTTTGCAGAATAAGGGTTGCAGCATCCAGATTTTGGTGTTCATTTGTCAGCTTGGCAACCATGTCACATAGTTGCAAATGACTAAAAATACAAATAGCCTCCAAAAAGGCAGGTTTATCACCCCACTCGCTAACTCATCGTTGGACTGTAAGAGTCTTCAGTAGGCCTAATGAGACTGTATGACCTAATTGGAGATCGGGTGCACTTTCTTTGCTCTCTGTATTTCGTTTGCGCTGTTCTCTGATGATAAATTACATTGAAAAATCTTTCAGTTTAAATTCACAGCCTTACATGGGAAAATCTCTTCCCTGCCTGTTTGTAACCTTGAGAGAAGAGAAGAAACAGCTCAAACGTTTCAGCCTTGGCATTTATGCTGGTGGAAACTCCTCTCTTTTTTTCTCTCTCTCCCCTTCATGTACTCCCTCTCTCGTTCCCTCTCCCTCTGTCCATTTCTCTCTCCCTCTTTACCTCTCTCTGCTACCCTCAGAGCAAACAGCGAAAAAAAAAAAAAGCTTTCAGCTGACAGAGACACCCTTGTCTATTCATAAGTCGAGACACTGATCTGAAAAGTCAGTTTCTATCTCTCTCTCTCTCTCTCTCTCTCTATCTCTCTCTCTCTCTCTCAGCCAAGTGGACTGTTTAGGCATTCCTTTGAACTGGACTGGAAACCTCCAAATTAATTTTACGCCACAAACGTAGAAACATGTTTGGAATGTGTCGAACAGTGTCCAGAAAAACACATAAGTGGGTCTTTTTTAGATTATGTAACAGCTTGACCCCGCATGAGGTAACTGGGCCATGATTTGGCCATGCGGTAAGGACCATGATAATCAGTCTACATAAGCTCTGAAAATGCATATATAGTACCAAAAAAGGTTCAAAATGGGTTCTATATGGTACCCAAACAAGGCCCTGTGACTTGAAACTTTCTCCGGAACCCTTTTTGGTGAATTGTTTACAAGGTACGTCGAAGCAGTGCTTCTCAAATCATTCCTCAGGGACCTCTGTATGTTAGATCAAAAAGGTGGACCATCTGGGGAGAATCACTGCTTTAAAGAACCATATGCATAAGTTTTTGCATCATAGAGAAGAACCATTTAACCACGGATGGAACCCAGAGGGTTCTTTGAGTTGTCTCAGTTTTTAACACTCTTGAAAAGGGGTTGTTTCAGCGGTGCCTTAGAAGAACCGCTTTTGGCCCTAAGTGTGAAGGGTGCGGGTTCCTTGCAATTTTAAGGGTTTTTCCTAGAACCTTTACATTATGTCGAGGTTCTAGGAGGAACCACTTTTGGTTCCCTAAAAAAGAAAAGTGTGAAGAATGCAGGTTAACTGCAATTTAACAAGTTCTTCCTAGAACCTTTACATTATGTAGAGATTCTTTAAACATTCAAAAAGGTTCTACACACTCATGAATCTCATTTACAAAAATGGCTCTTCAAAGAACCATCCATTAAAAGATTCTTTAGGGAATCAAAGTTGTTCCTCTACGCATTCTTTTCTTTACCGAAGAGCCCTAAGAACCATTTTGAAGGCATACGGTAACCCACTCATTCTGGCACTAAGTAGAACCCTGTTGAACCCCTTTTTTTTTAAAAAAAAAGAACCATCTACAGGGACCTATGCATCACAGAGAAGAACCGTTTACTGATGCAAAAATTGTGCACTCAAAACGTTCTTTGAGTCGTGGTAGTTCTGTATATAACCATTGTTTTCACTAAAGAACCCTTGAAGAACCATAAACTAATACTTCAGACACCAAACGGAGATGGTGGGAGGGAGGAAGGCAGTAAAGGGGTGCTGGGAAGGGGGTGGCGGTTCTGGGGGGGGGCGGGGTGCTAAGGGGTGGGGGTTGTGGTACCAGGTGAGGGGGGCGGTCAGGGGGGTTGCGGTACCGATGGGGGGTGAGCTGGGTAAATTTGGTTCTTTTGTAACCTTAAGCAAAGTTTCATCATTTGCATATTCGCTTGATCCAGCTTTGCCACTTGTTGGCTGAAGGACAGGAAATGAGCTCGCTTAGAAATAAGTGTTGGTCTGGCAACCGGAGAAAACAGAGGCATTTTCCCAGAATAAGAGCCGCCACAAACACGCCATATTTACTTCTGGCTTTTTTTTCTGTCTACTTTTTCCTTTTTTCAGTACATTAGTTCAATTTATCATATAAAGCTGCATCAGAAAAGCAAAACAGAAAAACCTTTGCTCAACAGAACGAAACAGAGCGCTGCTGGCAGGGAAACATGCAGGCGCTCTGTGGTCAGGGGGTTCAAAATCGAGAGAAAAGTGAAAGCAAGTCACTCTTTATTAAACAAAAGCTTTTATTATGCTGCGGCTATGGAATAAAAATCTCTGATCAGATTAGTTTATTTATTTATTTATTTATTTATTTATTTTCTGTCCATATCTGCATTATAATAACAGTTTTTGTTTAGTGAACAGTGCTGTGGTTTTACACTTTTTTTTCTCTAGAAGAATCTTTGTGTACTGATAAAATCATTTGCCTGAAAAAAAATCATATAAACACTGCATTGAAACAAAAATGTAAGAGTCCTGCTGTATTTAATATAATCTGCTATAGGCCAGCAGATTTTTGTTATTGTTTTGGAGTTTTATGATTTGTGCATCTGAATTTGTTTGTTTGTTTGTTTTGGAACACAAAAAGGAAAGTCTATTGAAGACAATTTTGACTTTTGTTCACACTTTACATGTAATTTACTTACATTATTTTATTATATTATACATTACTAAAATTAGATGTAATTAAAGTGAAAAAAGGAATTTTGAACATTGAACTGTCCAGATCCAGTAGAATAGAAAGCAATTCAACTTTTCACTTTTCACATTTTTTAATTGTAGTTCATTGAAACCATTTCAATTGTAGTTAATTGTGACACCATTTAATTTCATCTCTTTCATAAGGAAATGATGTAAAACCTGATAAGAGTTTGTTTGTTTGGTTTTTGTTTTGGAAAACAAAAAGGGAAGTCTATTAAAGACAGTTTATGACTATGATTTCTTTTGCACTTTTATATATAATTTGATGAACATGTCCAGATAAAATCTCATTCCAACAGGAAAAAGTTACAATCTTAAACTTAAATTTAAATTGAAATGAATGTTCATAAAGGTTCTTAATTAATAAAGGTTCTGTGCAGGTACATTTTTCATTCATCAAGGTACAAACACTGTAAATGTTCCCTCAAAGGTACAACAGTGGTTCTAAGGTACAGTTATGAACCTTAAATATTTTTTTTTTTCCAGGTGAAAAATACATAATTGTACCTTTTCATAACATAACGTTTTAAAACCTTGAGGGTCCCGTCACAGTGACGAGAGCGGTACTGCCCCAGTGACAGTTTAGGACCTTTATTTCTGAGAGTGTCTGTGGAACTTAATGAAGTATGTCTTGGTCAAAATGTAATAATCTACTCAATCAACTCATATTTTTAATGATAATCAAAAGGATCATTTGAAAAAAAGAGAAAAACATTAAAGGACTTGTTGGTTTAGTTAGTTTATTGATTTTTTTTATGTATATATATACACTTTTTTTTTTAATGTCCAAATAATAACATTTGTGAGAGAGATGACGTACTGGTCTTCAAAAATTTGATTGCATTGTATTGATTATTGAGTTGTGTTTTTTTTTTTTTATTTGAAATCTCACAGCATAACTTTAACTCTCATGAGAAGAGAGTAGTCTGTTTATCTATCAGATAGATAAATATGTTAAACAGATGTCTGTAAGTCTTAATCATTATGGTATTGGAATGTTTAGTTGGAAATCATAATCATATGGCAGTAATAAGTATCCCATTCATATTTTATAGCTAAAAGAAAAGATGGAAAATTGAAAGCTTAATTGATAAGATCATTTAATTTACATTTGAGCAGTTTAAACTTTGTCCATAGATTTTTCATATGAACAAAGGAATTTTGAATTATACAGATTTAATAGAATCAGAAATCAACAAAAATTTTCATGGTTCACATTTTTTAATTGTAGTTAATTATGAAACCATTTAATCTCTTTTTATAAGGGAATTATGTAAAACCTGTATAGAGTGCTGTTTTATGATTGTAGCCTAGAGGAACTAACTAGATACCATAGTGGAAACAGTTCAGCCCAATCTTTAGGAAAGATTTAAGCTTTAAGAGAATGTTTAGTTAGGAAAAATTACCTATATGTGATAATTATGTGTTGGTAAAAAAGACAAATAGAGCTCAAGCTAAAACTGTAAGGGAACTTATCACCCAGCTTTTCATGAGTTAACTCAACTTGAGGCCACTAGAGTTCTCCAAACTCAAACCTCTTAATTCAGTTAAAAATTCTACTCTCTCACATTTTTATTTTTGCTTTTCAGTTGTAAACAAGATCGATTTTTTTGTTTTTCCTTAATTTCCACACTAGCTGAGGTTCATGATCTTGAGGAGAATGTGTAGGCGGATGTGCTAACTCAGGAGCCCCTGAAGTCACCTAAATTTCTGTGTCCAAAATCACATACATGATCACTGTAAATAAAAATATTTGTTGTTTTACCCCTGAAAAATGAATGTGATTGACTTACAATTTTAAGTTCACTGAAAATCAGATAAATTTCCATCACAGATTTCAGGACACATATTGTTGTTTGTTAACTTGTTATTTGATGTTCAATTAACTAAAAATTTTAGGTCAGCCACAAAAATAACAGCGTCCACTATATAATAATAACTAAATTTTAATTCAATTGCAAAAAGTTCTGATAGGCCTAAGTATTTCATACCTAATATTTTTTTCTTCTTTTTTAAAGTATTTTTCTCATTATGTCGAACCAACAAAAATGAATATTTTAACCCAACTTTGTCTTAAAATTTAAGTATCAAAAACAAAAATGAAGTTGGATGTTTTACAGTGTATAGAAGGCTTTGTGTGATTATCTGCAACTGACTTAAATCACACAGTGAAAGGAGGACGGCACTGCAGAAAGACAACTTAGCATGGTTTGCTGAGAATAGAGAAAATGTGGCTAAGCTAAATGCTATTTATTGTCCATACAGTGTTATTAATAAAGGTTCTGTGCAGGTACATTTTTCATTCATCAAGGTACAAACACTGTAAATGTTCCCTCAAAGGTACAACAGTGGTTCTAAGGTCCAATTGTGAACCTTAAATACATTTTTTTCCAGGTGAAAAATACATAATTGTACCTTTTCATAACATAATGTTTTAAAACCTTGAGGGTCCCATCACAGTGACGAGAGGGGTACTGCCCCAGTGACAGTTTAGGACCTTTATTTCTGAGAGTGTCTGTGGAACTTAATGAAGTATGTCTTGGTCAAAATGTAATAATCTACTCAATCAACTCATATTTTTAATGATAATCAAAAGGATCATTTGATAAAAAGAGAAAAACATTAAAGGACTTGTTGGTTTAGTTAGTTTATTGATTTTTTATTTTTTGTTTGTTTCTGAAAATCTATTTTAGCATTATTTTCAACAGATGAGGACTTCATGAGCATTTTGTTTTCATTATCATTATACATAATCTTTATGTGATTTAAAAAAAAACACACTGCAAAGATGACAACTGGAATGTAAATTACCAAACAAAATAATAAATTATATATATATAATTTCCAAATGATAACATTTGTGATTGATTATTGATTTGTGTTTTTTTTTTATTTGAAATCTCACAGCATAACTTTAACTCACATGAGAAGAGAGTAGTCTGTTTATCTATCAGATAGATAAATATGTTAAACAGATGTCTGTGTATATATATATATATATATATACATTGCTCTTGTCGGAAGAAAACCTCAGATCTCCATAATGGTAACTTTACAGGAGAAGGAAAAAACACTTTATTGGTAATGTAAGTCAATGGAACCAGAGTTTTTTCCAAGTCATTTTGGGCCGTTTCTTTTAGTCCATTCATCATGAAATTTACAAACAATTGAAAGGGTAACAGGTATTTTTCAGATAATGTAAAAAACTGAAAAATGTCAAAAATGGAGGTACAAGGTTTTCTTCAGACAACATATATATATAGTATGCACAAGTTTGGGTGCCCCTGGTCAAATTCCATGTTGTTGTTGATTTTCTAAGTGTAACTTAATAAGTAAACACACCTTCTACAGAGAACACATTACCGTTTATTTAATATATGGGAAGATAAAGGTTATGGTGCATTTTATATTCTGTGTTTTTTCCCCTTTTCTTGTATGTTACCCTTTTTCGTGCTCAATTGTGCAGACAAATCAGTATAGAATGTGTCAATTTGTCTGCGTTCCGCTCTCTCCGCTCTGTGTCAGCGTATGTGTGTAATGAGATGATAGAATGTAACTTGCTAAAACATGGTAATTTTCTCATGCCTGTATCTGCGCAAAGCTAAGGCGGCGTTCCCGCATGACAAAATCTTTGATTTATCTCAGTACAGACGGTAACGGAGGTGACCAGTAGGGACATTTATAATTCTAACCGTCCAATGTTTTTGCCAAGGTGACATGCGAGTGAGGCACGGCTGCTGGCTTTGCATTTATTATTTATGATAACCTTAGCTGTACTTTTGAACTGAATGCTGAGCGCGAACCTGATACCAGTCCAAACACAAAAAAATCTAACGTTCCGTGGATCTCTGCAAGCACACCTTTTCTGAATCGAGCTGGAATGAGCGCCTTCGAAGTCGCAGGCGTTAAACGAAAACATGCCGCAGCTTTATGTGAACCGTTTCTGACTCGCCGCTCTTTGAAAGAAGCGGATAAACTGGGTGGAAAGTTCAGATTCTAAACCTTCAGTCCAAACCATATTAGTGTTTATCAGTCTTGTTTTGCAGAAATAACAACCATCGTTTACAGTTTTATGTCTTTATCAATTTTTGCCATCGAAACAAGTCAAAACAGAACAGAACTGTGCCAGAAACTGATCCTATCTGTTTTTTTGGACACTCTTATGCATTCCGGACATTTTTCTCTTAACGTCGGAGTTGTAAAATGGAATTCCAGAGAGATTTTGAGTGCAGTGTCCAAGGAGAAAATGTTGGATTTACTTAAAAAGTGGTTCCACATAGCACATTAAGTAGCTTCTAAGATAAGTAATAAGTACTCGAAGTATTCAAGTACATCACACAAGTAAGATTAGTAGACTCTAATTAGGCTGATCATTTTTATATATTACTACAACATGCAGCTTAACAAAGTTATGTCAAGATAGAGCCACACTATGTAATATTTGAGGATTTGGAGACCTCTCTGGTGGAAATGTGTAACTGCACACAGCATGTAGAAAAAACATTTTAGAACGCAGGTTGTGCTAAAATTCAAAGAGAACTCAGTCAAAAATCGGTGACGGACGTGTCTTCTGAGGATGTGAGTGAGTTAGATATTATTGTCATGCTGGAACAGAAAAGGTTCTTCCCCAAACTGTTCACACAAAGTTGGAAGTGTACAATTGTCCAAAATGTCTTGGTGCTGAAGCATTAAGGTTTCCCTTCACTGGAACTAAGGGTTCTAGACCAACCCCTGAAAAACAGCCCCATATCATCATCCCTCCTCCACCAAACTTTACAGCTGGCACAGTGCAGTCAGGCAGGTAACGTTCTCCTGGCATTCGCCAAACCCAGACTCGTCCATCAGACTGACAGATAGAGAAGTGTGATTGGTCTCTCCACAGAATACGTTTCCACTGCTCCAGAGTCCAGTGGTGGCGCTTTACTCAACTCCATCTGACGCTTGGCATTGTGCATAGTGATCTTAGTCTTGTGTGCAGCTGCTCAGCCATGGAAACTCTGACTTGTGGCAGAGGTGGCGTCCTATAACAGAGCCATGTTTAGAGTCACTGAGCTCATCAGTACGACCCTCTACTGCCAGTGTTTGTCTATGGAGACTGCAAGGCTGTGTGCTTAATCTGATCCACCTGTTAGTAATGGGTGTGGCCGAAACACCTGAACTCAATAGTTGGGAGGTGTGTCCCAATACTTTTGGTCATATAATGTATACAGACAGTTACTTTAAAAACTAGTAATGATATATATCTGGTTAATATGATTTGTACATTATATTGTAGAAGCTGATTAATTCATGAATTATTAAAAAACTAGCTTGTTTGTTATGAATTAATGATAAAGTATTAATTAATGATGAATAATTTCAACCAGCTGATTATTTATTTTGAAGCAACAGATAGATGTCTATACACTATCATTATTTGTAAAGTGCTGTTATATAATTATGTACTGCATGTAAAAATACAGTACAGTGCATTTCTACAGTATAACAGTGTTTTTACAGTATGAGTGCTGTAAATGTTAATTATACTCTTGCTGACAGTGTTACTGCAAATCTGAGTCATTTTCTTAGTAAAGACAATGGTTCTATTTACATAGAACCATGAACACTCAAAGAACCATTTACATGCTTAAAGGGTTCATTGCATGGTGAAATGGTCCTTCAGATGGAGAATGCGTTGCATACGGAACCTTTTGGAAAAGAGTTCTACATAGCACCAAAAAGGGTTCTTCCATTGTTACAATGTGAAACTTTTAAAAATAAATAAAAAAGATTCTTCAAGGATTCTTTTGTAAAGACAATGGTTCTATACAGAACCATGAATCAAAGAATCATTTGCATGCCTAAAGGGTTCTTTGCAAGGTGAAAACGTTCTTCAGATTGACGGAGAAAGTGTTGTATACAGTACCTTTTTGAAAAGCGTTCTATATAGCATAAAATAACAAATTGTTTCTTAAAAATTTTGGTAACACTTTCTATGAATGTCGCATTTGTAAGCATCTATAAACACACTTATAGCATGTTATAATGTATTCATAAGACATTATAAACATGGTTATAAATATTTATAAAAAAAGAATGACACTGAATTACACTTTATAGCCATGTTTATTATACATTATGAATTGTTAATATAATGCATTATAAGTAGTGTTAATAACATGTTATAATGTCAGTGCCAAAGACATCAGTCCCAGCTTGGAGAGCATAAAGTAAAGACGGTAACAGTTTCTATGAATGTCGCATTTGTAAGCATCTATAAACACATTTATAACATGTTATAATGTATTCATAAGGCATTAGAAACATGGTTATAAATATTTATAAAAAAGAGTTACACTGAATTACACTTTATAGTCATGTTTATCATACATTATGAATTGTTTATATAATGCATTATAAATAGTGTTAATAACATGTTATACTGTCAGTGCCAAAGAAGTCAGTCCCAGCTTGGAGAGCGTAAAGTAAAGACAAATACCAAACTAATGGTGGTGAACATTACCTTTCCCACATTGGGTAAAACACTGATGCAGCACTAGTTTAAACTCTGACATTTGAAGCCTGTAATGTGCTTTACTGTGAATGTTTTAGTGTTTCAGTAAATCCTTCAGTAAATACTTCAACTTGAAGCCTCACTCTGAACACTGGAGGAGGCTTTAGTACAGTACGCTTCACTTTACTTAGAGCGGACAAATACGACTTATGAGCTCTTATAATTTGTTATGATCAGTACTTATTATGTTTAACAATTCATAATGCATAATAAACATGGCTATAATGTATAATGCATTTTTATAAATATTTATAGCCATGTTTATAATGCCCTATGAATGCATTATAACATGTTATGAACGTCTTTATAGATGCTTACAAAGGTGACATTCATAGAAAGTGTTACCGACAATGGTTCTATATAGAACCATGACTCAAAGAACCATTTGCATGATTACAAAGGGTTCTTTGCGAGGTGAAAATGTTCTTCAGATTGCTGTAGAATGTGTTGTATATAGAACCTTTTTGAAAAGTGTTCTACACAGGGCCAAAAAAGGGTTCTTCTATTGTTACAATATCAAGCTTGTAACACTACATTCTTAAAAAAGATGGTCCTTCAAAGATTCTTTAGTAAAAACAATGGTTCTATATAGAACCATGAATACACAAAGAACCATTTGCATGAATAAAGGGTTCTTTGCATCATAAAAGGGTTCTTCAGATTGATGGAGAATGTGCTGTAGATGGTTCTATATAGAGCCTTTTTGGTACGATATTAAGCTTGTAACCATAGAAGAACCCTTTTTGGTGCTATATGACCCTACACAACATTCTCCATCAATCTGAAGAACATTTCACCATGCAGAGAACCATTCGATCATGCGAACGGTTCTTTGTGTTTGTGGTTCTACGTAGAACCTTTGTCTACACTAAACAACCCTCTTTAGCAGTGCACAGCGATGAATTGTGAACATAAGTGTGTTCCAAGTTTCTGTCGTCACCTGAAAGTTTCTTCCTCAGAAATTCCAATTTTTCGCAGCGAGGCGTTGATAAATGGAGCAGCTCGATCGATGGAGATGTTATGTGAGTGTTAAGAGAAGAGGATCTCCAGAGAGCCGTTCACGTGCTCGTGGTCTGGAGGCCAGGAGAGAAGATTGTGAGAAGATGAACGAGAGCTTCAGCCTCGCTCCAGCGACTGATGCTAGCTTGTTAGTGCGAGAGGTGAGCTGTGATGCAGGCTGATGATTATAAAGTGTCTCTGCTCAAATTGCACGTTTTAAGTGAAAATGAGCTGCTCTGCTGGGAAAACACTTAAATTCGACACTTATCTGCACATTTTAGAGCACAATTTTATTTGTTTGCTGAGTTTGACATACTGGACGAAATAAAGTATAAAATGTGCCATTACTTTTGCACAGACCACATTTGCTGGGCAGAACTTTGTGTTCAATTGTTTTTACATAGAAAATCAGCCAAACATGTCATTTCAACTCTACTCCTAATAACTAATAACTACTAAACATATTTTGAAGGGGAACTCCACCAATATTTCAAAATATTCTGCATAATTAAATGGTTGAGATGTAAACAGAGTCATTCAGAGTGGTTTGGTGTGAAATGCTCTGTTCTAGAGAAACTTACAGAGTCAGAATTGTTCACAGTGGTGGTGATAGGAACCAGATGTCCACCTCTAAAGCTCCCTCACAGAAAGTTACTACATGAGATGATGACTGCCTGATGACTGAGACACTGTTTTTCTGGAGTTTTGAGAAGATTTTGGCCTTAAACTCCATTCATGGTGGAGGGATACATCATATGCAGGGTGCTGTGAGGCAAAATAGTCCCCAAAGAAAACTTATTATTTCAGATTTTCCACTATTTTCCCATCATCAACATTCCATATAAACTCAGAAGACTCGTGTAGGTTCACTGGTGGTTCTGGATAGTAAATAAAATGTCTATATTTGTGTTGTAGTCATGGCGACCCCTGGTTCCTATCACCACCACTGTAAAGACATCTGAACCATTTCACACCAAACCACTCTGAATCACTCTGTTTACATCTCACACAGGAAATTATGGGGAAAATTTTGAAAAATTGGTAGTTTGTAAAAGTTTCCCGCTTGTTAACATTGATTATTTTAAGGTGAATTTGGTGTAGCACAGTACTAATGAAGGAGTTTCGGCTAATTATAGTTATTAATTAGGTAAATAAGTATGTATGTAGGCTTAAGGGCCCACATTCTCCATTAATATTAACATCTGTTTAGGTTTATCTTTGGAAATTGTCATAATTCATTTTTTACACACAAATTTTTCAACCTCTCTTTTGTCCCTTAGAATAAATTAAGCTGTTTTTGTTCCTGTGCCTTTAATACTGACATATACTTTACAGTCATATACATATATCTGGACATTTCTTTAATGGTTTATTGATTTTCTAATTTAAAAAATTATTTTCCAGGGACCAAACTGCACATTTTAATGCACATTTGCTGTTTGTTTGCTGAATTTAACATCAGCAAATAAACATAAAGCATGAAATATGGCCTGTGCAAAAGTTATGGCGCATTTTATATGCTGAGTAATATGTTTTCTTTTTTCTCAATGTGTTAATTAACACATTAATTAATTAATTCAGTAATTTAACAGTAATTCTGTATTAAAATGTGCATCTCTGTAGAGGATGTGTTCAGTTTCTTGCACTCAAAACATCAATAAGACTGTGATTTGAGCAGCATCGTTCAAAAGCAGCCAGGGCTGAAACACTCCGGGTAACTTTGGTGCGAGTGGGTGGGGCTTAACTGCTGTAGGCTGAGTAATTGTGTACAGCTGTGAAGGTGTTGGTTTTTGTGACATCACAAACATTGCTTGAATTGAACACAGGCTGTTCTGGCAGATTAGTTTCCATGCATGGGACTAGAACGTGTGCTTCAAGGGTTCTTTAGTGAAAACAATGGAACGCTGAACACTCAAAGAACACTTTGCATATTTAAAACGTTCTTTGACTGGTGAAATGGTTCTTCAGATTGATATAGAATGGTTCTTTATAGCACGTTGTTATAAGCTTGACATTGTACACAGTAACAGAAACATTTGGTGCAATATGGAACCAATTTCAAGAAGGTTCTATATAGAACCACGTATAACACGAATGTGTGTCCATCAATCTGAAGAACCATTTCACCATGGAATGAACACTTAAGCATGCAAATGGTTCTTTGAGTGTTCACGGTTCTGTACAGAACCATTGTCTTTACTAAAGAAGAACCATATTTTTAGTGTAACTCTGATTTTTAAAATATTGAGCAAAATTCAGTTTTCCATAATAGAGATCCTTAGGAAAGCAGTACAGCCAAATGACAGTGATGAGTTAATTCTTGGTCAGTCGGGAGAAACTGCCCGAGGGCCATTCTTTCTGGGATTGGAAGTAGCTCCGTTCAAAACATGACAACTGTCAACATAAGTAGAATGGATTTTCCCAGGTGGACGTAGCAAGGGGAAGTGAGGAAAGCCATTATTTCTTAAAATTGGATCTAGGCCTCGGGTTCCAGTGGGCCCAGCTGTCATAAACGTCCCAGCGATGTCTGGACCTGGTGCCGTTTCAGTGTGGTCAGAGGATCGGGGCTGATTTGTTGATGGTTTTTGCACGTGTGCCAGAAAAAGGCAGTAAATCCCACCATGTTTGAATCTCTCACAGCAGTTATTTGGTGGACTGGAACAAACAGAGTTGCTCGCGCATGAAACATGGACCCCACTTTTCCCAGACTCGACTGCAGCCTTGCTTAAAGAAAGGATGCTAATTTATGTCCGGATGACACAGCGACCTGAGAATTGACAATACTCTAGGCTACAACTTTCAGCAGGTCAGACTTGCCAATTAGAGGAACCAGTGGATGACTTATTTGCAAATTTCATGCAAGAGGACGCTGGAGGGAGGGAGAGAGAGCGAGGGAGAGTGAGCGGGGTCGACTCCAACCACTCAAACCACAAAAAATATTTACCATAGCTTTCCTCCAGGGACGCGACTACTGTACAAACAACACGAACGGCTATAGAGCAATGGAATATCTTTTGTTTCGCGCTCACATAAACACACTCACACTCACACACATGCGCCCGGTTTCTTTCACTCTGAAAGGTGGAGTTGTGATTTATTTTAACGAAAAATTTTGCTTCATTTCCTGAAATACTCCTTACATACCAACAGCAATCAATAGATCAAATGCTTTGACAATAATAAGAAAAAAGATGTTGCCTGTGGAGACCACAGCACTGTAAAAACCCCGTCCAATCAGTTAATTCAGTCTGAATGATGACTGGACGGTCTACCAGCCTATACTACGTCCTCATTTGCATATGTGCAGAATCTGTCATACAAACACAGCCGAAAGGCTTGATTCACAAGAATGGCAGATAAAATTACTCAGGTATCTCCAGTTCAAACTGCTTAAGAAAGAAAAGGAAGACAAGAGCGAAAAGAGGTTGGTTGAAGCAGGAGGTCATGCCAGAGTGACCATCATTGTGGCTTTTTAATGGTGGTGAAACCTGATAGAGCTAAAATGCTGGAAAGTGAACTTGGCATT
This sequence comes from Colossoma macropomum, assembly GCF_904425465.1. Lineage (NCBI taxonomy): Eukaryota > Metazoa > Chordata > Actinopteri > Characiformes > Serrasalmidae > Colossoma > Colossoma macropomum. The sequence goes on along the minus strand of NW_023494794.1, from coordinate 11,134,888 downwards.
GCTAATTTTCTGTTGGACTGGTAACGATGTGATTATGTGGCTTGTTTGATTTATGGGGGAATTTTTCATTTTCCTGAATTCTGTAGCCAGCGTAGCACTACTTATGTAGCTACATGATGTATTAGCCCAATGCTAATGTTAGCCCAGCTGTAGGTGTAAGCTAGCTAGCCTTGTTTATCTCGTATGTAATCTGTGTGTGTTTATGTTCATAGGCTGTGTGCGTTCATGTGTTTTGGGGGTGTGGCTTTGGAAGGAGGGCTGAACGAAGAAGGTGGAATTTTTCCGGTAGGTTTTTTCCACAAACAAGTGCACTTCCAGGTTTCTACACAGGCTGTCACACCAGTGCAGTTGTATTAATGCAAAATCATTTTTACTTGTGCTGCACAGAGTCGAGTGCTGCTGTATTTAATAGTATTATAAAAATTATTTATTTATTTGTTTGTTTGTTTCCATGTGTTTGGCAACACTGTCCTGATCAATGTGTTATAATTTAATGCTCTTTTTAAGCCCAGTCAAGCTAGTAGCTGTTGATTCACCATTTGATTATTACTACTTTATTAAGCAATAACTACACATGAATTAAACTTTTTTTTTCCCAAACACTTTTATGTACAATACATTATAATCTTTTTCAAAACAGGTCCATTATTAAGCTTGATCAATCCAATCCAGCCACTGCTAACTAACAGCTGTTTATTACTACTGTATTAAGCAATGACTAGACTGAATTCATTTGTTGAAACAGAGGTGTATTGTACTTCATATGTGTATTAAACTTCTTAATCTTTTGAACAACAGTTTAGCTGTCCATTACAATGTCCATTCAGCTTGATCAGGCTAGTCAAATCATTGACTGCTTATTACTCCTTTATAATGCAGTAACTAGAGTGAAAAGCACATTCAAGGGCACTTTTATTTTTGAACAACGTATCAATCTTTTATAATGCCTTTATTAAGCCTTATCAAGCCAATAAAAACTCTCTGTACTGCCCTTATGCCTTATCAAGCCAATAACTGATAATTAACTGGCTGTTTATTACTACTTTATTAAGCAATAATGAATGCATTTGTTATTACAAATTCACTTGTTCACAAAACAAAATTTTTGGTGCCCATTATAATGACTTTATTCATCCTTATCAGACCAGTCACTGTTAGCTAACTTATAATGTGAACAACCATCATCTGGTTGCTTATTACTACTTTATTAAACAATAACTATAGTGAAATAATTATTCTACATTGGAATCTTTTGTACAAGTCCATTAAGATGCCATTATTAAGCCTTTTCAACCCAATAACTGCTAATTAAACTACATTTTTAAACAAAAAACTACAGTAATAGATCATTTTTCACAGCACCTTTACAAAAACTTTAAATACTTTTTAATACTTCTATCTGTGTATTATTAATCATAATCTTTTGCACAACATTTTAGATGTATATTAAAATGCCCTTATCATCCTTTATCAAGTCAAAATCTAGTAACTAACTAGTGAAGTCAATAACCGATAAAGAATTGACCACTTATTACTACTTTATTAAATAATAACTAGAGTGACTTGATTATTGTGCATTACAATCTGTAGCACAACATTTAAATTGTGTCCATTATAATAGGTTTATTAAATCTCGTTAAGCTGCTGATTAATTGGCTGCTTGTATCCATTTTATTAAGCATTAATAAGTGTGAATAAATCACTTCCACATTTTCATGTTTAATTTAATATTTTAAAAAGCTTTTATTTGTATTTTGTCTGTGAAAATGCATTTATTACACTTTTTGAAGTCAAAAATAACTAATGAAGTCTGACTGCTGAATGACTGGCTGCTTATTTCTATTTTATTAAGCAATAATAAGAGAATTGACCATCATGCAACATAATCTTTTTTACATAATATTTAAAGGTGTCCACTATAATACCCTTATGAAATCTTATCAAGCCAATAATTGATATTTAACTTTCTGATAATTACTAATTTATTAGGCAGTGATTACAGTGAATTTAATATTTTCCAGAGGACATACCAATAAACCAATATCTGTTAAGTAACTGGCTGCTTATTACTACTTTATTAAACAACTAGAGTGACTTGATTATTGTGCATTACAATCTGTAGCACAACATTTAAATTGTGTACATTATAATAGGTTTATTAAATCTTGTTAAGCTGCTGATTAATTGGCTGCTTGTACCTATTTTATTAAGCATTAATAAGTGTGAATAAATCATTTCCACATTTCCATGTTTAATTTAATATTTTAAAAAGCTTTTATTTGTATTTTGTCTGTGAAAATGCATTTATTACACTTTTTGAAGTCAAAAAAACTAATGAAGTCTGACTGCTGAATGACTGGCCGCTTATTTCTATTTTATTAAGCAATAATAGGAGAATTGACCATCATGCAACATAATCTTTTTTACATAATATTTAAAGGTGTCCACTATAATACCCTTATGAAATCTTATCAAGCCAATAATTGATATTTAACTTTCTGATAATTACTAATTTATTAGGCAGTGATTACAGTGAATTTAATATTTTCCAGAGGACATACCAATAAACCAATATCTGTTAAGTAACTGGCTGCTTATTACTACTTTATTAAGCAATAATTGGAGTGAATTGTTATTATGCATAATAATCTTTTAGGTGTCCGTTATAATGCCCTTAATAAGTCATATCAAGTCAATAACTTTTAATGAATTTGTGGCTTATTAATGCTTTATAAAACAATACTAAGTGAATGAAAAATCACGCATCACAATCTTTTGCATATAATTTTAGGTTTTCGTTATAATACACTTACTAAACCTTATCAAACCAATATCTGTTCAGTAATTGCTACACTGTAATCCCGCATTTTGTTTGAACTCAAATAAACTAATTCAGTTGTACATAAAACTCAGTATATCCCACATATTACTCAACAATTTTAAGTTTTTGATGATTTTGAACACCCAAATGACATTTTTGAGTTGAATGAACTTTTTGCTATTTAGTTTAGTCTGTTGCTATGGCAACTTTGAAACCCCATATTCAAAAAATGACGACATTTCTGGTTTTAATTGTTTCTTTCTCATTAAAGTTGCTGAACAAATGTGTGAAACTGAGTGAAGCTAAGTAAACTGTGAAATACAGCTACATGCTTTGTTAGCATGATCTTATTAGATAAAACGTATATTTCTTTCCCATTGGCTCCTGGCTCCATATATTTGCATACCAAGTGTTTCTTTCCCTTTGTTTTGCTCACTGTCAGTGTGCTTTCGTTCCACCCAGGCTGTCTTTCCTCAGGCGTATGTGTTCTATATATGCTTTACTCAGCTGCCTGACGTTGTGTTGTTGGCTAAGAGTGAAGGTTATCATTCTCTTTGCTGATGAGTGGACATTTGTGTTGGTCAGTGACCATGTTCACAGTAAAGGTTAACCCTTCAGTGTTTGGCAAAGTGGTTAATATCACTTAAATAGAAAAAAATTCTCAATTGCCTAATGAAACATAAACATACAAACATAGTTAAACTGCAATTTCAAGACGTTAAATTAAAATAATTAGAATTTGTGAGTTGCCCAAACCTATGTTTATGTTAGCCTAACTCAAAATTATAGTTATTCTAACTCAAGTTTTCATTACACATTACTTATTTTTTTAAGGCAACCGGTTTCCTCAATTTTTTTAAGTAAATTCAACTTATCCGGGCTTACAGTGTACCTTATTAACGCTTTATAAAGCAGTAATGAGTGAATAAGTGAATTATAATGCCATTTTAAGCACAAGGTTATGATTATGAAGTTTATAACTGATAAATAATTTTATTACAGCGTAAAATGTTTTGCAAAAGATTATAATGTGTCATACACAAATGCATAAAAATGGGGAAAATGCTTATTTCACCCTAGTTACAGCTTAATAAAGTAGTAATAAGGACACAATTCTGCTCCTGGCTAGTAAGATCATTATTAGAGCACTAAATTGTCTTCTGTTCAGTGTTAATTATTACCTTATTTCATATCAGATCGTTAAACCATACACAGAAGATTCAGCCGTTCAAACTGACCAAGACATTAGTGTTTAAATAGGACGTTTAAATTTATGGTGAAAACATTATGACTGTAAACAGAGGATAAAATGGGCAGGGCCTTCAGTGGAGTCCCCAAACAAGCATGGTGTCTGATTTCAGCAGGTGATGTTTACACATGTGATGTAGTTTTCCTCTAAATAAACCCGGGTTAGGCTTTGATATGGCAGGTTATTGCAGAACGAACAAAAACCACAAGCTCTTTTGTATTAAAACATTTTGAAAAGCGTTTGATGGACAGTGGATATCATTTCCACTTCAGTCATGGAGCATTAATGTTAGTGTTTTTCCTCCCAGCAGCTCCAGAGCACCAGGTGCTCCCCTTTTATTCATCACGCTCTCAAAACAAAGCTATTGGAAACTCAGATACCCCCCCAAAAAAGCAGCAGCTGATAGAGACAACTGTTTTATAGCTTGGCAGAGCATCCAAAAGGATGATTTTCAACGCTCTGCTGATTTCTGAGAGCTATAAACTTGTGCAGTTACTGCATATAACCAGGGTGAGTGCAGCCAAACACATTTCAACACACATCGATCTCAGGCTTGTTTCATTCTAAGGCTTATTATTCAGTAACTACAGGGAATTCAATGCAAACTGGTTGAGCTATTCTTAGGTTATAGAAGCATGTTAAAACGTTGGGCCCACCGGTGGGCCATTTAAGGGGTTAACCACATTAAAAACAGGGGCTTATTACATTATAAGGCTTATTATTTAAGCTTTAATATATAGTCACTCTTGAAAGGAAACCTTGTATTTTTGTAATTTTTAACTTTTTTTTTTTACATAATTTGAAAACAACAGGTGCTCTTTATTATTATTATGCTATGTTATATTTTGTGTACATCATAATAAACAGACCAAAAGAAATGCTTCAAAATTACTCTGAATGAAATAAAACCATAAAGTTATCATTTTATGGATTCCATATATATGTTCATAATATGCATGCATGGTAAGTTTATAGTTAATTAAAACATGATAGTTATATAATATAGCAAAACATCCATGCATGTATATAGATGTTATATTTATGTTGTTGTTGTCAGAACAAAATCTCCAAAATGGTAACTTTACAGGAGAAGGAAAAAACCTACTTTACTTTTAATGGAAGTCAGTGGAACCAGATGTTTTTCCAAGTCATTTTGGGTCATTTCTTTTAGTCCATTAATCATGAAATTTACACACAATGTAAAGCGTAACAGGGATTTTCAAATTCTGTCAAAAACTGAAAAATGTCAAAAATGGAAATATGAGGTTTTAAGTACATATGTATGGAATTTACATATTAAAAATGACAAAAATACAAGGTTTTGTTCCAACAGCAACTGCGTATTGCATAATGCTTAAACTAGAGTTCTAGTACTTACAGGCTTTAGTTTAAATACATAAATACATATATAAGCAGTTACTTTTTTTTAATTAATTATCTGCATAATTTTACTGTTTAAATTAAATAGCTGGTTATGTATGTATTTATATATTTAAACCCGAATCCTGTAAGTATTATAAAGTTTTACACATTTTTCTATAAAGTTTTACTCTCAGTTTAATGAGATTAAGACTGTTTAGTAAACTGGTTGCCTTCAGTGTTTAATTCTGCTAACTTATTTGGTTTACAGTGAATCCTTTTAGCTCAATACACCCACAGCATGAACCTAAACCTCATCTTTTCCCCCCTTTTACAGTCAGAATCAGTGGTTCTGCTTCTCTGTCCCTCAGTGGTTCCGTCCTACCATTTACATGGATAAGCTGTGTGTGGTTTATGGTCAGACTGAGCCACGCTGGGATCAGATCTGCTGCTTTAACAGCTTCAAGAACATCTGTAAACAGGCTGCATTATGATTTACAGCTCAGTGAAGCTCTAATAGTAACTAATATAATCTGTCACTTACATCTCAGTAACTGCTTTTAGACGGTCAGTAAACTGAATCAGATCATATCAGTGATGATAAAGCCATGACAAAGTATTTTTAATGTAATGAGGCAATTAACAGTTTATTTTACTATTTATTATTATTATTATTATTATTATTATCATTATTTTTACATTAGACTTTCATTAATCTAATAATACCTGAATTGATGATACATATATAGCTGTTTACATCTTTAAACAGCTTTAAATTGCAGGTTGTGTTGATTTCAAATCAAATATGCCATTTTTGCAAAATGTAGTGCACAGTTTGTATTTATTTGCGTTTATTAAATTAGGGCAAAAAATAAAACATATATTGTAAATGTGCCCACTTTTTAAAAAGGTGGTTCTTTAGTAAAGACAGTGGCTCTTTATAGAACCATTTGCATGTTTCAATGGTTTATTGCATAGTGAAATTTTCTTCAGATTGATGGAGAATATAGAATAATTTGAAAATGGTTCTAATACAGCACCAAAAACTGGTTCTTCTATTGTTATGATGTCAAGCTTGGTGAAATTTGTACCCTCTTGGGTGCTATATAGAACCGTTATCTTTAAAAAAGAACACGTAAACAATATATCGCTGCTGTTGGAAGAAAACCTCGTATCTGCGTTCTTTATATTGTGTGTAAATTTCATGATGAATGGACCAAAAGAAACGATCCAAAATGGCTTGGAAAAAAACTCTCGTTCCATTGACTTCCATTATACAGTAAAGTAGGTTTTTTCCTTCTCCTGTAAAGTTACCATCTCGGAGATAGGAGGTTTTACTCTGTGTGTGTGTACATATATATATATATATATATATATATATATATATATATATATATATATATATATAGACAATATGAAGACACATACTGTACATACATACACATGATGATACATACAGTCATGGCCAAAATTGTTGGCACCCCTGAAATTTTGTTCATGAAGTATTTCTCCCAGACAATTATTGCAATTACAACAACAACAACACACAAAAAAAAATGATATAATTTCACACAAAACTCCAAAAATAGGCACCTTTTCAAAAATTGTGCATAAATAACTTTGTTTCAAGCATGTGATGCTCGTTCAAACTCACCTGTGGCCAGTAACAGGTGTGGGCAATATTAAAATCACACCTGAAACCAGATAAAAAGGAGAGAAGTTGACTCAGTCTTTGCATTGTGTGTCTGTGTGAGCCACACTAAGCATGGAGAACGGAAAGAGGAGAAGAGAACTGTCTGAGGACTTGAGAACCAAAATTGTGGAAAAATATCAATATCTCAAGGTTACAAGTCCATCTCCAGAGATCTTGATGTTCCTTTGTCCACGGTGCGCAACATAAGAAGTTTACAACCCATGGCACTGTAGCTAATCTCCCTGGACGTGGACAGAAGAGAAAAATTGATGAAAGGATGCAACACAGGATAGTCTGGATGGTGGATAAGCAGCCCCAATCAAGTTCCAAAGAAATTCGAACGTCTTGTGGACAGATGAGACCAAGATAGAGCTTTTTGGTAAAGCACACCATTCTACTGTTTACTGAAAACAGAATGAGGCCTACAAAGAAAAGAACACTGTACCTACAGTCAGACATGGTGGAGGTTCAAAGATGTTTTGGGGTTGTTTACCAAAGGATTTTGGGCCACAATGTAGGGCCCAGTGTCAGAAAGCTGGGTTTGTGTCCTAGGTCATGGGTCTTCCAGCAGGACAATGACCCCAAACATACTTCAAAAAGCACCCAGAAATGGATGGAAACAAAGCGCTGGAGAGTTCTGAAGAGGCCAGCAATGAGTCCGGATCTAAATCCCATTGAACACCTGTGGAGAGATCTTAAAATTGCTGTTGGGAGAAGGCGCCCTTCAAATATGAGAGACCTGGAGCAGTTTGCAAAAGAAGAGTGGTTCAAAATTCCAGTTGAGAGGTGTATGAAGCTTGTTGATAGTTATAGGAAGCGATTGATTTCAGTTATTTATTCCAAAGGGTGTGCAACCAAATACTAAGTTGAGGGTGCCAATAATTTTGTCCGGCCCGTTTTTGGAGTTTTGCGTGAAATTATATCATTTTTGGCTTTTTTCCCCTGTTTTTTTGTGTTGTTCCAATACACACAAAGGAAATAAACGTGTATAACAAAATGTGTAATTGCAATAATTTTCTGGGAGAAATACTTCATTTTCTGGAAAGATTTCAGGGGTGCCAACAATTTCGGCCATGACTGTACATACATGCAGTTGCATATGTATATATGTGTATATATATGTGTGTGTGTGTGTGTGTGTGTATGTATATATATATATATATATATATATAAAGCAAAATAGCTAATAAAACTGAATATTTGGAGTGAGCAGTCGTGTGTGTGCAGCGCAAAATGGAATTAGTTAATAACCTGGTTGCCTTAAAATTTTAAGTTAACAGATCAATAATCTTTCTGTTAATTTATCATTTGAAGTTCAATGAACTCAACATTTTAAGGCAGCCAGGTTATTAACTTGTTTAAGGTAAAACACTGAGTCAGTTTTCAGTGTGGGGGTCCAGCCTGTCCAGGGCTGCTGCTTCTTCTCTGTTTCTGGCAGTAATTAGTCAAAATATGTATTTAGTACTACTAATAATAATAATAATAATAACAATAATAATAATAATAATGCTGACTGTTTAACTCAAATTAGTGACTTATTTTCTCGAACTGCTGACTTACCTGGATACCTGACTTTATACTACAGTTTCTGTTCATTTTATACTACAGGTTCTGTTCATCCAAAGTTTACTTCTGTTTGCTGAGTTTATTAAAAATAAAAAAATAACAAACTTAAAAATAGAAAATATGCTATAACTTTGTGTGTATGTATGTGTGTGTGTATATATATATATATATATATATATATATATATATATATATACATACACACACACACACACAGTCTGTGTTTGTCTCTGTGTCGTGTTTTGTAGTTTTGTAGCGCCGCCTCACATCAGAGAGCGACATAAAAAACCGTTTCCCGCGGCGCGCGCAAAAAGCGCAAAGTGCGCAAATTACGCAGCGTTTTGTCGCCTGCTCCGGAGACATACGTACACACACTCTCTCACACACACACACACACACACACACACAGCGCGCACACGCACACACTCCGAGCGAGCAGCGACGACGGAGCAGAAGAAGAAGAAGAGGAAGAAGAAGGAGAAGAAGAAGAAGCCGAAGCAGTTGCGCGCGAGCAGCTTGTCTCGGGGCTCGAGCTGAGTCGGGAAGCCCTTTAATTTCTGCTCCCGTCCCGCTCGAGGACACAACCGAGCGGGATCCGGCTGTTTTTGGGTCTTTCTCGGCCCTCCGCGCGGACTTAACTGCCCGTCAGCCCCGCTGCGCGCGCGTGAGTGGATTGGACTGTCAGCTCGCGCGGCGCTCTAAACTTTCTCTGCTACGTCACTGCCCCAGACAGAGTAAACAACGCGCCGCCGCCGCCGCCGCGAGACTCTTCACTCTGGGAGTTTTACTGTTTGACCACAAACGACCGCCGCTTTGTTTTTCGCTTTGGATCCTAAAACGCAACTCGCACGCGCTTGAATCCGGTTTTTTAACCCCCCCTTCTCCCCCCACCGCCGCTCCCCACCACCACCATACCACCCCTCACCTTTTCTCGCGCTCCCCGCGCGATGGCCTCTTCATTTGTCCAGCATTAACGGGAACCTTCAGCTCAGCTCTGTGTTGTTGTTGTTGTTGTTGTTGTCGTTGTTGTTTTTGTTTATGCATTTTTTTCTCGCGCGCCTCCCGCCTTCGTTGATGCACTTGTTGCCGCCCGCGCGCCATGGAGGACCCTCGGCCGCCGACGCTCGCGGGATTCGCAGACAGCAGACCGGCACGCGCGAGCACCATCATGACCATCACGGGTTCGAGGAGCTCGAGCGCCATCCAGATCCATCACTACCATCATCTTCATCATCTTCATCATCACAGGAGCAGCAGCGGTAACAGGGGGCTCGCGCACGCTCCTCTTGGACCGTTTTGCGCCACGCCAAGCAAGCTGCGCCAGGAGGAGGAGGAGGAGGACGACGAGGAGGAGGAGGAGGAAGACGACGAGGACGAGAAAGAGCCGGAGGAGAGCACGTGGCCGCGCGTGGAAGCCGCCCCGGGATACAGCGGAGGAGAGCTCCGTCAGATGCACGAGCTCAGGGCGTCCCGTGACGCAAGCAGCAGCAGCAGCAGTAGCAGCAGCAGCATCTCGGAGACGGCACGCGAGCTGTGCAGAGCCGTTTCCGTGTCGCTCGGACTGGTCTCCGCCGAGTGTCACGAGCTAGGTGAGGCTGGTG